>NC_142044.1:29290185-29594685 GCF_982192425.1 Myodes glareolus
TGGGACATTTTCTTGATTAGTGATAGATGTGGGAAAACCCAGCCCATTGTGGATGGTGAAATCTTTGGGAAGGTGGTTCCACATTGTCTAAGGAAACAGGCTGATCAAGGCATGGAGAGTAAGCCAGTAAGTAGCACCCCTCCATGGTCCTGCATCAGCTTGCCTTGAGTTCCCTTCATGGTAGACAGTAAGCTATAAAGGTGAAATAAATCATTTCCTCCTCAGGTCGCTTGTGGTTGTGGTGTTTATCACAGCAATAGAAAGTAAACCAGTGCACTCTGCTCTGAAATACTCCCCAGATGAGTCTGCCCACTTAAGGCCTTGCATGGACTAAACACCAACTGCCTTCTTGCCTTTAGGGTGTGCCCAGGAGCCTGCTTTCTGTCAACTTGCAGACGTAATGGAGACCACACCTTTGTATTTCACATGCTATCTCTACCCAGAAGCCCAGGTCTGTGACAACATCTTGGAATCTAATGCCAAGAATTGTAGCCAGATTCTGCCCCGCCAACCAGAGGCCCTCTTCCAGAAGAAAGGTAAGCACGGTGGTTTTGAGCTGGGTGTCTGATAGACCACCACTCTGCAGGTTAAGAAATAGGGAGATTAATTTCTTTTCTCTTTAAGAGTATTACTCTTCACACACACACATACACACATACACCCGTGCACATACACACACACACACACACACACACGTGCACACACACACACACACACATACATAAACACACACACACACACACACACACACACAAACCATTAAAGAAAAAAGAGGCCATGAATTTTTTTTAAAATAGAGCAAGAAGGGATGCATGGATAGGATTATAAGGAGAAAAGGAATGGAGAAATAATGTAATTATAATCTCAAAAACCAATATATGTGTATATAAATACGTAAGATTATCCAACGTCCTTCAGAGATATAAAGCCATTGAGAAAGGCAGCAGGCTGACACCTCAGAGAGTTCTGCTCTGTGGTCTGACCTCAGGCAGAGCCACTACTGATAGACTTGCACCAGGATTTCATGCAACAGTGTGATACAGAGATCTCAGAGACAGTGGCTTTTCTAATGCCACAGTTGTTCTCTCTTCAAGGACACTGATAGTGTCATTTTGTCATCATGATGGTGATGTCATTTTTCACCCTATTCCCCTAGAATTTCTTTTTCCATTTTCTTTGTCAAGGCCCTTTGCATATCTGGGGGTCCTTGGTTTCCCCTCAAACATCAGAGGCCACAAGGCTTGAAGCACCTCTATTTGTTGGGAACTTCTTGGCTGTTGACTTCTCCTTAGTATAATCTGATCCTGTCATTCTTGGTAGGATCCTTTTGTTAGTACTCCTAGGCCCTTTGTCAGAGGAATCTCACAGTACTTGGCCTGAATGTACGCATTAGCAAGGTGGGAGAGTCTCGTGTCTCCGTGAAGCTGAAATCATACTCTGTGGGGTTTGTGTATTTACTATCGGAGGACACCAAAGGACCCTCTCTTCTGATTCTCCTAGAAATAAATTTTCTGTTTTTGCCCTTGTGGGAAGGGCAGTTAGACTATCAGTTCCCCTGGAGATGCAGGGGTCTGGAGGCACACATGCTCCCTTCTTGCTACTTGACTCAGGGGAGCAGAGCCTGCCTTCCTAGTCTCTGGAGCCAAGGTTCTCCACAGGCTTTCTAGACCCTGAGATTGTTTCATCTCTCTAATTCTCAATTCCCCATGGGCTAATGCCTTTATTGGAGCTCCTTGCAAGAAGCCCTGGGTTCCATTCCAAGTGCCTACTAGTGATTCATACTTGTAATCTGGGACTTGAGAGATGGAGGCAGGAGGATCAGAAGTTCAAAGACATCCTTGACTACATATTGAATTCAAGGTTAGCTCAGGTACACAAGACTCCATCTCAAAAACCAACCACACAAACAGAATCTTATGAGTCTTATTCTCGTGAGATTTGGGAGAAAATTTATTAGTTTCATGTGCCGTCTTCCTGGAAGTTCAGTCTAGGTTTTATTCATTGTCTCCATATTTGCGAAAGTATAATGCATTTTATTTCTTTTCCCTCTGTGAAGTTGTGCTGAACGATCGAGTGAAGAACTTTTATTCTCGCCTGCCATTCCAAAAGCTCACAGGGATTTCCATCAGAGACAAAATCCCTATGTCTGGAAAATCCATTTCCAATGGGGGGTAAGCGGCCAAGTTCTACCTCAATGCTTATTATTCAGATTCCTTGGCTTCCATGGGTAGGTGGCATCTCAGCTCTTAAAGGCAGAAGCATAACAATGATCCAACCAAAAGCTAAGGGTACAGGAGATGACCACATTAGAAGTCCTTGATGGAGGGAGATGACATATTAAACACCACATTCGGCTCTGAGCCTGCAGTCTGCTGAGGGAGATCAGATGCACTAAGCAGTATTGTCAGTTAATAAAAGTGATCAAGATGGTAATAAACTTGTTCTTCAGAGCCTTTCAGGGTGGTGTTCAGAATCTGGAAAGCAAGCTGAATCTTTAACATGAACTTAGCTTAGAAGAATGCCTTACTTATGACCACTACAACCTATGCTGGTGTAACTTTGTTGGCTTTTTTTGTTGGCCATTATAACTAAAGATGAATTTCCTCTCACCACCCAACAAGGGACCCCATTCTTCAGAATCTCCAAGTGTGCCATTGCCTAACTACATTCCTGGACCTTCCTGGGACCTCCTCAGTTTGAGGTCCTGGGATGGGACTCAAGAATCAGAATTTTAAGGAAAATCTCCAGTGAGTCTTTTGTATTTCAGTAGTCACTGATCCGTGAACTGCTAATCTGTGAAGTGCTGTTACAGAATTAGGGAATTGCATCATGTTGCTGACATTTAAAAGTGATTTCTGAGAATGGAGCTCAAAAGATGACACTGGATGCTTTGCCTTAAGATATAACTGAACATCAACTTACTAGGAGAGGGGACAGAAGCTAGACGTCACCATATGGGGATAGGAGATTGAAATCAGATACCTCTTTATTGGACATCACTATGCTGAGCCTGGAACTGGGACAAGAACTGGTGTGGCAGAGCTTGAGGTCATAGTACAGGCTTTCAACAAGAAAGGGAAGCAAATGTAGGCAGGTCAATCGCTTGGCAGTAATCTAGAGCAAAGAAAGCCAGAGAGATGCCTTACCAGCTTCTGAGTGGAGAGGTAGCCTGCGCCTGAGAAGCTGTCTTGCATATACAAGTTTCAACACTGGGATAAGACTTGGATTTTGGAAAGACCAGCAAGAATGAGGCAGGATTTTCATACCAGAAATGGACAAGTAGTTAACCAAGCTCTCAGGAGTGAGGAGAGAGAGATCAGATCAAGACATGAGATCAAGGCAAGGAATCTTAGAACTGGGCTCCAGATCACTGAAGTGCTAGAGCCCCTTTGCCGTGAAGCTGCAGGTGGGGTCCTGCTGCTACGCTGGGTGAGTAAAGGAGAATGGTCCTGGAGAGGGCTTGAACATGTGAGTAAACACATGGAGGATCTGAAGAAAAGAGTGGGGCTTTGTTTACAGAAATCTAGAAAGCCAGTGTTGGCCAAAGCACCCACACTTTATGTGCTTACAGAGAAATCTGATCCCCAAGGTTCGAACTATTCCATTCATTCTACACAGTATGTCATGGGTGCCCATGGGAGGCTTCACACTTGTCTTCTCTTCTGACTCTAGGTTCTTCGAGTGTGAGCGGCTCTGTGACAGGGACGCATGCTGCATTGGCTTTGGTTTTCTAAACGTCTCTCAGTTGCAAGGTGAGGGTGATAAAGGAGGCAGCCCCCACCCCCTGGCATATCACATCAGTCTAGAAACAGACTTATAATCCTACATGGTCCCCGCTATCTCCTCAAGACAAAGAGGATGGGTGAACCTCATTACAGTAAGGAAGTAGGGCTGGGAGAAGCAGGCAGCTCATCAGTGTGGTGGCCCTGGTCCCTAATCTATCCCTTCATATACACACATGTCTATCTGATCCCAGCAAATGTCCCTCCTTGTTTCCATACTTCACTTATATGTCTTATGTGCTGCTTTCAGAGTTCTGTCCAGGGAGCATGGTTGACTGAACTTTAGATACCTCACATGATCTGTATTGAACACTCACTCAGCCACTTACTGATGCTATGGTTCTGGAAAGTTCTCTTCTAATCTCTCCAGGCCTTAGCATCCCTTTCTGTAAATAGTAACACACATTGTTTTGTTGTAATGAGGTTGCTTGGTCATTCCGGCTGCTGGGCAGCTCAGACCCAAAATAATCACACAGAAACCATATTATTTAAATCACTGCTTGGCCCATTAGCTTCTTAATGGCTAACTCTAACATATTAATTTAACCCATCTCCATTAATCTGTGCATCACCACAAGATCATGGCCTACCAGCAAAGTTTTAGCACATCTGTCTCTGGCAGAAACTCCATGGCTTCTCCTTAACTCCACCTTCCTTCTCCCAGCATTCAGTTTAGTTGTCCCCTCTAACTAAGTTCTGCCCTGCTCTGCTATAAGCTCAAGACAGTTGCTTTATTAACCAATGGTATTCACAGCATACAGAGGGAAATCCTACACCATTGTTTCCCTCCCAAGACCTAGTGAGATGATTCCCATAGATCTGGTTCACCTATTATGCATGATTGTCAGATATTCTGTTAGGGGTAGCTACCTTCATTCCTGGACTCAGAGGCTATGACTCTTAGATAGAGGAGCTAAATTTGTAGGGATGGCCAAGTCCACACTTGGAATACAGAACAAAAGCTCAAGCAGCATATGCTGAGTGATGGCTTGCAGAATCCCTCCTGCTCCGTTCATCTTTCTCCCTGGCTCACTTTCCTAAACTCGCGGCTTCTCCACCAGGAGGAGAAGTGACCTGCCTAACTCTGAACAGCATGGGGATTCAAACATGCAGCGAGGAGAATGGAGGAACCTGGCGCATTTTGGACTGTGGCTCTGAGGACACTGAAGTCTACACCTATCCCTTTGGGTGGTACCAGAAACCTGGTGAGTAACCTGCTCCTGGCAGTTGTACCTTTTGTAGACTGTGTCCCAATTCTGCATTAGGATGACATCTTAGGTTCAGGAAGATTAGTCAGAATTCACTGGGTGCCAATAACAGAAACTGATTCTATTTATTTTAAGAAGAAGAGAAATGCCTTGGGGACTGTTTATTAACCTAAAGGAAAGGTGACCAGTTAGGTCTCAGGACAGATGGAACCACACCAGGTTCCAAAGGTGTTGTTAGCCAGTGTCTATAGCCAAGTTCTTCAGTGTGCCACTCCTGACTGATTGCTTTTAGGGGGGTTGCTGGTTGTTTCCTATAGAAGCTTTGCAGTCAGGTTCTATCTCCCAGCATGTTTGATGAATATGCCCACTGCTGAAGAAACAGCTTGAGTGACAGCCTCATCAAATCCAGAGCTACTGGAAAGAAAGGAGGCTAAGGTCCTGTTACTGGACAGGCAGCAAAGTCAACAGTCATCTCCTCTACCTCCATCCCTCTGTTTCCTCACTGTGTCGACTGTTATCCTGAGTCAGGATGACATAATGCGTGGCAAGGTCAGGGAAGAAAGGGGACAGCCCGTGTATGCTTTTATGCACTTGAGTTAAGATTTTGGGAAAGGCCAGCCCGAGCCCTCTGTGGTTCATGGAGGCAAGCATCTAAGAATCATTTCCAGGTATATTTTAGAACAATCTGAAATCAACGAAAGAAAGAGTGAATGCTTTTGTGTGTGCTTAGACATAACTAGACTCCTATGACACTTAGCATCCTCCCTCCATTAAAACAGGCTGGTCTTTGAGGACTCGTATCACTCCTTAGGTTCTGTCAGGAGGACAAGGTTGGCTGAGGCTCTGGATGTGGGAGGCTACGTGGAAACTAGAAGAGACTATCCTTCTGCTTGTGTCCCAGGAGCAAACTCATGAAGATATCTCAGAGATAAAAAGATTGTCTCAGGAAGTAACAGAGAGCCTGCGAAGGGGATCAGTGTCCCCAGCCTGTTCCATGGGTAGCTCACTTCCAGTTGTGAGCGAATCTGGACAGTGAGGGCCATTGTTGACACTTTCCTAGAATCTAGAGTTATGCAATGACTGGTTTGACAGGAGGCTTAGAGACGTGGAACTTTGCTCTCCACATTCTTCCCACCATAACCCACCATTTTTTCTACCTAGTTTGGGAAGTGAGGGAAAACTGACATTTTTCCTGTACCTGCTGTATGTCAGACACATGCTAGGTCTGTGTGAGCCCTGATATTTCCCCTCATGGGAATTTAGTAGAGTGGACATCACTTCCTCAATTTTCTTATGCAATAAATGAGGCCAACAGTGGAAGATGCTGGCCCAGTTACGTGGCTATTGAGAACCAACCAAGTTGAAATCTCAGGTCTGATTGACCCCAGCTTCCCTGTTCTGTTTTCAATAACTCCTGGCAGACTACCTAGTGAGTGGGTTATTAAAATCCCCAGACACCTTTCTTGGCTGGGTTTCTACAATTCTAGTAACTTAGAGTTGACTGACCCATCATCTGAAACAGGCTAACACGGTAGCAGATCAGCTGCTCCCGAAGTGACCTTTCTAGTGTAAGCCATGTTGGAGCTAAAGGGCACATAGTTTGATTTCCAGAACAAAGATGCCTTTGGTGTTACTTATGTACCTATATGTCCTTCAGCTTCATGGCAACTAGTATGGACATAATTATTTCCAGGTTGGAAGGCATCTTCCTGTTCGTGGCTATCTTCTGCACCCTGGGTCTTGATTTGAGGTTGCTCTGTTGGATTTTTCTTTCAACAGCTTGAATTGTTTTTAGGAAAAATGGGAGTTGTATAATGAAATTGCCTCTGTGGGTTTATATGCCAAGGGATTTTTTTTCCAGAGACGTCTCTAGGCTTGACCTTGAGGGCCAGGGAAGAGAAGGGCATGCTTGTCTAATACATGAGTTCTGAAGGACCCCCATGGACAGCTGCAAGTCTTGCGCTGCTACAGAGGCATGCTCACCTCAGGACCTCCCTTTCTGCCTGTCCTCTCACCTTTTCACCCCGCCAGCATCTGGAAAATGCCACTTTCCATTTTCATCTGACTGTGGAAGAGTTGGGCAGAAGGGAGCTTAAGTGGTAATTCATTTGTTCAGAATGTGATGGAAGTCAGTCCAAGCTGTTTCAACATCTTGACAGGGGCTGGCAAGGACAAGAACCTAAGGTACTCCTGGTTCCAACAGGTCCCAGATGCTCTGTTCCTTTTCATCTGGCTGCCTGGGGTGTTAGTGTCTTCCAACACACACTCTGTGGCTCTGGGTAGGGACTCGGGAGTCCTAACCAGAAGCCACATGGCAGAGAATGAAAATTTATATCAGGGCTGTCACTCAACTGAAAATACTGCTGTCAGGAGTGCCCAGTAGCCTCTAGTGTGACAGTCTGGCCTTTGTTCATTAGGATCTAATGCTGGAGGCCAGCACTATCTCATTGTATCCTCATTCCCCTCAGAGGAGAAGCAAGAGGTACAGGGAGACCCAAGGGTACACAGGTGGTAGCTGACAGGCCTGAGACCCAATTTCCTTTACCTCTAAGTTTCTGTGTCACGTGGCAGAGTGTATATGGTCCCGGTTTCCTGGCCTCCAGGAGCTCCCAGTCTTAAAGGGAGCTACAGTTGCCGAGGAGGTATACCCCTGTTGCTGGGATTCCCATCCTAGGGCTGGAGCCTTCAGAACTTGACTGGGTATTTGTTCGGGTGTGCTGCACTGGTCATTGAGGAACGGGAGAAGAACAGAACGTTGCTGTTCTTCATAGGCACAGCCTAGAGAGGCCAGCGTGAACATGTGCGAGCAATTGAAGCACAACAGGAACAGCTTAGAGGAAGTCTGATTGTACAAAATATTGGCAAATAAGACATGGATTCTCCTGGGAGCCACAGATGTCTGTTGTAGAAATTAAATGGGTTCTCCTTCTGGCTTCAAGGGTCACCTCCCCATGTCCCCTGGACCCATTGGCACAGAGATATCCACACAGGCAAGCTAAGCTAAACAGTTGCTCCCATTGTTTGGATGCAGCTGAGAAGAAAGTGCTTGCTGTGCTGCCTGAGGTCAATATTCAAGCTATCCATGGCCTGTTTCATGCTGCTAGATTGCTGCTGCAGGCAGATCTAGGGAGCAGGGTGCATAAGTGGCCGCTGGGAGCTTTGTCTCCATCCCCTGTCCTCAGTTTGGATATTTCTGTTGTCTCTATCTTTCCACAAGAAGCTCACACATCCAAATGGAACGTTCTGTGGATTTCCAGAACAGACTGCCCAGATAATATGGAGCACACATTTGAATAAACAAACACCCTCAACATACGCCAGGATGTTCCTTAACGACTGTACTCTCAGAGTCCCTATTCTGAGCGTCTTCTGGGAAGGGAAGGCATTTGGTAGAGCAGGCACAACAAAGCGGGGTTACTGACTGGAATCTGACTGATGACTAGATACAGAGGAGTGTAGAGGGAAGTTGTTAGCAATTGCAGCCATTCTGTATGGTGCTTTCAGTATGTGGGAGCAGAGGCTCGGCTCAGAGGTTGACATCTGGGAACCTATTGGAAATGTCAAGTCTCAGGCCCACAGTCGGGCCTTAGAGTTGGGCCCTTGGGAAGTGGGGCTCAGCAGTGTTACCTCTTGGTATCTAGTCTTGAGGTGGTTTTAATGTCAATTAAAGTTTGGCAATTGATATCTGGAAATGATGGCAAGAAGTGGCTCCGGGCAGTTAGAACCAAGGAAGAGAACAGGCTTAGGACTGAAGGTTCTGGAGCCTTGAGATGCTGAGGATCTTAGTTCGGTTTATATGGTTATCACAGAACACCACAGACAGGGAAATATACAAGGAAATGCCTCTCGCAGTTCTGGAAGACCAATCAATACCAAAGTGTTGGCATCTGGAGATGGTCTTCTAACATTTTAACAGGGTAGAAGCAATGTAAGGTGAGAAAAAAGGTGGGAACAGGAGGGCACACTGGAGACAGCATCTTTGACAACAGGACTGCTCCTAGAATCATATCGAGCTTAATAAACATCTCCCCAGACCCCACCCCCACCAAGGCATTTGTCTGTTTGTGAAGGTGGGAGCCCACAGACCTAACCAACACTCAAAACCCCACCTATTGGTTGTTGTAGAGGCAAATCAACTTCCACAAGAGTTTTGGAAGGAACATTTGAGTCACAGCATGGTATTTTGCACACCCAACAAAAGGGAAGAAGATGGGAGATGGAAATATCGGGGGAGCCATCCAGGACTTCTGGAACCAGCATAGACATAGACTCTGACCCAAGGCACAAGAGACAATGGCATGAGTGTGTCATTATGAGGGGGAAACATTCTGAATGGACCATGCCCAAGTTTGTTGACTACGTACTGAATTTCCCTGGCTGTAATTTTAACCCCTATAAACCTCACAGCCCTGAGATAGGACTCTGTTGACTTCTGAGCACAGAACCTATAAGGGAATTCTCAAGATCCTACAATTGTAGTGAAAGTCACAGTAATCTCGCTCTGGAACCTCTGGCCCTGGAGACACTGCTCTCAATAGTTAATCATGGATTCCTATAGCTCCTAGTGAGGGAGAGGAGTTCTGGGCTTCATTCTGATTATGTTGTTAGAAGGAGAAAGAATGAGGAGGCTTTGAAGATTTGGATTTGTTCAGTGAAGGGAGAGGAAGGGAGGGTAATCAGCACTTCTGTGTCACCTAGAGGGTATGTGTTTCTCACTGGCTTCTTATGTCAGTTTCACTATACAAATGTCAAGGCCGGGCAACAAAAGTAGATGACCCGTCCCTTTGCCCTGCTTCTCTGTGATATGCTATGTTCAAACCCAGGCCTGTCTTTTCCCAGCATTCAGGTATCCTATCCATGTAACTTGCTATTTATCACTGTTGTTTACTGAACTTTTATACCTTGTTCTGTGGCGAATATTACACATTAGGTCACCTCTGTAGTCCCACAGTCCCCTTAGTAGTACTTACTTACTGGTAGTGTGACCTCCGAAGCACAGATGTAGAAGCTGAGGCATGGGGTGCTTTGCCCACATTGTCAGATTCAGGGAAATAGTGGCAGGCATTTGCGGTGTGGTCAATGACAATAACATGTCATTGGACAATGCTACTCCTAGATGGAAGCTGTAAGGCAGGATTGAAGTGCACTACAGCCTATTTACCTTGTGTGGTGGAAACTGTAGCATGGACTCGGGTGGAGCCTTCCTGAGCCAGGGTCACGGGAGAGGAAGTCAATGCAGAGCCGCCTCCCCCAACTCCTTCTGCCCTGCACAGACCACCGGTTTCCATCACCACCCTGGACCATTGCTGTTGTCTCCATGGCTCTAACACTGCCTCTGCTTCTTTCTAGCTGGGCAGAGTGGCACTCCCAGCTTCTGCCCGTCTGCTGCCCTGCCATCCCTCACCGAGGAGAACGGTAAGTTTTATTGTCTAGCTGACCATTCTTGAGAGAAATATCATATTCTTTCTCCTCTTTTCCTTTGTGCAGTGGCCTGACTTTATAAGATGGGACACTCCTATATTCATGAATATTAGACTCTGTCTGTGGGAAAAACACATTTAAGTAGGCTGGATACCAGCCATGTGCCCTTTCCAAGGACATAAATGACAGTAGTGCATGCAGAACAGCTCATGGAATCAGATGGGCCTCACACCTGGTGTTTTCTTTGTTCCTGTCCAGCAATGTGCCACCCTCCCAGGTACAGACATACAGACTAGACTCACAGAGTCTCAGGCAAAGTCAGGAGAATGGTATTGTGGTCTCAAAGTGAAAAGCCCATTGTTTATTGCAGTCACTGGACAGAGGGTACACTAGACACTGAAGCTAGTCCCATAGCCAAGAGTTCAATCAAGACTGAGGCAGCCCATCCTTCTGTTCTGCTGCATCATGCTCCCAAAGTAGCTGCAAGAGAGCCCAGGAACTCAGGAGTGTGGGGGCTGGGACTGCTCTGTGCTCTGGGGTAAGGTCAAGGGGTCTGACCAGTGTTGGTTAAGTCTTCTGCACTGTGCTTCCTTCACTTCTTCCTATTAGGAAATGAGGCACACATACTAGGTTCCAGGTGCCACTCAGCTAAGAAGCCACATACCTTTGCTTTCTGTCCAATGACATGATGCTTGAGACATTTGGGATACCCATTATTATGTCTCTAACTGGGAAGCTAGACCATAGGTCATGTAGGAAGGGGTTATTTGGCACCAAGGCTATGGTTGTAACATAAAAATGTCAGCCTGTGTCACCAGCCTGCTTCTCACAGTCAAAGCAGGTGACTTTGGCAATCACACAGCATATGCATATAGTCATTTTCCTCAGCATCCTCTATTGGAACACTGCTACATACTTAATCAGTTACCAGTTCCCTCAAGTAACATGAGGCGGGCATCATTATTGGCAGTCATAGATGGTAGAGGTGTAGCTTAGAGAGATCTGATGATACCCAAGTCCTTACTGCAGATCTATGTCTGAATCAAATTTATCTTGAATTGTACCGGGGTAGAATATAAACATGGTTGGGATAGTCAAAGTGCCCAAAAGATTTATGGTTTAAGTTTCACATGAATGCGTGCATACACACACACACACACACACACACACACACACACACACACACACACACACACACACAATGTATATGGCCTCTATTCTCCCTGCCTTTCCCATGCCGGAAGCCACCACTTTAAACTCTTGTGACTCTTTGTTTTTACCTTTGCCTCTGTGTTTCTTAGTTACATGTAGATCCCATTGCTGCTTAGTTTGGCTTAGTTTGTCCATTTTAGAAGAAAACCCCTCCCTCCTAGCAAGAACTGGCTGACACATTGGCTGGCAGGGTCTTACGGGATCCTATTTGTCCTGCCCAACTGCTATTGTCTCTCCTGTAAGGCTGCGAATCCTCACTGGTTTTTACCCATTGTAGCATTGTGTGTGTGTTTCCACACTGCTGCCGAGCTCTCTAAAGCGTGCATCATCATGTAGGCTTCTGTGTGGTCATCTGCTTACTCTTTCCTCTCATGTCCCCCACAACACTCACACTCCAGTAGTGGGCAAACAGTTGAAGACGGCACTGTGTTGACAGTGTGATTTTCCTGTTATCCCCAAGTCTGCCAATGTTTCTCTGGTTTGGAATATTTGGATTTTATGAGTCTTCATTGTTATGAGAGTTTAAGGAAGAATGAATACCCTAAGCCTCTTATGACAGCTAAACTGTTTCCTGAGCTAATTAATTCTCCAAGGAGAAATTTTATGCCAGAGAAAGTGATATTTTAAGACTCGCATCACATTGGCTAATTGCCCTCAAAATTCCTAGTTACATCCTTTTGGATGTGAATTAATTGGTTGGGTTTTTTTTTCATATCACATACTCATCATCCTAAAATAGTGTATCAGAAATAGTAAATTTATATAAAAAATATTCTTGGTATATAAATGTCAAATACAGTTGCACATGTAAAAATCAAACCATAACATCGCTGGAAAAGGATTATAATGCTTGCTCTGTCTATGTTTAACTTTTGTGTTATTGAGACTTGACATAACACACACACACACACACACACACACACACACACACACTCACACGGTGAAAATAGTGGAGTATGGAGTACTGTCTCCTTCCATGGAGTCCATAGTCCCAGGAAGATGCATCCAAGGAAAAGTTGATGTTCCAGCAATTTTAAATGTGCCTTCACTGAGTCAGATTTAAAAGCAGAGCGCAGTCCGTCTGTGCTGAGTTCCCTGTTGGAATGCAGAGTTTGGGATTAGCCCTTTGATGTGGACTAAAGGCAGGGTTCAATTCTACCTTCAGTGCTTTGGTTTACCACTGTTTGATTCTGATTCAGACAAGTGACTATTTTGCAAGTGTGCGCGCACACATGCATGTGCTCACACACGTGCTCAGTGCACGTGTAAGAGCCTCATTGTTCTGAACTTTGTGATCTGGGAAAAAAGGAAATATCAAGCATTTTCAAATCACTTGATCAGCACCAGGAAGACGGATGATAACATGGTTTATTTTCAAACAAGAAAACCGAGGATCTTATGGGTTACTAATCTAATTTAGGCCTGAGCTATGAGCCCATGCCATCTGGCTTGTCCTATAGTTAGAAGAGATTTGCTTTGATGCTGTTCCTGGAACAGGTTGACAGAGGTGACCCCTTGACTCGAGGTCCCTATAGTAGTCTCATCTCTTGTCTTCCTTTCTCTGTTGTGTTTATTAGCTTTCTGTTAAATGTTGACACTCCGATCATGGACTGCCTGTGATAAATCATGGAAAATGGGGCTCACCTGAAACCCAGACCCCAAGTAAAGTCATAATGAGTAAAGATTGCGTTTTTCCAATGGAGAAATCTGTCCTTATAAAAGTATAAGGTGTCAGTATGAAGGAGTAGATACCATAGAAATGGGCAGGAGTCGGGTGAACCTGCGGGAAGACTGACAGTTGGGTACTTAGTATCTGGGGAATGAAGGGTAGTGGGAATGGTAAAGGAGCCAGGAGTGCCTGCAGTAAATGGAAGGCATTTCCCTGTGGAGACACGCTCGGCCAGCTGATCTCTCTGGTCACAGTGACCACACAATAGGAGGGTGCCTTCTTCCCCTCTTCCTGTTATTAAAGGAACACCTGGGTTTTCATAAGTGATATTAAGTGGGGAAACCATATAGCACACCCGTGACGTGGTTCTCATTGAGAGAAGGTCACATATGAGAACCAAGTGTCTGAGACTGAGTGGTGGCCGCTGGCGCTGTATGACTGGCTGAAATTGAGCAGCACTGAACTCTTTCTTCCCTTCAGGGACCATGGGGCTCATCAGAGCTTCAAAGGCGGCATTGTCTGTTCCGTTCCACAAAGAACAGATAATCGGGCCTGGAGGACTGTGGCTGCCAGGATGTCTTGGCCTGACTGCTAAGCTGGCTGCTAAACCACTTTCCTGTGGCTTTGACTTCTGGGGGAGGGGAGGGTGAGGTGGGTGTGGGTCAGCCCGGGTCACAGCGGTGAGATCGGGATATTGAAAAGTACGAAATTACAAAGCCTTTATCATTTGCCTCCAGCAGCCTGAGGAGTGTAGGGTGCCCACCTCAGCCTCCCTGAGTTGCGGTGAGAACTCAGGGAAAGGTTGAGCAGCTAAAGGACTCCCCAGTTCTCATCACTAGAGCACTAGTGAAGACCCTGCACACTCCAAGCCCTCAGAGTAGACAAGTTCAGCCCTGCTATCTGCAGCTGCAATCTCTTAGCTGAAAAACAAAATGGCTTGTGAGTTTTTGGGCACTCAGAGGAGCATCCAGCATGTGTCACCTCTTTCTAACTCTGAGGCAAAAATCCTGAAGGGTACTTTTTGCAGAGTTCACATGAGAAAGGTGAGGGTTCGGGCAGGAACCAGCTCAGATCTCCTGGCTGGCCAGAGTAGCTCTCTTTCTTCTGTGTTGACACAGCATGGTGGTGAACTTCTTTTGTGAGAATTTTAACCCCTGAAAATGCTCCAAACTCTGGAATGTAGCCTTTCCTCTGGAGCCGACCTGGAATGAGGAAGCTAGGGTAGTTTCAACTGGCTCTCTGTCTGTACATAATGAACATCTTCAAACGTATTCTAATCTAGTTTTTAAAAACACAGTCAACATTAGCAAGAAAAGACACAAAGAATGAGTAAATCAACCCAATTAGCATATTCATGACCTCATTCTCTTTTTAACAGTTTTTGAGGAGAATGTTTGAAATTTGCTCTCTTACACGAGGCGTGGTGGCACATGCCTGTAATCCAAGTACCTGACAGGCTGAGGAAGAAAGATCGAGAGTTTCTATGTCAGCCTAGACTACATAGTAAGAAGCTGCACCAAGAAATAACAGTACTGAAATGGATGCTATTGAGGATGGTGATAATGGGAATGATGGTGACAAGACATCCTTTTTTCTTTAACAATGGGAAGCTCCCCACACTGCAGAGTAGCTCCCCAGAACCTTCTTCTTCCACATTCTACACATGTGTCCTAATGTCACATGATCCTTCAACATACATGGCTGTAATTGCCAAGTAATAATAAAAAGAGACTTTAGAAAGGCACATGAGTGCTTCTCATGCCTGGGTTGCCAGGTCTTGATGGCGGGCCTCTCAGGCCTACAGTCCTGGAGCAGCTCAGGCAGACCCAGCTTGCTCTATCCTTCCTCCTGGTCTCTGCTCTCCCCTCTGCCCTATCTCTTCAAGGACTCTGTGGTTTGTAGAGGGGCATACTGCTGTTTGATATCTTAGATGCAAATGTAGACTTCAATCTAAATGCTGACTGGCCTTGGGCAAGCCTGTCTTCATGTGTGGCAACAGCAGACTGGAACCCTGATTGTGGGTAAGATTTCTGTCAAGCTGAGGTTGCCCGGTGGTAGTGAGGGCTGATCTGCTTGTCACCAGCTCATGGAGGAGGCTCCAGATCACACTGAGACAGAGACAAAAGAGCATAATTCTAGGCTGGCTCTGCCAGGCTCTGCCATGTGACCTGGATTGGAACCTCTGTAACCTTCAGATGCCCTGTGTCCTTTCCTCCCAGACCTTAGCCCCTCCCACTGTCAGGAGGATTGGTATAGATTAGAGAAATTCTATCAGCTTCATTTTGTTCCTGTTCCTATGACTTGTGTGGAGTAGGCAAGTATGGATGCCGAAGCCCAGACTGTAGGTTTGGGAGAGACTCATGCAGCTGCAAACCTCAGGGGACCCTCCCTGCCAGTCACAGACTGTCACATTCCTGAAGGATGCCTGGGGTGGAGTGCTGTAGTTAGATTTAGATTTGTAGCCAGTGGAGTCCATCCAAAGCATGAGAATGACCACAGCCAGCCAAAACTGGCAGCAAGGAGGCCCACTTAGAGTCTCTGAGGGACATTCCCCAGGCAGGCTAGAAGGTAGATTGGAAAAGAAAGAAAAGAAAAGAAAAGGAAAAAAAAAGGAAGGGGCCTCATTTAAGGACTTACTAGCCTATTTTTTCAGGTTATCCCTTTTGCTACAAGGTATGGTATATGGGGACTAGAAGGAGGCTTGGACTGGTCAGCTATCCATCACTGTAACAAAGGTACCTGAGGAAACCATCATGTAGGAGGAAGGGCTGGTTTCAGCTCGCTATTTCAGCCTATGATTGCTTGTCTCCATTGTCTTCTGGCCTGAGGGGAGCTAGAGCAGGAACACAAAGGCATCTTCCCTTTATGACAATAGTGGCCATTTTTAAAATAGAGAAAAGAAATATGTTCTGCTCTTGGCAGCATCATGGATTAATTCATAACATCCAAACTACGAGATGAAGGTAGAATTTTAAGATCATTACATATGATCACCAAAGGAGCATGCTTGAAACTTACTTGACAGAGAGTTTTCAAATTTAATCTGAATAAACTAAATATAACTAAATATAACTAATATAACTAAAAGTATTTTTTTCAGGAATCAAAATAATGTACAAAGACTGCTACAAACAGATGGTAAAATGTGAAATAAGATGTCCTTTGTTAAAGTTGTGTGAGAATAAATTCATCATTCTACAAGCAATGTTTGACAAAGAAGTGGTACCCACCACAACAGTGATTGATGCAAATGTGTGTATAGATATAGATATATGTATATATATACAAATATACATATATAGAAAGAGATGGATAGATAGTATATAGATATAGATAGGTAGGTAGGTGGGTAGGTAGATAGATAGATAGATAGATAGATAGATAGATAGATAGATAGATAGATAGATAGATATGATGCTTGTGTATATAATGCAACTTTATGGGAAGGTTTATTTTTATCACAAATGACTCTAGTGTCATAATTATCATATATGTGCTTTTTAAAAAGAAAGAAAATAAACAAATGCAGAGGAATCAACAGGCATCATGAGATTCAGATGAACTTCTCCCCATTGGACAAACCCCTAAAGGCTGCCATATCATCAACATGGAAAGGAGGTCACCTCTAGTAGACCCTGGATACAGCCTGTGAAGATAAGGCTCCATCAAACCAGTACCACCCCCTGATTGGTTAAGATAGTATTGTTCATGTTGATGGGTTCAGAAAATGATGTATTATTGAATTCTTACATCTTGTACAAGTGATAGTGCAATGATGTTGTGAATTCCTGACTGATAGTAACTTGACATAAAAAACCCCCAGGATCTCCAGCCTTCCTGATTCAGCATGCTTCTGTGTCCTCAAAAGCTTTTTTCTCAGTGAGACTATAGGAAGTCTATGAGGTCTGGATGCTAGCATCCCTTAACAACAAAGGCTCATTCAGGAAACATCATGTAGGTTTGCGTGGGGATGGGTAGGGACATTGGCAGGGACTTGGCTTCAGACCTTAGGGAATGACACAAGAGCTGGCTCTCACTTGGAGATGAAATTTACTCTTTAATTACAGAGACAGTAGTCTAAACATGGGGTATGGTCAAAGTTTCCATCTTTGGACTATAATTGGCTGCTGTGGTCCTGAAACCCATTATCACTCCTCTCTGAAATTTCAGCTTCTTGCCGTGTAAGAACATTTAAGAGTGACCACATCACAGAGATGTCATTTGAGTTGTCTGTGAAGACAGCAGCATGCAGAGCAGCCTTAAGAAATTGAGAGCCCAGAGGAGCCTGCCTGGCTAGAGCCAAGTACAGACAGACCCGAGTCCTGACTCCTCTGCCTCAAGGATGGTGTTAGGAAGCAGAGCATGGGAGAAGGCAGATTGGACAGTGGGCACTTCTTGTGGCATTAGTACTTTTCTAGGAGAGGTAGGAGAAAGCTTTCTTGTTCTCTGCTCTGCCATGTAAGGATATGTAATGTAGTAAGAGGCTGCTTGTTTGTTCCCGGCTGTTCAGCTCTGAAATAATCACACAGAACCCATATTATTTGCAATACTGTTTGGCCAATAGCTTAAGCATATTTCTGGCTAACTCATATATTAAATTAACCCATCTCCATTAATCTGTGTACCACCACAAGGCTGTGGTTTACTGGGTAAAATTCCGGTGTCTGTCTCCGGCGGGGCTACATGGCTTCTCAATGATTCTGCCTTCTTTCTCCCAGAATTCAGTTTAGTTTTCCCCGCCTAGCTCTATTCTGCTAAGCTTCTTTATTCATTAACCAATAAAAGCAACACATATCATGACAAAAAAAAATCAGCCTTACTGATACCTACATCCCAAATTTTAAGAGCACAGAACTAGGAGAAGCTACTATTGCTATTTAAAGTGTTCAGTCTGCTGAATCCTATTACAAAGAGGTCCCAGTGAGGGCTGGGTGTGAGGTTGTCTCATAGCTTTATTTACCAGGCTAACTTTAGTGGCATTTCACCCACCAGCAGCGGTGTTAAAGATGGGTTGGAGATAGAAATTACAGGCTCCCCATATAACTTGTGGTACTGTGCTGACAAAGCAAAGACCCTCCCACACCTAGGAACTGTGTGCTAGAAAGGGACCTTGAGGCCGTGACCTCAGAAGCCTTACTCTGATATGACTTTGACCACTGACCAGCTTGTTCTTGATGAATTAGTTTTCCTTTATATCATGTTTGTGAGGATGCACTAGATCCCTACCCCTTGCCACACTTGGAGTACTGTAAGATCAAATCTGATAGAGCAGACATACATAAAGTGTGATACTTTAGATCATCAGTGTGCTTTGCCAGCCCAAGGTCCACACTCACAAGTATTTGTAAAGACAATAAACTGCTGTGATCTTCTGAAGCAAAGAAAGACACGGGGAGTGGGGAGAGATTCTCTCTACTAATCTTCAGAGCTGTCCCACTGGGATGGGCTTTTCTAGAGTCAGCAGTATTGGGTGCTCACACAGCGATACCAGGGTGGGGCAGCTTCTGGCCTCTTTAAAGTTATTTCTGGATTCTGACCTAAAGGTACAGTCCTTTTTCAGAGAGGCACCCTCCTCCCAGTGCTCAGACTCATCACCGTTCTCTTATGGCCTACCTTTACTCACAGTCTTGGTGCCAATGAGAGAGACTCCAGCAGTCCTGTCGGTTCACACCCAAGACTTATGCTTGGCTGCTAGCTCTTCATCCCTGTTCCTTGTGCCAGATGCCATATGCAGAACTTGGGGGGCATTGGGAGACAACCGTAGTCATACATAGGCTCTGTAGCTGTGAAGGAAGTCTCCGCACACTGGCCAGTCGTGTCATTGTCCCTGGGCCTCATTTTCTTCATTTTCTTTCTGCTTAAAAACAGATGCCATAACTGTGTCTTCCAGGACACAGACTGTGAGACGGACATTTGCATGAGGTGATCTTAAACACAGAGGGTGATTGGACGTGTTTGCACATGGAGTACTGTGTTGACAGAGGTTTCTGTCTCATCCCGGTCCTGCAGCCATTCAGCCCCAAAGAAACACACAGAGGTCTACATTCATTATAAACTGGTTGGCCTATTAGCTCAGGATTCTTATTAACTGATTCTTACAAGTTAAATTAGCCCATAATTCTTGTCTGTGTCAGCCACGTGGCTTGGTACCTTTTATCAGTGAGGCATTCTCATCTTGTTTTCTTTGAGACTGGCTGACAACTGCAGACTGAGCCTTTCCTCTTCCCAGAATTCTCCTGTTCTGGTCGCCCCACCTATACTTCCTGCCTGGCTACTGGCCAATCAGCATTTTATTAAATCAGCACAGCTGACGAACCTTTACAGGGTATAAGACTATTGTCCCACAGCAGTACTGTAGGGGTCAGGACCAGAAGAAGAAGAGGCAAGACTTTTCAGGACTGGGAAGAGGATATTCATGATAGAGAATCAAACAAGAGCCCAGCCCATCTCTTTGGGAGCAACAGCTGGGTCAGCCATGTCAGGGCAGACCGCAGGTCTTTCTACATGGATTAGCTTCCAGATACAAGCTGTCTCTGGGGGAAGAGTCAGCTCTTTTAGATGAGGATCACTGGTAAAGAATGACTTAGTTGGGATACCAGATGCTAAGTAGACATGAGAGCTTCATTTCTATAGGGGCTTAGGTAGTCCATTGTGGGGCCCCTACAGAGAGCCACAGGCTCAAAAAGATGGGATGTCTATGGAACGCTTGGCCCTCTAGCTCTGGGGCTACTTTATGATGTTCTGACCTCCATTGTGTCACTATGTCACTGTTTTCTTGTTGTCTCCACTTCCCCCTCCTCTTTTGTCTTAATTTATAGACAGAGACACGCCTTCATTTACTTGACTGATTTTCAAACTTTGAACCCCTAGATTTGAGCTCAGAACTTGTCTCATCACACAATAGAAAAGACAAAGGAATGGAGAAAACCTCACTGAGGCCACTGAAGTAGCTTTGGGGGTAGTCTCCCCTATCTTCATTCTGTACCTGGTGATAACCACATGCAATCGTCTCCTCTTTGTCTCCCAGTTGCTCTGAACTCCTGGCAGACCCTGCCCCTCTCTTCAGCGATTATAGATTCATCCATCAAGCACTTCGATGTTGCCCATATCAGCGCTGCAGCCACCAGTAACTTCTCTCTGGCCCAGGACTTCTGTCTTCAGGGTAAGAGAATTACCCAGAGAGGGTACAGGAGGGCCTCAGCCAAGTAATACTGCCCTGGATATTAAACAAAGATAGACAAGAGATTCCAAGATGGCCTGGGAGCTCCTGACAGGAAACAACTAACAAAGAAGGGAATGCATGAGGATCTTCCCACTCCTCTCTAGACAGTCTACAGTCAGAGTTTGCAACAGCCAGGCAACCAATGAGGGCCTTGAGCAGCTGTAGAAGATCAGCAGGCAGAAGTGGGATTATTGTGAGGGTGAGAAGAAAGAGGTTCATGGAGCTGGAGGAGGGGGGGAGGTACCCTTAGATAGCCGGTGGGCTACCATGGTGGGGAAGTGTATGTACCCTGGACAGGCTCCTTGTACTAAGCCAAGATCTATGGCTAAACACAAAATTATAAGAGATGTTTTCATTCAATTTTCAGAGTGTTCTAGTTGGCACAATTATCTCCAGGTGCAATTTTCCTCAGTGTTTTCAGGCATGGGTGATGCTAAAATAGTAACTAGGCGACCACACAATTCTAATGTTCCACAAAGGTTTTCCCTTTCTAAGAGTGACTGAGTTCCACTGACATTTGTACCCTGATATTCTGAACCCCTCCAAAATATACAAATGCTGGTTATCACCTTCTCCGTGTGTCTGGATGTTTATCATGGAGACTATACTGCCATGTGTAGATGGTGAGTTGTGTGCTACACAGCCCTGGACAGTGTCGTTCAGAAACTGGGCTTTGAATAAAGGACACAACACACATAGCTCAGACAGTCCACTGAAGCTGCCCCATTTCCAGAGCTATTCTTAGCACCAAATGTCATGAAGAAAGGTCAGTTATATCAGACCACACATGGCTTGTACAGGGAAAGTCATAGTTCAGGATGGAACATGGTGAGTGTGTCACAGGTTAAGAAAGAATTAGAGGAGGCCTAAAGAAATAGACCAGAAGAGGATGCCAAGAGATGGAACTTAGAGGGTTGTGTTGCATAAGAAGCCCATGGGAAGCTGCGAAAATCTCTTTAAGCAAGGGATTGAAAAGAGCACATTTATGAGATAATTAGGCGATAAGAAACATGACCATTTTGTGAAAAACATCTTGATGGAGGGTTGGGTTCCCATCACCACTGTTTTATTCTCAGCCCCAGAGCACAGAATTTATAATGAGTTCTTCTATAATGGATAGACAAGGAGATAGACAGATGGAAGGGTGAGCACATGCATTGGTGGGTGTGTGAGTTGATAGAAGGATGGGTGGATGGTGAGTGACTTTGTGGATTAATAAATAGGATGAATGATTGGATGCATGAATGATAAGGTATATGGATGGATCAGTGTATGACTAGATCGGTGCGTGGATAGATGGGTATATGCATGCATGTTTCATAACTACGGTAATAGTTCTGAGTACAGGCCCACCTCTCTCCCTTCTCTCCTACAGAATGTTCCCGTCACCAGGCCTGCCTTGTCACTACCCTGCAGATCCAACCTGGGGGTGTGAGGTGTGTGTTCTATCCCGATATACAGAACTGCATCCACAACCTACAGAGTCAGACCTGCCGGCTGCTGCTTCGTGAAGAGGCTGATTACATCTACCGGAAGTCTGGTGAGTCAGACTGGGCTTCTGAAGAAATCTATGGTTTGGGGGCAAGGAACGGCTGGAAAGGGTTTGTGTGTGTGTGTGTGTGTGTGTGACTTGGAGGGCAGTGACTTTGAAACTCTTAAGGGAGATTTGGCCAAAGGTGGTTGGCTAGGTAGCATTCTTCTGGGAGCAGTAGGGAAGGTCGGAGAAATTCCCATTTCTGAACCACATTTATTCTTTGAATCACAGAAACTATTTGGGCCTTTGAATTTCATAAGAAAATACATAAATGTGTTTTGTTAATGCTGTGTGGTTAAGAAAGCTCTTGTCCTTGCCTTCTTCTGCCTACAGGCCTAGCACCTTCTCCTCATGTTGGAGGTCAGCACTCTGGGGCACAGAGTAGTCAGGTGATGGCAGAAGGGGGAACCTAGAGACAGATCTCTCTCCCAGTGCCACATGAGTCAGGAAACATGAGCCAGAGACTGGACATACTTACGGGGAAAGTGAATGTCTGTTGAGGTGTTGGCTGTACCTGCTACCCTGTCTTCTGAAGCAGGGTCACACCCTTTCTATAGAAAGAATCTGATGAAAAATGGAATAGGTTTCATAGCTATATTATTATTATTATTATTATTATAGATATTCAACTGCCATTGTAGGATAAAAGGAGTGATACACGTCAAAGCAATGGACCTGACTATATTCCTCTAAAACTTTATTGACAAGCCAGGAGTGACTGAGACATGCCTACACACTCCAACACAGACTATCATTCCTTAAGTCCACTCTGCATGCCAGGGACTTCCTCCTCCTGCCTCTTCAGCACTCAGCCTATGAGTATCTGCCAGTCATGGCAAGCTCCTAGGCCCTTGGTCTTATCTTCTATCTGGACGTTAACACTACTGATTTGATCTGCCCTCTGCCCTTCTCTCTTGCACTTCTGTTTGCATCACTGTGTTAGACACATTTCTAGAGTAGGAGCCATGCAGAAAGCACAGTGGACTTTTTTTTTCTGTTAGCTTAGAGCAGAGCAAGTCTACTTTAGGACAAGAAGAGATTTCACACAAAACACACACACACACACACACACACACACACACACTCCACATCTTTCTTTGATGGCATTTATAGTATTCTTTGTGAAAGGGCTAAGTCTTACGAGGAAACATCTCAAGATCCATTGGCATTGAGCTTGGATACCACTAACGTTCACTGCAGCAACATATGGGGGGAGGAGGCAGGAGAGGAAATAAGATAGGGTATCCCCCAGTGGCCAACAGTGATCTGATGAGTGTGGTAGCAGGGCTCGGGAGAACCTCTGGTGAAGTGAGCAGGCCTGAGCAGTACCAGCTATGACCGTATGAACCAAGACTTGGGACATGAACTCCAGGAGGGCAGGCCTGACAGAGAAGGCAGGGAGCGCAGGCCAGGCTTGACTTGTGTGAACAGCATGGCTGGGCAAGGAGGGTGGGGAGGGAGAGCTCTGAATCCAGCATCACTCAGTGCAGCTTGTCTCTACCCCAGAACTCTAGACCGTTCAGTTACAAGACTGAAGAAAAGGTGTTCTAGAAGTTAAAATCAACTAAGGGTAGACGCCCTTGTCCCAATTTCTGAGATGAACTGACTGGAGAAATGCCTTTATCATTCTCTCAGTACGAATGATCCAGATATTCCATCTCAGGAGTAAGAGAATAAAAGTCCTTGGTGACAGCTTCTACTCCAGACAGGCTGTTGGTGCCCAGGTGTCCCTTTTCTAGGCTCCTGGGTGTCTGATGTGTGGTCTGGGCCTGGGTTAGCACCTTCTCCTCAGGAGTGTGGGGAAAAAAATGCAGGAGACGGTCCATTAACATGAATAAATGTGGGCTTGCCCCTGGTTTATATCCCACTGCATGGAGCACCTTCCACTATTCCTATTCACAGTTAGTGTTGTTGACACTGAAAGCCAACCTTGGCTAATTCCTAAATACGAATGTGAATGGACCCCTGATATTGTTCTAGCTGCCTCAAACTGTAAGGATAATTGTTTACTTGCTGAAAGCTAGTGAGAATACTATTTCTCACTGTTCTTGTCTGCCTTTCTACCCTTGTCTTCCCACCAGGAACCCCATTGCTCGACTCTGATGTAGCAACCGCACCTTCTGTACGCATTGACCCCTTCGGCCAGCTTCAGGGTGGATCCCAGGTCGTCAAGTTGGGCACTTCTTGGAAGCAGGTCTACCAGTTCCTTGGAGTTCCATATGCTGCCCCACCCTTGGCAGACAATCGCTTTGGGCCACCAGAACTCTTGAATTGGACAGGCTCATGGGATGCCACCAAGCCAAGGTATGGAATAAGTGGCATCATTTTGGCGAATGCCCCAAGAATGTATATCCTGGTCTAATCTGTCATGGAAGAGCCAGGCGTCCTAGTTAGAGCAGGAACTGGGACTGCAGTCTATTAAACAGCGCCACGACTGGCAGACCCAGGTGCCCAGCTTCAGCGGATCAGTGCTGCTTTGCTCACAGGTAGGGAGGCCATCGGGTGAAAGGCCTGTCTGTTCTGCTCCAGACAGTGATTCCGGACTCAGGCCAAGGAGGTGCTGCATTTGACAGCATGACTCTTCCAAGTTCTCCTTGGGCATTTGTGTCCAGGAACGTGAAGCTGTGGGAGAATCTCTAGAAGGTTCATAGGGGGTCAGACCTGAGCTGATCATGTGCATCACACCAGTCTTGCAGTTGTCAAACTCAGTGAGTGACATTTGGCTTTTTAAAAGTACTTTCTTGTTGCAGGGAGAGCCGCTTGGTTATTCTGGCCATACAACCCTGAAATAATCAGATGGAAACTATATTATTTAAAACACTCTAGCTTTTTATGTGCTAACTCTTGCATCTTAATTTAATCCATTTCTATTAATCTGTGCATCACGACAATGTCGTGGCCTACCAGCAAAGTTTCAGTGCATCTGTCTCCAGCAGTGGTTCCATGGCTTCTCTTTAACTCTGCCTTTCTTTCTCCCAGCATTCAGTTTAATTTTGTCTGTCTACCTAAGTTCTGGCCTGTTACAGGTCCAAACAGTTTCTTTATTCACTAATAATAATCACAGCATACAGAGGGAAATCCCACATCCCTTTCTTTCTTCTTTCTTTTTCTAATCATCTTTCCTTCCTCTCATCCTTCATTTTTTTCTTTCTGTCTTTTTGAGATAGGGCCTCACTATGTAGTTCTAGACTGGCCTTGAACTTGAGATCTTCCAACCTCAGCCTTCCTGAGTGCTTGGGACTACATGTGTGTTGCCATGTCTGGCCAGACATCTAACTTAATGGGACTGAAAATGCAGCATGAGGCAGCGGGACCAAGATCTAACTCTAATGCATGAACTGACTTTGTAGAGCCTATTCACTAGGGAGAGGTGCCTTACCCTTAGGCTCCCCCTGGGGGGGGGAGGGCTTGATCCTGCCTCAAGGAGGGGATGGAACACACTTAGTTGACTTCCCAGGGGAAGCTTTAACCTCTCTGAGGAGTAGATGAAGGTGGAGTGGAAAGAAGGGAAGAGTGGGAAGGAGGGGAGGGAGGGGGAACTGGGATTGCTATGTAAAATTAATTAATTAAAAAGAAAATGCAACATGACAGGAAAGATGAATGAATCAAAAAAGAAAGAAAAATCCCTATAACAATGTAAGTTCTGTTTCTCCTTCCCCATCTTTTCTGAGCTTGTCACTCAGACCCCATCATTTCCCCTCATCAAACCATTCATGTCACACATTGACACGTGATGAATACCACTGGAGCGTTTTGTGAGAGAAGTCGCTCAGCCCTGTGGAGAATAAACACTAGGTACCTCTGCTACTTGCATTCCCTCCTTGGGCTCTGTGGCTCTGTCCCGAGGAGTAGTGTTCTCTATGCCCTCTGTGGCTACTCTCTGGCTGCAGAGCAGGTGCCTCTCAATAGGAGTATATTTTGAGTGAGGGGCTCCTGAAGCCCTGTGGGGAAGACAAGGACCACCCGAGCAGAGTGGCAAAGGGAAAGTGCAACGGAGTAGAGCTGAGTTGTCTCCACCATAGGAAAGCCCAAACCCAGAGGCACTAATAGGGGCCTTTCTACTAGGCTGTCTCAAGGAACAGAAGAGGTAGGTGGCTACCCCTATCTTAGGTAGACAGTGTCTACAGAGTTCAGTCGTTGTAACCCAGGATTGGTAACTAACACCTGGAGGATAAATCCAAATGGACTTGGGTAGATGTTCCTTGTGTGGCCATTGGTTGGGGTCCTAGATGAACCCCTATGCAAGAGGACACTCAAACTGACACCCCATCCTCTTCCCTGATGCAGAAGGTAGGTCTGACACCACCTCTTCTTAGAGCAGGGTCTGTGAAACACAGCAAGGAAAGCCAAGGCCCTGCCAGCTCCCAGTCTCCTCCTCTGGCCTTGGTCTCTAGTTAGCACACTTACCACTGGGTGACAAGTTTTTCCAGTCCAATGGCCAGAGAGGTCAGAGACAGGCTGCTACTCCTTCCACTCTCTGGCCATTCCTATGGCCTGGAGCTTCCTCACTGCTCCAGAGCAACAGCAAAATCAGGCCCTTGGCTTTGACCACAAGAGGTGGGTATGCAGGAGAGGGAGAGAGGGCAGGTCCCTTTGATAGCTCTCTGAAAATCCCATGCCTTATTTCTTCAGGGCCAGCTGCTGGCAGCCAGGTGCCCAGACTCCAGCGCCTCCCCAAATCAGTGAAGACTGCTTGTATCTCAATGTGTTTGTCCCTGAGGACCTGGTGAGTCTCGAAGTTCTTGTGTTATCTGGTGAATAATTCCTTTTAACAATCCTGTTGCCCACCTTCACTGGGCTCTAAGGAACCTGTGCTTCTACGGCATCATCCTTAGAGGCACTGAGTTCTCTTCATGATAGTCAAAAGTGAACAAGGGGCCTCGGAGCTTTCCGGGCAAGTCTTATGTGAGATTCACAAAGATGAAGTGTTAGGTTTGAACACAATTCTTCCTGTATCTGCTTAAGAAGCTACTGCAGTCTTGGGGCTGAGAGGCTGAAGGACCCTAGCCCATGAAAGGAAAAAGGGTACGGGGAGAAAGAGGAGCCCCAAGTCTGTACTGAGCTTTGCTTCTACTCCTATTTGCCTTGAAACATTAGCACAGCATCCTTACCTCTGTGAACCTCCATTTTCCTACCTATGAGATGGGGGTGAAATAACCCATTAGAGCTGACATCACAGACTTCCACGGGTAGGCATCTTGAGCTACACATTCTTTCTCTCCTCACAATCTGGAAGTTTGAAGTCCGAGATCAAAAGGCTAGTTTCCCTATTGCGCATCTTCTTGCTTGCACTTGACACCTTCTACCGGGGTCTTTCATGGCCTTTCCTTTGTGTGTGCCTGTGTACAAATTCTTTCTCCCCAAAAGGACACTGTTCTTATGGGATCAGAGCTCACGTATTGGACCATAATCAGGTCTCCATGTATGGTCACTTTCTGAACTAGGGTGTCAGTGTATGAATTTGGAGGATAAAATTCAGCCCATTGCATACTGTTAAGTGTGTGCCAAGGCAGAGCTGGCAAGAGGGCTCAGAGTCTGGTTTCACAAATGACAGTTGCCCCTTGCACAAGCTCAACTTCCACCTCCTCCCTCTCCCCAACCCTTTCAGGTCTCCAATGCATCAGTTCTGGTGTTCTTCCACAATACCATGGAGATGGAAGGCAGTGGAGGACAGCTGACTCTTGATGGCTCCGTCCTGGCTGCAGTTGGCAACTTCATCGTCGTCACTGCCAATTACAGAGTGGGGGTCTTTGGCTTCCTGAGTTCAGGTGCGTTGCTGGTGTGATGGACAGGTCAATCATTCATCCATTGTCTCGCTTCCTGAGACAATTTGCTTAGAAGAGAAAGTATTCATTTGGGCTCACTGTTTTGGAGGCTTGAGTCCATGGTTGACTGCCCTATGCAAAAATAGTCCAGCGTGGCAATTGGGATGTCCAAGCACAGCTCTACTCCTCATGGCCAGGCAGCAAATAATGAGAGATATACGGCTAGAGAGCTTCAATGTCCTTTGAGAAAGTGAAAAGGTTCTATCAGTAGAGCCATTTCTCAGTAGAGCCATTCCAAGTCAAGCCTTTGAACACAGGCATTCAGGGGCCTTTTAGATCTAGACTGGAGCAATTGGACTGCTCTCCTCTCAGCTGTTCCCTGCACAAGTTCATCCCAATCTTCTCTAACTTCAGAACCTCTTTGCATTCCCCCTCTTGTGGCCAAGCTAGACATATTTTTGAGATCTTCCAGGGGTGCCGACCACTCCCCAATTCTTTGAGAGGAATAATAATAGCTGCCATATGTTGAAAATTTTCTGTATGTCTGAGATTGTCCCAGTACATCTCATGCTTTATTGTATGATATGATGGAATGCATTCTGAGTGTGTGCATTCAAACATATGTGCATGCATGTGTATGTTTAGAAGGAAGATTCGGAACCAAGGAGGTTAGATAACTGTTTAGGAAACAGAACTCCCTCAGCAGACTATGAGTACTCTTTCCTTGACTATCTCTGAGGATCAAAACTCTTCTCCCACACAGAGACCACTGGACTTGGTCCAAAGGCTGTGTAAATCGGGTGCCTCCCTCACCTTTATTTCTAGTCTCTCTGTGAATCTATGTGTGCTCCACCCACTACCAACCATGTGGGCAGAATAGAGTCCTGGTCCAGCACAAACGCCTTCTATGTACCTTTATATACCTCTGTGATATGGGCAGGTTGGTCACTAGTGGAGAGGGGAGGACCTTGGGATCTGAAGAGCCAAGGCCAGACCTGGCTCTCATCAATTGTTTGACCTTAGACCAACTCTCCCTTTCTCCCAGTATGTTAGATCCCTCCTCTCTAAAACAGGAATGGTTTTGCTCCCCTTTCAGGAATACTGGAAAGGTTAAGAGGTTTTAGCCCAGGAGTATAGGGGCTGAGCCTCATCACTGATTTCCAAGGATCTCCTCTGAGTCCTGGGATGTGCTAAGAATGGACAGACAGATGGAAGTCTGGAGGGACAGAAAGAGTGAAGAAGGGTGGGGTGGACTAGGGGGACCACGTGGAATAAGCCACAGCGTGGCCTGTGAAGTCGGCAGCAGTCAGTGTAGGTTAAGGAGATGATGCGCCTTAAGGCTGAGGAGATGCTAATGATTGGCTGCTGTAACTTTCCTTTGGCTCAGCAGGTTCAGCTGAGAGCCATGGGCCTGAATGGGTCTCCTCCAGTCTCCATACCCTGACAGATGCTGGGTGGAGTGAGGAGGGAAGGCAGTATAGGGTGTGGAGGAGTGCAAGTTTCTCAGCAGGGCGAGGGAATTATTCTCTCAGGAACTTTCTTTTTAGAAGAGGAAAATTTTTCTGTTGGGTTTTCTGTCCTCTATTCAAATGCAAAGCTGTTTCTCTGGAGCTTTAAGGGACATTTGGGGCTTAGCTGACTGAATGGCCCCAGAGAGCCCTTTCCAGACACAACTAACTCTGGCTTAAGTCTCCTTAGACAGCAGAGTGACTTTCGCTAAGTCCTCTGTCCTGGTGGGCGTGGGGAATTCGGATTTCAGGGGGTGAAATCCTGTTGAGAATTTATACCCTTCTGGAGAGGGAAATTCATTTTGACCTCCGGTGTAAGTATCTGAAGGAGAGTGAAAGAAGCTTCCAGAACACCCACTCCTCCTTACTGACTTACATCAACACTACCTGATGATTTTGTTAAAAAAAAATTAAAAATAAAAAATTGTCAGCAGCTGGAGAGAGTTACACTTCAGAGGGCCTCTCTTCGCCAGCCGTCCTGCTTGAATTTCCTCACACAGTTCTCAGGCAGCACTGAGGCCAGCATACTCTGCCATTTTCTAGAAGAGAGGTCAAGGCTCAGAGAGACTGAAGGACTTGCTCATCATTCACAGGCAGTGGAAGACTTAGCTTGAACTCAGCTCTCTGCTGCTCAGACAGCAGCAACGAGAAACACTGGACCACAGAGACTTCTGGGAGGTCTGGAAGTTACTCTGGTTGCCTTGTCTGCCAGAGTTTCTCTTCTACTGTCATTTAACCAGGGAAGGCAGTCCCTTTTGTGCTGTTCACTTGACCCCGGGTCCCAGGGTACCTCCCTCATTCCAGAGCTTCTGGGTCTCTCATACTTTCCTCCCTACAGATCTGCCCAGAGTGGGGAGGGGGATTGGAGGTAGATATAGGTAGAAATAGGGAAAACCTGCTTTTTCTTCCTTAACTCTTCAGCATTATTTTCTGGTAAAGGACCCAGCCAGGGCCCTATGGTGCTGGGTACAGAGGTGAGGAAGGGAGGGTAGACAATGGGTCCATAGGCCCTTGGCAGAGTGTAAAAATGGAGAAGGTTCTCCTTCTCCCTCTGTGTATATACCCTGAACCAGGAACCTGATGGAAGACCATCTGCCACCAGTAACCACACAGTGACATGACTACAGTCACTGGATACTCTAGACCTCTTAGAAGATCTTACATCTTCTCTAACCAATAAAATAGCAGCCATTACTACTATAAAAATGAAACTTGCCCTGCTAAAGACATCAGTGGGACACTCCTTGGACCTCAACGTGTTCGATTATATTTCAAAATAAAAGCACAGCTGTGATGCCTACTTTGGGGGAACAGATCTGTTGTATTTACATAGATTTAGTCATCAGCAGAATTAAATAAAGCATATTACAAACACCCACTGTACACATGGAGAGAACCAAAATACATGAACACTAAGTAGACTTCCCAGGGTCCTGCTCAGAGCAGGCATAGGAGCCAGGATTTCATCTAGGCTCATGCCCTGCCACCTCCCGCTGGAGTCCATGGACAAGACTAGGTACTGCTGGGATCCTCTAGAGTTGCTGGATAAACTAAATGAACAGATGGGAGCCATTCATGTAATAAAAGGCCAAGTGGATGTATACTGGATGGTCCTGTCTAGAAGGCTGGGGCCAGATCAGGGAAAGAAGACACAAACAATAGCAACATGATGTTCAGAAAGTCTCCTCTTGCATCAGCCTCTCTCAGTGTAACCAGTTTCCAGGGCTCCCCCCCCCCCCCCCGTTTGATGAAAGTCTTATTAGACAACCCCACTTGTTACTACCCAGGAGTTACAGACCTCAGAACTTGACGTCATCACACGGTGGGAAGCTGACACATGGGCAGGAGCTCCAGGAACGCCCCTCCCGCACTGTTCCTGGCAATGTAGACTGCGGTTATCTCTCCCCAGGCTCACGCACAGGCTCCGTCCTTACTCACTCAGCACCCTGTGCTTCTGGACTCGCAGAGGCTGGGAGGAAACAGACACATTGATCTTGACAAATGGGACGCAGGAGCCATCCAGAAAAGGCCACAGTGAGGACAGGGTTTGCCAACAGCTTCACCAGGCCCAGGACATGGGAAGCCATTGAGGAGAGCTGGAAAACTGCACAGCTGGAAGAGTAGTGCGTGTTATTCATGTGCTCCGGGCTGGTGCTCTCTTCAGCTTTGCAAATATTGGGTCAGGCGATCAGCATGCAAGAATTTCCTACCTTTGAACTTTTGGGAATATGGGGTCTTCCTGACACATTCTTGTTCTATATGGAAGCCCCTTATTCATAGTTATAGCTGTGATGTCTCAGGAAGGACTGTGCGTGGAGCTTAAGAGAGGTGTGGCCTGTGGATATAGCTGTATGCAGATGGTGACGGGAGTCATGGTGTCTGTGTGCTTTACTTTTCTTGTTGACAAAGTATCTAACAAAAAGCACCTTAAGGAAGCAAGAGTTTCCTTTGGCCCATGTTTTGAAAGTATGGTTCCTCACACCTGCAAGAGCTTGAGGTAGCTGAGTACACTGCACCCATCCTCAGGACACAGACACCCTCATTTCTCCTTTTCATTCATTTCCGGATTTCTGTCGGTAGACTGGTGCCTCCTACATTCAGTGGTGGTCCTCCCACCTCAGTGGAGTCAGCCTAGACACTTGCTCATGGGCATGCCCAGAGACTCCTGGAGGAGGTGATTCTAGAACACGCCAAGTGATCAGTATGAAGCATCACAGTCACTAAGAGCAGAGTCAGAAAAGACAAGATGTGTGTGAGCTTCAGTTGACAGCAGAGTAAAGCCCACTTGCCATGATGTTACTGGAGGGTCAGCATGTAGGGCAGACCAACAGGGAGGCTCTAGCATGGCAGGCAAGGAACAGTGCAGCATCTCAGACGATCTAAAGAGATGTGTTCATTTTTGTTACTTTGTGGGTATGCATGCAAATAATTAAAAATGGTGCTACATCTTCAACAAATAGTTATTAATTCTGTGATTTAAGAAAGAGATGTGGTTAAGTGGCACACTTCTAAAGTCAAAGATTAGGCTGTAAGAAAGGCTGGGATCCCTTGCCTGGCCTGATCTAGCCACTGTTTGACAGGTATACCTGCGGTAGGGTCTGAGCCCTTGGGTGGGAGTCATCTCTTTGCCTGGGCTGGAACTGAACATGCGTGGCCCCTGTTCTGAACCCGTCCTTCACATTTCCCTGTCCACTGACAGACAGAAGGCTGTGGCTCAAAGAGCAGAGGTGTTTCGAGTCTCTTGGCTAATGCAGTCCAAAGCTCAAAGACAAGCCAGATTATGCTTGATTCAAAAGCCCAGGTTCTTTTCAGCATCCTCACCTGTGTGTGTAGCTTATAGTACTGGCCTAGGTGGACAAGTCCCCTCCGAGAGTCTTGTGTCTGACATAGCACTTTTTCTGTAAACTCTAAAGTTGTTAGGACACATACGCTAATGACTTTCCTCTTTTTGTAGGCTCTGACGAAGTAGCCGGCAACTGGGGGCTGCTGGACCAGGTGGCAGCTCTGACCTGGGTGCAGAACCACATTGGAGCATTTGGTGGAGACCCTCGGCGTGTGACACTGGCGTCGGACCGTGGTGGGGCGGATGTGGCCAGCATCCACCTTCTCATCACCAGGCTTCCCAGGCTCCAGCTCTTCAGGAGGGCTCTGCTTATGGTGAGTGGTATGGCCTGCTTTTAGTACTGTCTCAGCTATCTTCCTTACTTTAGAGACTAGCTGACTGCCATTGTTGGTATTCTCTTATCCCTCACACTGTTGTGGATCCTGTTCTGGCTGTCACAGCAGGTAGGTGTGGTCCAGAGGCTAAAAGGCTTCCTTTCTGCTTTTTACTCATGTGGAAAAGTCTCCATGGCCGGGTGTTTCTATTCCCTGGGACCTTGTTAAGGTTAAAAGCCATTATGGTGAGGAAAACTCACTACTCAGGATTTTATCTAGTGGACTGTGATGCCTGCTGAGTGGATGGCGGTGGTGGTGCTGATGCTGCTGGCTACTGCTGTTGTTGATGGGTCAGTGATGCTGATGATGACAAGAAGGAAGAAATGAGTGACCTAATTGGCTACATCAGGAGCTGTTCTGCCACTGCCTAGCCACTGCTTGTGTTGAGTATTTGACTCTCAGCAGCACTGTGTTAGATGATGGAGTGCCATGGTAAATTAGACACATCCCAGTTCCAGGGCAAGGGCCACCCACACTTAAGGCAGATGTTTTAAGGGATCATGGGAAATTAAAAAAGAAACCCCTGAAAAGGACAGGGGAAGGTAATAGTACGAATGGACATGGCCCTGCAGAGGGAATGTTGAGTGAAAAGTTAAAGGCTGTGCTAGCAGTAACCAGAGGCAGAACCCTGGTGAGAGTGGCTGTGTGGGGACAGTGTGCACAGCCTTGCCTGACTGATGCATAACTTCCGATGTACCTGGATACTACCCAGGGGTTTTGCTTGTGCATTTATTCACTTTCTTCTTTGTCTCCTCTTATGATCCTAGTCATTTTTAAGAGTCTAATCGGTGGCACTAAAGACATTCCCAGTGTTGTGTGGTCATCTGATGCTAGAACTGTTTTTATCATCTAGTGTAGATAGTCTGTACCTTCTAAATGTGAGTCCTGAACCTTCTTATCCCCAAAGCTCCGGGAAGGCTCTCTCTGCTTCATTCTGACTTTGTCTATTCTAGAACTTCATATCAGTGGAAACACGGGGTGTTCATGATTTGTGCGTTCCATGTAGCATGAACATGGTACATTTCCTAAAAGCCTTTGACTTTAGATATAAGTAGGCATAGACCAGTTTTTGTATCCATTCATTCACTTGTCAATAGATATGCATTATTTTCCTTTAGGCTCCAGTGAGAAATGCTTCTGGGAGAAAGGAATATAACCAAGGCTTTTAAAGCAGACAGGAAACGGTTTGAGATCCCATCTTGGAAAGAAGCCCTTAGAACTGAAAGAAGAGAGAATTTAAGAAGTGGATCTTTCAGGCAGAGGAATAGTGAATAGAGTGCCAGTAACCCAATCTATGGAAAGATGGAGGTGCTGGGGTGATGACTCAGACACTTAACTTCAGAACCTGTGTTTTTTTTTAAAAAAAAATCCTTGATAATCTGAATCCTGTAAAAAGTTGGGTGTGGTAGTGCATGCCTATAATCCCAGCACCAGGGAGGAGGACCCAGCTCCAAGCCTGAGATTGACTGGTGTAGTGAGAAGGTCGCTAGTTAGTTCCCTTCTGCTCAGCCCTGAACTAATAACACAGAAACTGTATTATTTACCAGACCAGTGTAGTACCCTATCTCAAACAACTACAATATAAACACCAACGACTAATGAACAGTGCTTAGGGAATGACACCAAGATTCTCCTCTACACACACATGCACACACACACACACACACACACACACACACACGTGCGCACACACTCACATACACACACACACAGAAACAAGGAAAGATTGAGAACCATTTAAACTAAAATTTTGAGCCTAATCCTGCATAGAACCTGCCTCTGCCAATCATTCTAGTTCAGGTAAACATACTCCAGCTTTACCTGACCCTTCTGATATCCACACCTTTGATTATGAGGGAGGAAAATGGCACTGCTTGGTCATATCTGACGCTAGACAGTATTGTCATTGTTCCTGACAGAAGAGCCACTTGCCTCTTGGTCTCCCTCTTTGAGCAGCAGGGGATTTTCCATCCCTTGGATATTTTCTATACCTGCGCAGATAGTTTGATTCATAAAGAACACCCCTTTCCCTCGTTCCCTACCCACTAATCATTTCAAAAGAACTTCCAGACTTTTGGGCTCAGAACCAAGCTCTTTCTACAGCATGGGCTGCCCAAACATCTACTGTACAGCAAGTATCCTGATTTCCATGAGTCTTGCTGCTTCCAACACCAGGTCAGCCTCTGCTACATGCCTAGTCTCTGGGGAGGAGTGATTGGTATGCCTTGTGCCCCTAAGGCTCCAGTGTCTGGCTCAGCACACCTTGCAGTGAGTAGGTGCTATGTAATGAATCCAATATGCAAGTGAATGAACAGGTAATCTGGTGTTCTCAGGAACCCAGGGATTCCTGTGAGCCTGGTCCTTCCAGCCATACTTTTTTTTACGCTTCTTGCCATTGGTTCAACTTTTCTTCCCTCTGCCCCTTTGAAGTGGATCCACCCAGTAGAGAGTGTGGAGCACGAATGCCTCCTAATTCTTGTTAATTAAACTCAGGTCTTTTGTGCTCTAGGTTGATCTTGGAGGGGTTCCTCCAGTGCCCTGTGTTGACAGGGCCTTATCAGGACCTGGGAGATACTCAAATGCCTTCCCTGGGTCCAGAAGGCAGACTTTTCTTTGTGGAGTTTAAAGTGTCTGGGGAATTTCAGAAACAAATGGCAGTGCATTTAAAAATAACCCCTCCGTCTGGTTTCTGCATTTGGAAGCAGCTTTTACAACCACTCCCAGAAGTCTTTGGGATCGTGTGAGCTTATTTGGGACTGAGCAAACAGAACTGCTCCGATGTATTAGCAGCTCTTAAAGTGTTCTTTACCAACAGATGTTTGGGGAAGGAGCGGGCGTTGCCAGTTTATTCTTGACTAAGATCTAACGGCTCTTTGCAAATATCGGGCCTGAGGCTGTTTAAACATCCATCAAGAGAAGCTGTTGTGGTGATAATTAATAATCTATATTTAGTGTACTGTACTTGGCAAAAAAAAATCACTATCTTATCTCAGATTCCTTCCACTGCCTGGCATGGGGTGCTTGTTTTATTTTCTAGCCAGAGATAAGAAATTTGAGACTTAAAGAATTTCAGTGACTTTAGCGAAAAGCACATACCAAAGAGGGAACTTCATGAAGGATCAAGACCTAAAACCAAATTTTCTGTTTTCCCACATTATGAGACGGCTCCTCTAGCAACTTGGGACCTTCTCAGCATTTAAAGATGTACTAGAAAGTGGTAAAACTAGAGCCTGGTAGGTCTGAATTATGATCTTAGGACAAAACCCTTCACCTTTTTTTAAAACCTGTAGAATCAGTGTGTTTAATTCTATTGCCCAATATTTTGAGAAGCTGTTGGTCATAAGGCTTCAAAGGTCCTGCCAACTCAAAAAATTTAAGCCCCTTATTACTCCTTCCCAGTCCAAGGGAAGCCTCCTCCACCCAAAAAAATTTCCAGGATAGCTTACTTGCCTGGGGCCAGGCTGGAGAAGAACCCTTGATATAGCTATAGGTCCCACAGAGCTGGATTCTAGGCCAGGTTTCCAGGGAGAGAGAAGAGACTCTATGCTAGAGAGTAGGAAAACCTGCCCCATTGGCCTCCAACGTTTACCCAGGACTGTTTCTCTCCTGGCCAGCTCCAGCCTCCTGAAGCCCACTGAATCTGCACCTTTCCCTGCTCTATTCCCATGTGACCATGGCCATCACAGGTCCTAAAAAGTGGCCTGGTGTGTCAAATCTCAAAGCCTGTAGGCCACATGTGCCTCGAAACACCTATGGAGGTGACCCAACACTTTTGTACTTGACATCACGGGCCAATGTCAAAAGATCACACACTGCTGTTGACCTTTCTGTCTCTGCTCAGTGGACTGTGTGTGTTAGGTCACTGGGAAATGTCTTTCCCTGAGGCCCCAAGCTTTCCCAAGCCTTCCCAAACCTTCCCCATCTCCCAGTGTTGAAGGAAGTTTCTATTAGCAACAAGATTCCTAGTTAGCAACTTTGAGGAATTCTGTCTAATTTTTTAATTATTATTTTATGTGTATGGGTATTTTACCAATGTATATCTCTGAGCACAAGTGTGCCTAGTGCCTGCACAGGCCAAGAGATGGTGTTCTGTCCCCTAGAGCTGGAGTTTCAGGAAACTGCGAATCATTGTGCAAGTGCTTGCAATTGATTCCAGGTCCTTTGGAAGAACAACCACTAGGCCATCTTTCCAGTCTCCTGTCTCATTTTACACTGCCCTTTTCCCAACAAATGTGGTTCCAATTCCATCATGGTTAAGAATATCAATTCTTTCAGGGGTTTAATTATCTTACCAGGTTCTTGGCACTTAACATCGCCTCTGGCTCGTATGATACAACCAATACTTAGGACATAGGAAGAGTATGGTGACATGGTCTCCCAGACTGTTGCCAGTGGCTGATGCTTATTATTCAGTGGGAGTGTTCTCTTCTAGCTGGTCTCGTTCTAAGTTGTCCTGACTAGTCTTGAGAACAGATATTTCTGTTCAGACTGCAGAACAACTTTACTGATGTTTGTTTTATTCTAATAATTCTCCTGGGAATTTGAGTATAACTTCATATAATTATATCTGTTGATTTTTAGGGGTAAATCTACATGATTATGGTTGCCTGCTGGGTATATTGAATTTTTGTTGACGTTACCCCACAGTCTGCGGATAATGAGTGTCTGGCTTATTTCTGAACTGTTGGTGCAAAGTCTCAGATGGAGTGACACAGGGACCCCGCGCCAAAGCAGCTCAAGAAGCTGGGTGTCTGTAGTAATCTGAATTAAAATGTCCCCCGTAAGCTCACAAGGAGTGGCATTATTTGAAGATATTAGGAGATATGGCCTTATTGGAGAAAATGTGTCACTAGGGGTGGGCTTTGAAATTTCAGAAGCTCAAGCCAAGGCCCAGTGGCTCACTGTCTCTTCCTATTGCCTACCAGTCCAGATGTAGAACTCTCAGCTTCTCTCCAGCACTGTGTCTGCCTGCATACCACCATGCTTCCTGCCATGCTGATAATGGACTAAACCTCTGAACTGTAAGCTAGACACAATTAAATGCTTTCCTTTATAAGAGATGCTGTAGTCATGGTGTCTCTTCACAGAAATTGAAACCCTAAGACAGCATCTGTATTACACTCAAGACACAAGTTTCTTATGGAGGCTTCTCTGCCATCCCAATGTCCTAAGTCACACTGGTAGGGCTGGATCTAAGCAGTGGAAGGATGGGGGAGTAAGTGGGGACCCTGTCACTCCACAGCTTGGGATGACAGTCCTCAGCCGACCTCTCCTCACCCTTGAGCTTCCCTGGACTCCTGTTTATGTCCCATCTTTCTTGATCATGTTGGCTTTGAATAGTCATGCCCTTCATTACATGTTACATGTTAAATTTCTCTGGAAAATCTGCCTCGTGGCTATTTTAAAATGTAAATTGCTGACACCTGCCCTTTGCTTTCCTGTTCCTGTGGATTGTGTCACCTTCTCTGAACTCCCCATTCAGAAGCTGAGCTCATTGCTCCTCAGTCTTTGTTTCCTGAGACTGGACTTGAAGCAACAAAATCTCCTCTTGCTATTCTATCAGCTGCTCCTCAAAAACTTTGAAAACCAGAAAATGGCATTTTTCTCCCTGAGCATTTCCTTTTATGAAGATTTCCTCTTTACTCAAGAATTCTTTAAAAAAAAAAATCAGTCTTTTCTCATTTCGCATACGAATCCCAGCTCCCACTGCCTCCCCTCCTCCTGCTCCCCCACCTTCCCCCAACCCCAACCCCCCAGTCATCATTCATGGAATTTTTTCTCATCCTCTGTCAAGGTGGCCTCCAATGTACCTTTAATGGTTGATTAATATATTGTAAAAATGGTATCCTTTTCAGGTTGTAAGCCCTCTCCGCCTTCTCCCTGGACTGCTTTTCCTGTAAGTGCTGTTACGTAATTGATTCTCACCTTACATCTTATTTTGCTTCAACATGGAGCCCAAATTTTCTTTGTACTCATTTCTCTTCACAAAAGAAAAAAACCTTCCACACATGCATAAGGATCACCTGAGCCCTGTGATAGAAAATGTCTCACAAATGCACTCGTAGGTTCCTCCACAGAATCCCTTCCAGGCGGGAATCTACTTCCACAGCCTCCTTTCCAGGTAGAATGTGGGTCTGCCTGGGACTTGGAGTCTTGGATGCCCTCTCTATTTCATGACTGTATGCTCTTAGAACTATGTATTTTGTAGGTAATATGATGCTGGAATTTACAATAGCCACTGTCCACCCAGCATCCAGTTAATCTTTCAAAGCACCTAGTGAGTAGTTATCACTCTTCTGTTTCCATCCTTCCCAAATCTGCCTTCCTCCCACCCCTAGGTTAAGCACTACCCTTTCAGGGCCTAGAGACTCTTCCCCCTGGATGGGATGATGCTTTTACTACCCCTGCCCCTCAGGCTCACCCATGCATCCCTTTGGTCTCTTGGAGCTTTTGAACTGCAGACTCTTTCAAGCCTGCAGGACCTGCCCTGCTGACCTGTTGCCTGGACTGTGCTTCCTAAATCTTTGCGCAGCTATCTGTTGCTCCTGCCTCAGCATCCATATGAAGAGTCATGGCTGAATGGAAATGCATTTTTGGCATAGCACCACCGCCCCTCCCTCAGAAAGTGTCTCCTTTGTTAGGGGAATCCTGCTATGTGACGTTAGGGACCTCCACAGCCACAAGCCTTGGCGGTTAAATTGAACAGGTGTCCAGATAATGTTTGTGGAAGGAAATTCTCAGAAGACTGAGTAGCTCAAGTGATGGTAGTTGATGTCATGACCTCAAAAATCTCTCCTTCTTGAGCTCTCCTTTGTCTACTCACATGAAGTGAGATGGGGACCCCCAGGCATAACAGTATCTCTTGTTGACCTTTATGTCCTTCGGTTGCTCTCTTCTTTGAAAACCAAAGTCTGTAAACTCCAAAAAGACATATTTGCACTTCCCAACCCACAGGTCCTTCATCCAAGGTTAAATAAGTGTGTTTTACTTTAATCAGGAATAAATACATGATTGAGCAAAGTGTAATGCTTCCCACTTAGAAGTACTCCCAAAGTTCCAATCATATTGACAACAATAGAAAACAGCATAGAACATAGTGAGCTGATGTATCAGGAGCCAGAGATTGTGGCCTCATGCAGAAGTCATTGACCTTGTGTGACATTTTTTTCTCACACACTGGCCAATCTCTTTGAAACAACTTTTGGGAGAGGCCTAGGAGACCACACAAGCCTCCTGGTATAAAATGCTGGACAGGACAATAGATGAAGTCATGTCAATGCATATGCTTTTGCCCTGTGCAGGGTGAGTCCAGGCATGTGCACAGGATGGGTAACAAATCCCCGCTGCATCCCTCTTACCGAGAATACCTTTGATAAACAGGGAGGAATGAGCCACAGCTAGCCTGCCTCCCAGCCAGGAAAGAAGTAGGCATGAGACTGGATGGAGGCTTCTCTTTCCTGAGTGCCCTGTGAGTTTTCTCTTGCCTCTCAATCCTATATGGCAGCATTTAGCTTCTCCAGCCCCCCTTTTCCAGAAATGGGCATTCTTATTCATGCAGATGCCAGCACTTCTTAGATTAAAATATACAGGATAAATTAATTCATTAAAGCCCATCAGTCTCCAAAAAAAAAAAAAAAAAACCTAATCTTACTAATCTACTTGGTCCAACAGTCTTTGCATTCCCACCAGATCCATGGGGAAAAGAGCCCCTTGGGTAACCCTTACTTATCCCCAATGCATTATAACTGTGAGGCTTCCTCCTGTTTCCCACCCACTGTTGCATTCTGCTGTTCTGCCCATCTCTCTGCCCCTTGCTGGAAGCCCAACATTAAGGGATGCTGTACATGCCTCCTTTATTCCCATTTAACCTCAGCACAGTGGCCTCTGCCGATAGGCATGAGGAATGCAGGTTCTGGAACAACACAGGACCCCAGTAGCTGGAGAAGACCTTTGATAAAGAGGCAATTTTGTCTGTCTCAGAAGTTGGTGCAGTCGAGCTTCCGCCTGTCTTTTCCAACTGCCCCTTCACTGACCTACACTCTCCCATGACTCCTACCCATGTGGCTTTGGTGCACCTGAATGCAGAAGGTCCCACTTGGATCGGAGCTGTAAGTCCTTCTGGATAGTGTTTAGTGTCGCAGGTCCCTTAGGAAGAGAGGAGACATAGGCCAAAGGTCTCACTGGTCCTTTAAAGGTCACTCTGCTCCAGATAGAGGTCATTCTGCAGACCTAAGAAGCCATCTTCCTCATGCACTTTCTGAAATGGGTGCTATCCGCAGGGTCTCAGAGGCCATTTGGACTGTGAGTTGGAGACAGTCTCCACACACTCTCTTTCAAGAGTGTTCTGTCTTACACACACACACATACACACATGGCTCTTTGAAGCACTGCCTTGTTATATCGTGATTCAAACATGATCTGGCTCCACAGAACTGATCCGACACCAGGGAAGAGTTCCTCTGGTCTCTGTGTAAAGGCAGTCTCTGCGTGACTTCCATTGGTTCCTCGAAGACACAAGATGACCAAGGAGTAGAGAACTCTGGTTTCCACAAGACCCCAGGTGGCAGTCAAAACCTTTGTCTTTTGTGTACCAGCTAGGGTATTAATCTTCAAAGTACTGGGGTGCTGCGAAGAAGGAACTCTTACGTTTGCTGGCACCGTAAGTTAGAGATACACTCTTCTTCTTCCGGTCAAAGGAGCTGGTGTCATCCCCTGTCAGGGACAGATAGGATGCGATGCTTTCCCGGAGACCATAGCTGAAAAGGGATTCGTCCACGCTGAGTGGGTTCTCTGCCCCCTCTGGATTGCCCTGCAATCTGAGTGTTGAAAGATTCAGACAGAGGAAGTAAAAGAAGAGAGATATTAGACAGTGTGGGTGATGGGGACAGAGTGCGAGGAAAAGGGAAGTGGAGAAAGAGAAGAGGAAGAAGAGGGGGAGGAAAAGGAGAAGGAGGAAGAAGGGGATGAGGAGGAAGAGGAAGGAGAAGAACAAAGAGAAGAAGGTTATTCTTTTTCTAACTGGTCTGAATTCTGTTTCTTGTGTTTGTATGCTGTATGATCTTAAAACTATTGTTTCCTCGTGTGCTTAAACTTCCCACAGTAAACCTTAATCAATCATTTCATATTCTTTATGATATTTACAAAAAATAATCGTTTCATTCATGTCTTAGACAATTCTGATCCCCCATTTGCTTTAAATTGACTGATGAGATACCTGGGTCCATGCTCAATTAATGAGCTACCCAACGATAACAACCCACAACACACCTAAACACTCAATAGCTGTCAGTGGAATAGAGGGAACCAACTAGTCAAGGTGCTTTGCTTCCTTTCTTACTCAAAGAGAATGAGTTACCTTAAGATTTAGGTGGAATGTTAAAGCTTTGTAATTAGATTTTAACTTTTAAATGTATGCCAGATTAACTTGTGTTTTACTGTCTTGGATTCTAATCGTTAGAAAGAGCAGGGTGGTATGTTTCTGTTAAAAATGTAGTATTTGCATTGAAAATGGACTTGGGGGGATGTTTGAAGCTCCAGAAAACTGTGAATACCATATTCTATGTGGCACTCTGGTTTTTCAGAATTCAGAGTCTGCCCTTGTTCATGGTGCCCATGGGGGTGTCAGCAAGGTCAGGTGCTTGCTTGTGATTTTCTTATGCTGGGGTCACCCCGTCTGTAGCATGAATCCTAATTGGTCTTAATACTAAAAACCAGGAGTCAGATATAAGGGGGTAAATGTTGAAAGATCAGAGAAGCAGCGCAGCCGGCCACTAGAGTTCTTACCTCTTTGAAATCCTCAAACCGAAAAAGAGCTGAGGTCCTGTCTCCCCCTGCCTTATATTCCTCTCTCTGCCCAGCCATATCACTTCCTGTCTCCACCTCCCAAGTGCTTGGATCAAAGGTGTGTGCCAACACTGCCTGGCCTCTATGGTTAACTAGTTGCTAACTCTACCCTCTGATCTTCAGGCAGGTTTTATTTGTTAGAGCACAAACAAAATATCACTACACCCCCCATCTGGTGCTCCTATGTGTTCATGGAGGGCACACATTCATGTGCATGCATATATATGTATACAGAGACACACACACACCTGGATGCCCTCTTCCAGTCAAAGGTCTTCTGGCGCAAGGTGACAGGTGAACCAGAGGTGGTGCACGGTGATGAGCGAGCTGTTGATGCAGGTGTGTTCTGTGCCAGACAGGGTGTGGTGAGCACACAGCATAGACCATCAGCCACCTCTGTTGGATGGAAGGACACCACAATCAGGGATGCAGCAATGTCATAGACAGTGTGGAGAACAAAACAGAGACCCAGAGCTGTATAAGCCCGTCTGTTGACTGTTATGTATAATTCATCCTGGTCCCAGCAACTCTGTTCTTGACCCCACTTTGCCAGTGAGATCTGAGAAGAGATACAGGAAACATTTGGGTTCCCAACAGCCCCCGCCACCGTGTTGGCAGAGGTGAGCCCCTGGCTGTAGCTCATTGGCCCACAGAATGGTCAGGAGTGGCTTCCAGGAAGGCACTAGTTCTGCACCAGCCTTGCTGTAGACCCAAAGTTCAGGAGGAGGTGGGTGATGCCTAGCCCAGTAGTGTGCCCTCTCCCAGTCGTGAGAGCTCTGGTGGGTGGCTGATTTGCTGTTGTCTATGCAAAATTTCTGGTCAGCACAGTCCTCGGGTGATTGTTATGAAGCATCAAATACCACAAACAACCTTTAGGCTTAGGGAGTTGAAGCCCAGAACTCCCTTCCTCTTTCAGTTTTGGCTAGCTGCTTAGCTTCGAGGCCATCACAGAAGCGATACTTGTAATTGTTTTGCACCCGTCAGACTACTTAAACACAGCACATAGGTCATTATGTTTAGCTATCCGCAGGAGGCTGTTCCCACCACCATCAGTGAGGGAGAGGTTGAGGCCTTATCTGATACCCCTCACAACCTAGTTTGAGTACACGTCTGCCTCTCCTCGCAGCCTTAGCTCAATACTTGCTGTTTCTTGTACATCAGAGGTATCACCTTTGGGCTCCTTTCTCCGTGCAATGGCCTTTGCTTCTTCAGCTAAAGACCCTAAACCCTAACAGATACTAGTGAGGGTGCCAGTGCATGGCCAAGCATCTCAAACTATGGAGAAGGAGATGTTAACAAAGCAACTACAAAGCCAGTTTTCCCTCCCTCTGGCTGGGCAGAGGAGCAGAGGAGAAAGAGGCCAAAGGAAAGCAGTTGCTATTCTGTGGCTGCTCACGGCCAGGTGTGAGCTCTCTGGTCAGCCAACGCTTTGCACATCCCGGTAATCCTCACCGTGCCCGTGACCAGGTAGGAACAATTAGCATCCTCTTTGCGCAGTAAGAAGGTGAGACAGGAAGAGTCACCCAGTCCCAGGTGCACAACTACCAGCCAGCAGACATGGCATATAGAACATGGGGCCAGATCCCGTCTTTGGAAACCTAATCAATCCCTCCTGCTCCACAGGGCGTAACTCTAACAATAAGGTTGGTGTTGGAGGCCTTTCGGTCTAACTCCTGTCTCTCACTGATTGCACTTTGTGCCCTCAAGCCATGCTCCAGCATTTTGGGGTTTCTTCCCATGTTGGTTAGCCTGGAAGACACATTTCTCATCTGGAAGCTTGATGCTGAACACAGACAAGACTATAATTAACTGTTTGAGTGCTAGGGAGAAAAGGATTGTGGTATGCTCTGCAGATGGAGAAATAGCTGCTTGTTCTACTGCTACAGGTTCCTAGAGAAGTGGGGAGAAGTTGGCCTTGAATGCTGAAAAAGTTTTGGCAAGCAACAAAGGGGAAAGGCCTAGTATGTCAGAGCAGTGCTTCTGGGTCACCTCCAGGTCTCAGTTCTCAACCTGTGGGGTCGCAAACCATTCGGGGGTTCGGATATCAGATAGCTTGCATATCAGATATTTACATTAAGATGCATAACAATAGCAAAATTACAGTTATGAAGTAGCAATGAAGTAATGTTATGAGGGACCATGTTAAAGGGTCGCAGCATTAGGACGGTTGAGAATCACCGTCCTAAGAAGACAAGCCCTTTAAATAGAGGCTGAGTGTCTACAGTACAGGGCTGTGACCGTGAATATGGGGCATCCTGGTGTTTATGCAGGGAGGACATTCTGCCATCCTGGCAGCATGCACAGATGGTCTTATGTGACCTGAGGCAACGAACTGAGCCTACGAAGATGACAACATGGGTAGAAGGAAATCACTGGCTTTTCTCGGTGACCTGCACCATCTACCAGGCACTGTCATGCACCAGCAAACGGGCTCACCCCGCTGCCCCTGGCTGTCCCTTACCAGAATAATGAGTCACCAGGTCCTCCAGGCACTGGAAGGTGAGCCTTGGTGAGATGTAGTACCAGTTGTTGGGCAGGCGGAAGATGCGGTAATGCTTCACCTGCCTGTGTCTTACCGATAGTGAGTAGAAACCTGCAAAGAGGACAGAAGGGGTCAGGAGGTGGTCATAGCATTTCATGTAAGGATGACAGGCTTCCCAATCCCCTACCCCAGGTGAAAAGATGCCCCTTGGAGCTCTCTGTGTTTAGTCCGTGGGCGGCCTCACCCCATCTTTTAGACTGGTTCACTCTAGAGCTTCTCCACATGACTTGACCAGACCTGAGGGAATGGATAGTGCCTTTTCCTCTTGCCCTTTTTGAGGTAAATTCTGTCACCTCCTGCATTTGATTAGGGCAGATAAAGTCTTGGTGGTCCTTGAGCCCTTTCTAAATGCAGGCTGAGATGTTTTAGCTATTGTTCCCTTGAGTCCCTGTATCCCCAATACCACCATGCTATAGGAAAGGGATCCCATAGTTCTTCACCCTTCATGCTCCCTGCTCCTTAATTTAAGCCAGCCTTTCTTAGAAACTTGAAATAAGTGTCAGTTGGCATGTGTTCTGGGTCATTGAGAAATCTGTGAAGGATGTGATTTCTCCTTCAGCATCATCAGGAAAAGAATACCAGGGAGGTACCATTGCCTCTTGTAGCCTTGGTGTCCCCAAGCGGAAAGTAAGACCCTTGGGCTTACCTCATGTTGGAACCCCTCCCTCCCTTTGCTCCATCCTTTGGCTCTCCTGAAATGGCTCACTCTGGGGGCAGTGAGAGGTCAAAGCACTGCTCTCACTGAGTCTGTGCTGCCAGTAAAGGCCTAGGAAGATTGTTACTGAATATTGTATAGAGGGTGACAAGGAGGCTCTAGACCCTGAGTGTTGTGTCCAGAGTCACCTCCCTGGAGATGGCATCCGTGGATGCAGGCCTCAGCCTCAGCCCCCTGAACACTGTGAGGGGCACATGTATCCAGTTCCATTTGAGTCCTGGTTTTACAATCACCCACTGTGTGACTTCTGGCCATGTGGATAGGAACTAGAAGTGTGGCAACCAGGTTTGCACTGGCAAGCAGGAAATCGTCAGAACTGTGCTTACCCAGTGGGAGGGGCTGCTACCTGACTCCACCCTCTGCCTGAGGACTGGGGTTAGAGTGTCTCGGGGTGAGTTGTGATGTCCCGGGTCTTCCACCTTCTTGGACATGTCAACCTTGGAGACTTTAAATGCTCTGGGTACCCCTGTCACCTACATAGGATTCTGTCTCTTAGATACACAGGCTTTGGGGAGAACTGCTCTGGGACATCTGTGGTTACCTATTACAGCTTCCCCAGAGCTCAGTGACATTCCCCAGCATCAAGTTGCCCCTGGTCCTTAATAGGTCCTGGAATAACCTCACAGGTACCATGTTTTCTCTCTTGTGAATGAAAAACAGACTTTATGTCTCATCTATTTAAAAAGGTCACAACCCTAGACAAAGAGCAACAGGCAACTAAGGATTACTGTGAGCAGGAGAAATAGTCCCCCCCCCAGGGAGAGTCACAGTAATTGGTTAGCCAGTACCAAATCGTCAGCCCTGAGAACATGCATGCGAGCAACAGTATATAGACTGAGCAGGGTTTACTTAGGTATTTAGGAATAGGTATGTATACACATACATGTATATATGCAATAACTATTACAGATAAGAGACCATGGAAAGGGATTAAGTGTGTGTGGGGGGGAGCTTGGTACATGTGAAAGTTTAGAGGGAAGAAAGGGAAGGGGAAATTGTGCAATTACATTATAATTTAAAACCAGAAGAAACTAAAACTTATTTTAGATTGCTTTAGATTGAAAATAAAGGAAAAATAAGAAAGAGAAACATCCAGTTCAGTAATCCTTAGATTGGGCCATAAGGTGTGTGTGTGTGAGAGAGAGCGTGTGTGCGTGTGTGTGTGTTTATGTGTGCACATGCATACATGTGTGCGTGTGTCTGTGTGTGTGTGTGTGTGCGTGCGTGCATGCATGTGAGTGTGTGTGCGTGTGTATAAGATATTCCTAAACTCTACACGAGACCTTATAGTAGCTATAGCTTTCGCTTTGTGAACCATTCTTACTCATATACATCTCATAATTTTTGTCTACGCAGTAGCTCTTTTCAGTGGGTACGCAGGGCTAGAAATACAGGAGTATGCTGGGCATGAGTGAGTACTGTGAAGTGTTTGGGTCCCGTGACTTGAACCCCGGAAAGCATACAGGCAAGGTGATGAGAACTTTCCCAGACTAACACCCTGCCCTGGGTTCGGGATCCAGACTGAAAGAGAGGAGGCAGCCCCCTAAGCAACTCAGTGCTGACACTGTCCTGCTAGGCCCCTGCTTGGAGCAGTGGCAAGGACTTTGTTGTTTCTCTTTTCACTGTCACAGGAAATCAGAGTGATAACGATCTCTGTGCGCTTACAAGCTCGCACCTGCTTGCCCTAATTCTCAGAGATGCCCCCATTTCATCCCAGCGCAGAGGTGACTGCTGCTGAGGGCCTGCGTACAGCGAGAACACCATGAATACTCCACTTGACTCTCAGCACGACTTCACAGATGAGCACAGAGTTCAGAAAAGTAAACAGGAACCGAGCTAGGGAGCACAGGCCAGGCCCGGATGGATACCCCTAGTCTGTGTGTTGACATGCTGCCTAGATCTGCCATTCACGTGTTCTCAGTTGATAGAACTGTGGCCTGCCCTATCCTTATTCCCCTGCTCTCGTGGTGGGTATGACACCAGGATCCTGCCCATAGGACTGGCTCTGCTTACGTGGATGTAGGCGAGGGGAGAACAGATTCATAGCAAGGCAATCGAGAGATGATGCCCTGTGTGGGCACCTGTAAAGAAAAAAAAAAAAAGCTTACCTTTCTTTGTTTCACTCTCTCGGATCATGAAGGAACCGATCTTCGTGTCTGGCAATTGGAGTAGCTCCTCAGCTTTGTCCCTGCCCAGGCCTTCAAACAGCCAGCTAGGAGTGAAGAGGACAGTCTTAAGTGACCACAAAAAAAGAAATTAAGACTGGCCGACAAAACAGTAAACACAAAGTTGGAGGCTAGTTCCCAGAAAGCTGCCCAAATTCCACAGATGAGGGAAATCAATGTGTCATTCATTCATTTGCTCACTCACTCTGCAATCCTGCAAATGAAGTGCTCTGAGTAGCTCTTTGTGCCATGTTAGGTAAGGAATGACTAGGAATATATATTAGGTTTGATATTTCTTGGGTTTCTTGGTACTGACTACAGCAGGCTCCTGACCTTGTTATATCAGGTTTGTACACCATGTGGTGCTATCCTGTGCCAGATACCTCTGTGCAACCTCTACTCCCTGCCAAAGCAACACTCCCAGCAGGGGGCTATTGTGTTCCCTTTTGGTGTCTAGGGCATCATACTTGGTGTAGGTTCGGGAGCGACAGGGTGACCATGGAGAGCCGTGCAGTGTGGTCCTGCTACTGAGCAAGTGGCCCTCTCTCCTGCTGCATAAATGCCTTTGCATGTTTGAATGTCTCTGGCTGCTTTCACTTAAGGGTGAGAATGTATAACCGCTACACTAACGGTGGCCCAATAGAGATGGAGGGCTGCTCCCAAAGGACAATGACATACAGGCTCATCAAAGAACACTCTGTACCAGAGCAATCTCTGTTCAAATTCAGTGGCTTCTTACTTTTCATACTGGGCTCTGGCAGTTTTCTGCTGGGAGGGAAATGTGTTGTTAGTGGGTGGTCAGCATATTTCCCACTTTAACAGGCGCTGTGTTTGGGAGAAAGGACACTTGCCTGTTCATCTCCAGGTCTAACTCAGTCTGTGAAGAGCAGTGACATTTCAGTCTTGCTGCCTGCATTATTCCCCAAGCCACACACAGGCTGGGCACCCCTGAGAACTGGGGTCCAGGATATCACAGGTACAGAAGTGGTTCCATTTACCTGTGTGCTCAGCACCATGATCGCTTTCCTTCTTAGAACCATAGTACATTGTAATTTTTAATTTTCTTGCTATTACAGAGTGCAATAAAATATACGATGTATTTGTTTCACTGTAGATGGCAAACATTTATACATGCAAGTGCTTCTCAAAGTCCTACTTACAACTGTGAAAATAAGACGGTAGCAAGAGCCATGTAGGGATATGAATTATTTTAGCATACTGCTTGTATATTAAGACTGTGAAGACTAACCCTCCCCTAAATCTCCTAAACAGGAGCATCAAAATACAGCCTGAAAGCCAGAATGATTAAGTAATTTATCTAAGTTATCATCACCAGTTGAGGGAGCAAAATTGTGCCCTTTTTTTTTTTTTCCAATTTAACAATTCCTTAGCTGTTTTACTACCCTTCCTTTCTTCCAATTCTGGTTTTGGAAATGCTATCACATCTGTTAGGCGGCTGCCTGATAGGGCCAGGATGATGTCAATCATCCAAGTTCTCATCACCGCAGCTCCTACAACAGCCCTGTGCCTTCAATATGTAGGAGCATGTGAGTGTGTGTTGTCTAGGAAGGAGCAAGCAATTCAGAGTCCCTGGCTTATAAGCGATGTCCAACTCCAGTCTCTCTGGACATGACTACCATAGGAGCCCCCCCCGTCCACCTTCCAGCATTGAGCACAAGTGGTTAAGATCACCACAGTGGAATCAAGAGCCTGAACGTCAGCTTCCCAGGGGAAGCCTGTGGCGTCAGAATCTTTACAGCTTAAATAGTGGCCTTTGCTTGCTTCCTGGCTCCTCTCTGGAGCTCTTGTTTGGGCTGAGGTTTGGCCTTGGTAGCTTGACAGAGGAGGAACCTATGGTTTAGCAAGGCATCGCCACATTCCTAAGGCCCTTCCACGGCAGAAGGGAAGTTGGGTGTGAGTTTGGTAGTGCCCAGAGTCCACTGCAACCTCCCAGGGGGCTGTGAGACCCCTGCCTGGCTGCAGGGGCAAACATGCCTGCTCCTCCCCTACAGAGCCCAGGGTGCTGGCTGCTCCTCTGTCTGTGGCCGCCTTCAGTCAGAGATCACAGAAGTCTGCTCCCTGTACTTCTAGCACCCGCCTATTCTTCTGAGAACCTCCACTTCAGCAGTGTGATTCTGTATCACTAGCCCACGATCCTACACTGTAATCAATACCTGAGGGTGCACACAGAGCTAAGGAGCTTCTACATTAACTCGTGGTCTGGAAATGACAGAGGCAAGATTTGAACCCACAAAGACTGACTTTTAGTCACTGAACCAAGGTGCTTCCTATAGACAGTGCTGGAGTACTCAAGTATGTGATAGGAGCACTATGTCTAAGCAAGAAATCCCAACTTACTTCATTTTACTGCTCAGGAATCAAGTCCCAGAAAGTGGGGAGGATTATCCTTAAGCTGGGATATTATATCTTTTCTTACGCAATGCCTTCTTTGCACTACACAGTGCTAGAGCTTCTTCCCCACTAACCCCTGAGTCATCCACACACATCACGACTGAATAATGCCATTTGGACATACACTTACCCATGGTACACCCTGGCCACACACATTCCTGGAATATAACTTTCCCGGCCAGTGCTGAGAGAAATGGCTTTCCACCAGCCGCCTTCACTGTCAGGACAAAGCGGAGAGGGGACCGTGCATGAATAAAGGGCGAAACCAAAGATACGCGGTCATCAAATTCTCACGGCAATGTGGGACATTCCTCTTTCAAAAGCTGTCCTCGCCACTCAGACCTGCATTTCTCCAGTTAAAAATTTAGGTTTCTCGTATGATTGTGTGTGCGTACAAGTGTGTGTCATGGTATGTTGTGTGCATTATATGTGCATGTGGAGGCCATAAGTGAACCTTGGATGTCATTTCTAGGGATACTGTCCACCTCGTTTTATTTTCAACTTATTGTATGTATTTGTGTGTGTGTGTGTGTGTGTGTGTGCATTTGAATGACGTGGGGGATGGGGACATGTGTTTACCACAGCATGCATGAAGAACTCAGAGGACAACTGTGTAGTTATTTCTCTCCTCTCACCTTTACATGCGGGATCAAACTCTGATCATCAGGGTTGTGCAGCAAGAACCTTTACATGCTGAGTTGTCTTGCTGGCCCCAACCTTGTTTCAGAGATTGGTTCTCTCTCTCCCTCTCCCTCTCTCTCTCTCTCTCCACCCCCTCCCTCTTTCTAGCTTAGAAGTTGCTAAGTAGGTTAGGCTGGCTGGCCAGCAGAGCCTGTCTTTTTCTTCTCAGCACTGAGATTACAGTTGTAAGCTCACATGCCCAGCTTCTTTATTTTGGATTCTAAGAAGCTGATCTCGGGTCCTTATGCTTACATGGCAAGCATTTTACCAACAAAGCTATCTCAACTAAAATTTTAGTCTTTAAAGGCTGTATAGCCAGCAGCTATCCCTCACTGAGAGTCACCTGGGGAACCTGCTCACATGCTGACAAGTGTCACCCCTGGGGGAGCAGTAGTTCATTTCCTTGGCTGATACGCATGATTGAAGAGTTTCAAAAACAAAAGCTTCCTGTACTGGTTTATCCCCTCGAGTATAACCAAACATCTGTTTGCATATCTCGATGAATGAGACTCTAAACCAAAGGACTTAGAGCCCCTAGTTTGTGCTACAGGCTGCTTGAAATCTTGCTTAACAATTCTGGCAGGAACAAAGGTGGTACTATTGTCACCTACAGTGTTTTTGGACCCTAATTCTCCTTCCCAGCATGCCCTAGTGAATAACATTCTCCCGCACATTGAGAGGCTGATGAGCTCAGCGGGGGAAGCAGGATTTGTCATAAGGGGGGTTCCATCCTTAAGGAGTTTAGGTTTATTTGGCAAAGAAGGAGGAGCCACTGGAGGCTGGCTGTAAAGTCCTGGAAGTACTCAAAGGACAGGTCACAGCAGGGACCAAATTTCTTCACTCATTGCAAGCTCAGAAATGCCCACCCCCAATAGAACTGAACAACTGACCATATCTGAAAATCTGATGGTGTTAGTAAGGGTTGGGGATATACATGTTTCGAGAGGCTCACTCACTCAGAGATCACACGCAGTTTCTCTCCTCTCCGGAATATTGGGGGGCTGATGTCAGGAGATGGGTAGTCATTCAGCACAGCCAGAAAGTCGCTTTCAAGTCCTAGGAAGCAAAGTGAAGGGTTTTACTGACCAGGCACAGGAGGCAATTAGGAAGAAGGAGAGATGAAGCTGCTGGGGGTTTTCCTCTGGAGCAGTAGTTCTGAATCCGTGGGTGGCAACCCATTTGGGGGTCCCACACCAGAAATCTTGCTTACCAAATATTTACATTATGAGTCATCGCAGTAGCAAAATTAGAGTTCTGAAGTAGCAGTAAAAATTATTTTATGGGTAGGGGTCGCCACAACATGAGGAACTGTATTAAAGGGTCAGAGCATGAGGACCGTTGAGGACCACAGCGCTGGAACTGCCTAGTTTGTGCTTCTGAAGCTCTCTTTCCTCCCACCCAGTGTTTGAGGCCTCTTCTGCATGGAGGTGTCCCTAAGACAGGCCGCCAGGCCTCTGACAGCTGTAGAACATGCTCTTAGTACAGGTCCACCTTGGCCACAGTGTTCCCATCTGAAAAACTGTGCCCGGCCAGAGACCTAGAAGTTAGAGTCAGACCACTTGGCTTTGTTTCAGAGTCTGCCCTGTGTCTACAAGCCTCAGTGTTTCCAACATAAAAATGGGGTGGCAGATGAGAAAATGCCTATCCCAGAAGGCTATGAAAAGACTCCTCCTTGGAGGGACTCATGTGGCCCAACTACTCCTTAAGGCAGTTAATGGGTTGCTATGGAGAGGGAGCCATTCCCTTCAATAGTGTGGTCATTGAGAAGTTGCCCAAACTCCTGTAACTATTCCCCCATCTGTGCTCACACAAGTAATCCCACTTAAACTGGGGGGGGGGGGCGGCTACAATAAACACACAAATAAGAGAAGGCCTAGATGAAAAGAAGGCATCCAAGAGGAGGAGGGACAAGAGAGTAATAGGGGTTAATTTGATCAAAATACACCAAATGCATGTATAATTGTGATTTAAAAAAATCCTTAGTACTATTTTTTCAGATGTTCTTCCTAGGCCCTGTGGTCACTTGTGGAAGAGGGTTGGGCTAATCAGTTTGGAGAATCCCCCAGGGCCAGGAGGCTCAAGCACTGTGGTTGAGAGCCCCCTTCTCTTGGGGTGATGGGCACTATGTCAGGCACCCAGACAGCAGGGATCTTCATTGCCACGGCAATGGCGAATGAAAGGTGAGTACTTCCTGATGCAGGTACATTAAAATTTCAATTTCTTAACTTGACATCTGAGACTTTGCATGACCTAAATTCTGCCTCCCCCTAATAAGAACTCACTTATGTATGAAATTTTAATGATGTTTTGCAAGGGGAAGTGTACATGCGCTTTGGTTCATGTGAGCCCAGCTGGCTGCAGAGATGCAGTGACAAGATGCGAATTTCCTTCATGATGCCAAGCAACGTTGGCTTCCATCCTTTGTAGTTTTCTGTAACTCATACGCACTGATGCAGGGTAGTGCTGGGGTTCACTCAAGGGAAACAGCACGCTTACAAAGCAGCAAACATAGCACCCACTGTATCTGCTAGCTGGGTGTCAACCCGCACTTCTGGGTCGCACCTTCTACTTCTTCATTTAGTGGCTCTTCTTTGAGCCCCAATCCTGAGCCAGCCTTGTCCTGCTTCATAAGATGCCACATGCTAGATCCCGGGGTCACATGAGCCATTGCTTGTGCCCGGCCACAGAAAGTTCAGTAGAACCCCAGTACTTGACTGTGCAGGCTGGGTCCCTAGCAAGCGTCTTTCTTTGAGGTAGTCTTCTGTACTGGCACTCCAGCTCTGGAGGTCCTACTGGCCAACTTTTCAATCTCTTACGCAGACTGAGCCAAAAGAGAGGTTGAACATGAGGCTGAGTGAACGAGATGAAGAAAGGTTCCAGGAAAGGCACTAACTGCTGATTGGGGAATGAATCAGAAATCTGTTATCGTGGTGGAAGAGTCCACGCTGATGTGTTGTTCATTTGGGGAAACTGAGTCATGGGTAATAAACTCTGTAAAAAATTTTGTGAGAGGAAACTAAAAGCAAGTGTCCTAATGAGTCACTGGAGAGGAGGAAGGGCTCCCAAGAAACAGCTCGGCCGGACCTGAAAGCTTGGCTCAGTGAGACTGCCGGCCTGAGCCTGTGGGTGAAGGAGCCCCACACTCCGCCTTAGGAAATTTTTAAAAAAGAGGTTCTTCTCTTTGTGACCGAGATACCACCCCAGAAATTAGAAGCAGTTCTCAGGTTGGTTTAGGTTTGAAGTCAGAGGTCCCGAATCCTGATAAGGGGCAGAGCCAGCCTCTGGGGCATGAAGCTTGTGCAAACTTGGAAGTTCTCTGTAAGTAAGACAAAGGGCAGGTGCAGAGTGAGGCCCAGGACAAGTGGGGGATTATAGGACAAATCTTCCCTGGGAGTCTGCCCAGCTGCGGGGGCAAGCTATGCAGAGTCCGGGTACCTAATGATATGCCACCTTTCATGCCCACCCCCACCAAGGGTTTCCTGTTCTGTAACCACGATGGGTTGATAACTCTCTTGAGATAGACATACATTTTCCTGGCCTGATATACTCAAATATGAAACAGCCTCTTACTCACTTGGTTGCCTCAGCAGAAGGTGACAGAGCTTTCTCAGGCTTGCCTTACTCCTCAGATCCCAGAGTCTCTCTAGGTGCTGTCTCTCAGCCGGGTCACCATGGCTCTCTCTCACCTCTACCACCCCTCAGCAGCTCCAGCCAATAGAGGAGGGTCAATGCTCTGCTATCCTTAACCCGAGGTTCTCCTTCGAAGCGATGTCTCAGCGTTTCCCTGGCACATCTGCATGACTGCCAGAGGAATGCTCTACCTGGCTGTGAGCTCAGAGAGGACCACGCACCTGAGTATTTAGTGTCATGCAGCCCTGGATCCAGCCCAGAGCCTGCCACTTAAATGACATTACGGACGTGTGTGTAGAAAACGAAAAGCATCAGACCCTCTTTCCTGAGGTCCTCTGTGCTACATCTCCAGAGTCTTCCAGGCAGAGAGGTACTCATTGGCATATCCCCTTATGACAAACAGGGTGGAAATGACTCCTAGAAACTCTTATCCATGACAAGAATAGAACATTGAAATACAGCCTGCGCTCATCAAGGTGTTTGGGGTTTGACGCGGGCACGTGGCACAGCCAGGGTTCAAAGTGTGAAATGTTACAAAGCCATCCTTTATAATGTCGAAAACAAAGTGGAACAGAAATAAACAAACCACAAAAGCCCATTGTGAATGCAAGAGTTCCAGTGAGAAAGGAGGGGGGGTGTTACGGTTTCACGGTAGCCAAGGCAGCTTCTCGTGGAGCTTCCCTCACAGCCATATTTTCACAGCAATGACAGTGAAATGTCACCAAGACGGCCTTGAACTTGGGCTTCAGCCTAAGGGTTCTCTTAGGAATGTCATATGTGCCCTCATCCCCTTATCATCACAAGCAGAACACCAAAAGACCAATCATTAGAAGTCACACAGCCTGGTATAAACCTCCGGGGACAACAGCCTAGCCACTGTAAGAAAATTAGATTGCACGGCCCCCTCTGTCTTTCCTGAGCTCTGGTCCCTACAGGAAAATAAATATTGGGAGTAGAGTATGTATTTTCTCTTTAAGATATCTTTTGACCTAAGTTTAAGCTGCCTGTTTAGGCAGACATGCACAGGTAGCATCTAGACTTCTGGAAACAAATACTGGGAGGGTGGTATAACTCCATTAGGACTTTACCTTACATCCAAAGTGGATTTTGATTCCATTTCCAGAGAGCTGAACCTTTAGATCCAACCAAATAATGAGTGAGGCAGAAGGAGAGGGCTAAGGAAGGAAGGACATTATCAGGATTCAGAGTCACAGAACAAATGTGTCCTGGCCACGAGAAGCCCAGAGCATTTGACATCAGCGAGACTGACCCGCATGCCCCTGCTTCAGAGCTCGGTCATTTGAAGGAAGGCTCTTTAACAAATCGCAGCTTGACGGGTTAAGCTTTATTTCCCAAATAAAAATGGGAAATATCAATATCTGCCCTGTGGTGGATTACGCAAGGCTGGTTTCTGTGACTCACAGGTCATTCCCACACAGGACAAGCATACTCTTTCACAATCCAGAGCAGTTCCAGCCAGAGCATCTCCAGGAATGGCAATGGGAGAAGGGTATCTTACGACCTTTAGGTCGTATAAACACAAACTCCACTTGGTAAAAGGGAAAAAGGATTTCGGAATACCAGATATTTGCTGATACCTGGTGAATGAGCAGGGGAACAGAATATAGAAATGGATCGTGTAAGGAAGGGAACCAGTGTAGAAAGGAGCCAGACAGAGCTTACTGGGCACACATGTTACCTAGTTCATATAGAACGGGCTTGTGAGTCATAATTATTCTCTAGCATGTTATGACAGCTTCTTTTTTAATGCTAGAACCTATTCAGAAGGCCCACCGACAACGGTAGCAAAAGCTATAACCATCGTTTCCTCATGGTCTACCCGACCTCATAGGTCACCTGATCTTATCTGGAGGACGAGGAAGGCAAAGCTGGAGGGAATCAGTGGCCTGTCCGGGGAACAGCATGAGTCTGCAGGTCTATGATCACTTCACACAGCTCCCTTTGCAGCTTGTGCCCGGGCTCTTGTCAGGCAACACTCCATTCTCCAGAGAGAAAGCCCACTTCACAGCTGATGCAGGCAGCCCATGTGGCTAGTGGTTGCAGGGCTAAGTGGCTTAGTAATTTCAACTTCCGCTTTCACGCTCTCTTGAGTCATCTCCAAATTCAGTGGCTCCTGCAAGGTCACCATCAGGCCTGACTTTCAGTAACTTTGTCAGGAAGCAACACATGAACATAGCCAGTCAGATGGAGCTGCAGGCTGACATGGAGGAAGGCCTTCCAAGTTCTGCTGACAGATGTAAGCCAGGTCTGTGGGTCCTATTATCTACAGGCATGGATTTGGTAAGGTACTTACTTATATTTTATGACATCCATTAAGTGTAAAGTGACTCAAAAGTTAAATCCACATCATTCTAAAGTCATCCCATTTTCCAGGAGAGGGTGGGGTCAATGATTACAGAAATGAAGATCTAGACCAAGATCTGACTGGTCCTTAATTTATGGGGTCTCTCACAATGGCACAAGAATGTCTGTGTCCTTAAATTTGATGACCAGGCATTGCTCCTAGGTCTAACCCTCTCAGAACACAGTCTTCTCCAGAATCTGACAGAGAAAAAGAAGGACACTGGACACTACTCTCAGGCCATCTAGTTGTTTAACCTCCCTTCTCCCTGACGAGCTGGTGGACTTTAGGCGACTCACTTAACCTTTCTGGCCTCAGTTTCCTCAACTGCAAATTGAAGAAAATGATCGTGACCATGCGGTTGAGCTATTTTAAGAATTAAGCAGCACTCCGAAGGAATTTGCATGCGGTATGCTATTCTTACGGGAGATGCGTACGTACATGCAATGGCTCCAGTCGTGTGCACGAAGCTCTTAGAAGTCTGTGAGGCACACCTCAGGCACCAAACCACACTTCAATTTCTCCTGTCACGAAAATGAGAACTGAGAGGCACCATGAGGAACTGATCAGTCACCTCTTGATGTATATTACATGGGGAGTCAGGACTATCCTGGGTCTGCCAGCCTTAAAGACTTAAAACCGACCAGGGCCTGATAGGAAATGCAGCTTGCTGTTCTAGCCACCTTCCACCCACCGTCAGATCTGTTGGATCTTGGGGTTTCTGTTTGCTTCTCCCACCCCCTTGCCTCGATCAGCTATTTCTTCATGAGCATCAGCAATGTCAATGCATGTGGGGTGGGTGTCATTCCCATCCTGGCACTGTGGGATGGGTTCTGAGCACAGCTGGTTTGTGTGGACGACTCTGACATGAGATGTCACTGTGAATCACAGTGATGTGGAAGGAAGAAACTGTGGGGGGGGGGATGATCACAGAGAATCACTAAGTTGTCTTTAGCGGGTGGAAATATGTATTTTCCCCTACATCCTGGGAGGCCCCCCCACACGGATTTTAATTAACTCTGTGCTGTATGAATATGGCCCAGGGGAGGTGTCTGAAGTTTGCATGGTCTGGGAAATTTCACAATTTGCAATACTGTGAGACAGCTCCTGGGGTTTCCACTGCTTTTACACTTGAGAGATGCTCACACTTGAGGGAAGTCCATATTTGGAGGGAAGTCCACCCGTGAGGAATGTCCACATAGATAGAGCCCACTGAAGTAGCTGACCTCACGTGGAGCTTAAAGCGTTCCTACCCTCACTACTAGGTCACGGTTCTTTTCTTGTTCTATTATGGTGGTAAGGGATCTTGGCACAGTCCCTGATGAAAGGCTGGGGTAGTTCCCCAAGGTCACAACAGTTTCTAAAAGTCACCATTTGGGACCCCAAAGGATCTTCTGCCTCCGAAATGTGCATTATTCCTACCGAATCTGACCATCTCTTTGTGACATTAGTCCCTAGGAATCACACTGATGAAGAATATTCTAGAAAGCTTAGTTGAGAAGAAAACAAACCATAAAGCCATATACCCAGGCCTTCACTGCCCAGGCCTTCACTGCTCAGGCCTTCTCTGTCCTGGCATGCTGAAAGGAGGAGCTTCCAAAGGACAGGAGAATTCTTTTATTTTGAACCCCCTAGGGCAGAACCAGGAGCTTTCCTGCCCTGAGCTCTTTGTCACCCGGGCCAAGAGAGGAAGCTATAGCCACAAGCTGGCCTGAAGCATCAGCAATTCAGGCACTGCCTGATGGGAACCTGTTAGCACAACAGCACCCTGGCGCCTTCTCCCTTATTCAAATAGGTACGTGAAGAAAGAGGAAACCAAGTCAGGCCTGACAACAGAGGAAGTTTTCAGGGTGGGGCAGCAAAGTTGCTTGTCAAATGCTGGATGTGACTATCTGGATTAGCGCCTGCCACAGGCCTGGGGAACTCTTCTAACCAGCAACCAGAGGGGAGACCCCAAATCCCCCTCTTAGGGGTGACCTCCAGCCCACACAATGGAAAAAGAAAATTACTCCATGGCAATTTGCATTAAAAAAGGCAAATGGGCAAGTCCTTGGAGGTCCATGTTTTTGTGAGGCTTGCTCAAGCATACAGGCCCTTCTGCCCCAGTCTGAGAAGCAACAACTCAGCAATGGATTTGGAGGAAGTGACGTTATTTTACCCCTTCTCTGGTGTTTGTCCAGCCAGGAGTTGGTTAGAAAAGAGTTAGTTTGGGGAGGGTAGGAAGGAGGCAGATTGGGCCGCTCTGCCTGGGACAGCCCATCCTGAACTGTGTGTGGCAGGTACACACAACACACACTCTGCTCACCTCACCTTTGCAGGCCTGCCTGCGAGCATTCTCCCTGCTTTCTCCTTTAGAAAGGGAAGTGTTAAGGTTAAAAATCAAGAGTCCCTAGGAGTGCCCCCTGCATCTGACTTGAAAGGGTACAGGCTCGGGCTCTACCCTTGTTCATAGCTGGCCTCCGAAGGACCATCAGGCTATCAGGTAAGCAGTTTGTCGACTCTGTTGTGGAGAAAGTAAGCTGCTCCTTTGTTAAGGGCCCACAGGTGTCATGGAAAGAGCTACCAGCAACGGGGCAACTCCTGCTTTTATGAAGCCCTCGTTCGGCAAGCAGGACAGTTAGCTGAGCTCTATGAACTTGGTGTTACAGGGCTCAGTGAGAGACACTGTCATCTCTTCTAGGAGACGACTTGAGTGTGATGGTGTGAGGGTGAAGAAGTGTCCTGTGGTACCCTGGAGCCACCCTGCAAACATTGTTGGCTACCACCCTTCCGACTCCCTACAGGGAGCTCTCCCTCCACACAGCCCTTGTCACTGACCTGACTAAAACTTTTCAGAAAGAAAGATGAGGGTGTTAGATAGGCCACATAGTTGACCCTTGAACTCCGATGATGCCTTGCCCTCTGCTCACGCATGTCCCCTCCACCCTGTAACCAGTTGTTGAAGGACTCTTTGAAGCTCTGGGAGTCTGGCGCAACATACTTGTTAACACTTAGCTGAGCTTGGCCACCCTGATTAACCCAGAGCCCCAGTTGCTTCTCCAGAGTTCTGGTCTATTTTAGCCTTTGTTAGACAGGAGATTTCTTTATCTTCAGCAGGGTGCCCTGGAGGCAGTGTCTAGATTAGTAAAGGGGCCCTGACTACACAACTCCCCAAGAATAACTGTGTACCTGGGTGTGTTGGAGGGGGGGTTGGATTTATCATGGACGGGCAAGCATGATGACCAAAAGTCCAGCTTTTAGAATCAGATGGTCTTGGGGTGGGTCTCTGTGAGCAGTTAATGATATGACCTGGGTTGCCTTCGTGAGGTTAGGTTTTGCCAACCGTAAAATAAAAGGACAGAACCCACTGATCTCAGGGTTCTCTCTCAATATGACACTTCCAAACTGCCAAGTGTCTGACCCTTTCAGATGTTTGTCATTAAAAATTTGACCTACAAAGTGAGGGACTGGTACACTGCAGCGCCAGTCCCCACGGCACAGTTTCAGCAAGCACCGTTGTCTACCATTGTCCAGGCTTTCCCGTGGACTACTGTGGGACCGAGTTAAACGCTTCTCCAGAGAAGTCAGACTTACCCTCGGTGCCAGGTAATGGCCTCTCCAAAGGCGGAGGTGTGGATTTCAGGCTGTTCCCCATCTTTCTCTTGCCTGGGGCTGTGGAAGGTCCTTGAAGCCTGCAGTACAAGAGACACACACGTAGCATGAAGCGCACCCAGAGCTCCCTGAGTGGAGAGTGACCTAGTTCAGAGCGCATGGCGCATCATTTCTCGGGCAGCGCGCTTCTTGAAAGGCGGCTGTTTTTTTATGTCAAGATACGACTCATGAGTGTTGGTTACAGAGGCTCAGCTCAATTCTTTTATCAAGGGAATGACAGAGAAAAACCACAGAGAAGGAAGTTGCTCACAAGGGCTGTTGGTGGCAAAAGTTTCCATTCCTCCACGCCGTTGCTGAGCAGAGCAGGGGGTGCTGGAGAAGTTGAGCAGTGTTTTAGAGAGCCCCGAAGAAGCTGTGCTCACTCAGACTGTAGCCAACCGTTCTCAAGGCCCAGGAATTCAGGCACAACACACTTAAGAGCTGAAAGCCTTCACAGTCTGAAGGGACAGGGACAGGTCAGGCTGGGGGCCTTTGGGTCTGACTCTTCTTGACTGTTTGAATTTCCACACCTGTGTTAATGAAGAGCAACAAAGGCCAGCTTCGTGACCGCACCCTTTACTTGGTTAGTGTAGACTTTCCATGCTGCTGAACTCATTCACCTCTACTGTAACCTTGATCATGGCAAAGCCCTGTACCCGTAAGGAAACAGACTCTAAAGGGGAAAATAATTGACTCAAGTTCATATACAGGGAAAGGAGCAGCTGTCTGGGTTACCTCAGGATGGGCTCTCTGGGAGCCCCACACAAACTACAATGCTGTGGTTCTCCCTTATGAACAGATAACCTCTGGCAGTTGTTGACATTTGCTTGCCTGCTGTTGGGGACTACAGGCAGGGCGGCTTTGGTTAGCTGCCACAAAAGTAAGTGAGATGGAGCTGATAAAACACAGCACACGGCCTGACCGGCAAGCATCATGTTTATAAGCATTCGAATCCAGAGATTTTTGCACAAGTATTTTGAAGAGAAAAGAGAGTCTCGGGGAAGCACAGGGAAGGTGGTCACAAATAGGGACAGAGTGGTTCCTGTTTCAGGGGACAAAGGGAAGATTCTAGCCAGTGTGGAGAAGGACAAGAAACACATAGTCCAACAGGAAAACATATTTTGCTTGTTCTGAGTACATAGCTTGGGTCAAGACCTCCTGAGTTTGAACCAGTCTACACTCCCTAGACCCTGGCTTTAGATCTTATCTTCGTGTTCTGTCTATGCGGTCAGTCTCTAGCCACAGGGGCCAGCTCCTCAGAAGCCCCTCGTATGCTGAGAATATCACGAGTCAAAGTTGTATTTGTGCATCGTGAAACACAATAACATAGCACCATGTAGGGATGGGGTGTTGCCCCTTGTGACCAGGTAGCCAAAGGCGACCTTGACTCCACCCTGCTGCACATCATTAAGAGAGAAGATTGGACCACAGATGTGAGCTTGGGAAAAACAAAAACATCAGCATTCAAAATTTGAAGTACAACTTTGACCGAGCCGAGTGCACATGGTTTTTGAGCCACTGCTATGCCTAAAGTCTCAAGTCCTGTGTGTACAAGTTCTAGAAAGAGGTATACGCTGAGAGCAACCCCTCTGGAGGAGGCAGAGGGAAGTCTCCACTACTTCCTAATTCTGGGGGGAAGGACACAGGCGGTGGAATTTCTCATCTATTCAGAAGCAAGGAGAACAAAAGGGAAGCTTTTATTTTAAGAGTCCTATGTTCTCAGCCTTCATATGAATGAATAGTGAGTGGATGACAGTACCCCATAAAATGATTTTTAAATACAGGATGAATGATGACTTAACCCCTCTCCCCTGCCAGAGCAGTGGGCAGTTCTGGGACTTCTAATCCACACCCAGGCCTGGGCCAGGGGCCTCTGAAAGACAGGACCTGCTGGCCAGACACAGCGCATGTGCTATCATTCAAACCCTTTCCAGCTCTTCTCGAGTGTTTGCAAGCTGTTTGAGGAGCCTATGTTCCTAAACTTCAGAGAGAGAAGGAGAAAAGAAAGGAAGGAGGGAGGGAGAGATGGAGGGAGAGACGAGAAGAAGAGAAAGGGAGGATGGGGAGGAGGAAGGAAAGGATGCTGGAAGCTTACATTCTTTTTCATAGAGGAAAACCGAGATGCACAAAAGAGACAAACCAGTCATTAGCTGATGAGGGCGCAGGACAAGCTGGCCCTCCCTAGGCCCGGGCCTTCTGCTCTTACCTCATTTCCCAGATTCTGACATGCTATCCTCTCTTTCTTCTCCTGAAGAAAGGACTGAAGAGCCTCTTGGACCTTAGAGTCCTGTTACCTCAACAACACCATAGCAAGACCCATCACCTCACAGAGCCTCCAGGAAGGGGTTAAATCACCACGGAAAAGGCTTTTATTTGAGAAGAGTGGCAATGCCCAGAAACAGGGGAGCTGGGGCCTCCCTGAGGAAATAACTGAACAATTTGATTTAATCTGTGACAGTTTTCTGCAGTGGCTAGAGAAAGTACAGGAGACTAATTGCTTCTATGAACAATAAGAAAAGGGCAGAAGAGAGCTGAGTTAATTAATGCTGGTTCCGCCTATCCCTGACCTCCTCCCCCTTCTCAGAGGAGTGTCTCCACCTCCAGGTCCAGGTGGAAGGACTGCAGGGGCTCCTCTTAGCATTGTCACGTTCTTCTGCCTCCATTCCTAGAGCTAAAGCTATTTTTCTGTGTGACCTTTAGCCTCGGTTTCCACTTCTGAAAAAGGGGAGGAGTGGGAGAGCGGCTCTCCAGACAGGGAGCCTTTTTACCCCACTTCATTCTAGCAATCAAGACTCCGTGGATCTTGGAAGATTAGTAATAAGAGAAAAGAGCCATCATCAGTTTTACAAAATCCCACTGGGGAGAGAGTATGAATTCTGTCTTTATATCTTTGGGATGGAGGGAAGATAGGCGGCCGGTGCCAAGCTGGCTTCATACCAGCATTTCTGGGAGCAGACCCTACCTTTTTATCCTAAGAGGGTAAAAGGTCAGAGGTTGGCCCGACTGCCTCGGGTTCCAGTATAAAAACCCTGTCATACGGGCAGCGTGCCCTCTGTGCAATCACGCTGCTGTCTGTCCTCTAGAGGACACCGGACAGTGCATGTCTGCCCGCTGAGTGGTTCGAGAGGCGGAGCTGTCTATGTTTCCAGCAGCTCTTCTCTGCTCCACCCCAGCCCCCTCCGCTGTGGGTCTGCATCAGGGCCAGGGGTCTGCAGCTCCCAAGCCTTCCGCTCTGATGGCATCCCACAAGAGAACCGTGTGTCTTTCCTACACGGCACACCCTCTTGTCTGCCTGCGGAGAGGAAGGTTAGCTGTGCAATTTTCAGGCCGTCAAAGGGAGAGAACAATGGAAAATCAACCAGAGGCAAAGCAGAGTCCACTCTGGGGGACACAAAGAAGCCCGCCTTCACCACAGCAGGCATGCATATAAAGCCTGAGAGGCCAGCCTTCCCTTTGGAGGAAGATACCTTCTACAACGTGACACCTAAAAACTCATCTTGTAAGATTTGGGATCCAGAGACTGCTAGTCAGGAGCTTCGGTGTCCACTTGACATGTCACCTCTGATCACAACAGTGACACAAGAAAGAGCCACCAAACAGATCAGTTTTGCTCTGTGCTGCACGGGGCTAAGCATTGTAACAACTGACTGTAGCTGGCCGTGCACTAGTCCAAGCTAACTGCATGCTGAGGTTTCAGAACCAGGCAGAGGTGATGCAGAGGTCAAAGCAGGCTCCCTGGCTCCAAAGCCCACACTCTCCCCGCCTCTGGGGACTTGTCCTATCATCTTATCCTCCCTCCTGGTCTGAGACGATGACAGCAAAGGGATTCTTCAAAGTCACCCGACAAAACTTGGCAGTCATAAACTCTGAGGGGAACTGAAGGACAGACAGGCCAGGGGGCCTGTTAGAGAAAACACAGCCATTACTGGAAGCCTAGGCCTGGCAACACACTGTGGGATGGAGAAGGTGTTGAAGGCGTCCATGAAGGCTTTGCTGCCATTTCAAGGTGAGGGGCAGGGGTGTGAAGTAGATCCTAGACTTGCCAATGCTCAGAACTGTGTCACCCTAGGTCAGAATGGAAGAGAAACTGGTGACCATGTTGAAATAATATGTAAAAAAATTACATATGACCATAAATATATAGCGAATGTATGATACATATTTATTGTCTTGCAACGCAGCTCAGGCTGGTCTGGAACACTGGGTACTTTGCCTGAGCCTCTGACGTGCTGGGGTGACAGGCATTCACCACTGTGATCAACTGTATGAAAATGTGACTGTGTGCGCATGCGCTGAATATATCAAAGTAGCCCGCGAAACTTCCCCAGGAGTTTCCAAGGGCTCTCTCTGGGTGTGGGTGCTATCACAGGTGAATGGGGTGCAAATCTCTGTAGTCTCCATTACTTATGTGCGTGAATTGGTTATGTGCCTCAAAGCTGGGGAAGACAGAGAAGGGTCTGCAGAGCCAGGTTAGCATTGCTAGTTTGTGTCTCCACTCCCTGCTTACTGGCTGTGTGTTCCCAATCCACTCTTTCACCCTTTCTGGCTCTCTATATTCTGTTCTCTTCTACCCATTTAAGATAGAAATGTATGCTCCACGGGCTTGTTCAGGGGAATTAAATTGCTACGTGTAAGTCAAGCCGAGGTGTGTTTGGTAAATAGTAGCCCAAATGTACCTATGGCAGGTCCTTTGTAGTGACAGTCATTAAATAACTCACTGTGCCAACTGAGCAAATAAATCACTTGCCCTTTCTAGGCTGTATCGCTTCATCCACCCTAGCCCCACCCCCCAGGCATGACTGGCCCCTGTATTTCCATGTCTGCTTGAAACTTGTTCAGTGATGGCTGAGGGTCTGGCACTTTGCTTCAGGGAAAATAAGAGCTGTCACTGGGGCTTAATGCCAGGCTCCACTGAGAACCTGGCAGGATTTCCTGGAGTACCACACCACATCCTGGCCTCAATTGACAGGTGTTTCTCCTTGAAGAGGTGTAGGAGGCTGCCAAGGCAGTCTGCCCTGTGGCCCCTCCATTCCTTACCCTCTGCTCCGTCCTGCTGCCCATTCCTGTTTGCAGCACAGACAAAGAGGTCCGGCCACTGCCTCCATCTTCGAGGGTACCAAGTAATATTAATACCTACACAGCTGGGGTACTTGCAGATCCAGCCATCCTGTCTCTGACTCACAGCCAGAGTGTAAAATGTTTGATGGGAGAATGACTTAGGGTTCTGCCAGATAAGTCAGTCCACACCCATGGGTGGCAGGAGGCCAAGGATACCAATGAATGTGGTAGAAACATACCTAAACCGTTATGAATCTTTTATTTTTGTAACTTGATTGCATGAGCATAAATTTTATAGACAGAAGCATTGCTTTCCAGTGTGGAAATTAGACAATGCCTAGTCTAAGATGGTTTAAAACTGTTGGTCTGAATGTATTATTTTGAAGGAAGTTTCCTCCGGAGCTCAGTATACAAAGCAGACCAAGTCAAGTCGCTTCTTATCTCAGATATGACCTTGGGGAATGGAAGAGGAGGAGGCTGGGAGGGACTCCCAGGGAGATGCTACCATGTGCACAGGAATCTGGGCCCCCAAACTAGGCTGTGATTTCTTCATGATTTCCTATTTCCCAGCAAAAGTTCCTTTTGCTTTTCATTCATACAGTGAGTCACCAAAATGACTCACAACCCTATCAGCAAGATAGAAATCTGAGTGCTGCCCAATGCAGCATGCATAGCTAATGGTCCCTTCCCTACTACTCAGCTTGGCGAGGCTCTAGCCCTAGGGCAGCTGCCCTCCCACAAGGCCCAGGGTAATTGTTACAGTTGACAGAACACTCTGGCCACTGCTGTGAGCTGGACTCTGACTCTAAGTTGTTGGGGTCACGACTGTCCATTGCTTGCTGATTTCTGTAACATTTCTTCCCCTCACAAACCCAGAGCACAGTCCTCAAGGAGATCAGAAGTAGATAAAAAGAAAGCCACAGTGCACCAGACAGAGCCACTTGCAGTGACCTGGCCATCACTTAGCAATCAGTGCTGAGAAAATCTCTAGTTTGGAGTGTTTGACAGCGTTTGTGGTGAAAATGTCATGCCATGACCTATTACTGGCTTCCTGCTTTACATCTCTGGATGTGTAGGCCCTATGGGCCTCCCAGCAGTACCAACTAACTCTGGAAAGTTGAAATCAACAGCCTATAAACTGGCAAAAAGTTCGTTAGAGTATATTTATTATAGCATGTGATTGGTTCATATGGCATCCATTCAGGTATATCATGTGCTTTGACCATATTTATCCCCTTTACTCTCTCCTGACCCTTTCCAGTGTCATTAGACCCTTTCCTTTTCCCAATTACCTGCATATATGTTACATATGTGTGTGGGTGTACACATGTGGTGTGTGTGTGTGTATTTGTGTGTGTGTGTGTGTGTGTGTGAGAGAGAGAGAGAGAGAGAGAGAGAGAGAGAGAGAAATAAAGAAAGAAAGAAAGAAAGAAAGAAAGAGAGAAAGAAAGAAAGAAAGAAAGAGATTAAGGTTCAACATAAGGGAGAAAACGTAATATTTGTCTTTCTGAGTCTGGCTTATTTTATTTAATATGATGATCTCAAGTTCCATTTTCCTAAAAATAGCCTAATATCAGACTTCGCTATACATGGATAAAACTGTTGGCTATGGATTGATGGATAAAGAAGCACGTGTTGTATTTTACTGTCCTGTTGATGAATGTCTAGGCTGGTTCCTTATCTTGGCCATTGTGTATACTCTGGCAGTAAACACAGATATGCAGTTCTCGGTGTTGTTTGCGGACTTGGAGCCTTTGGCTCCACGCTCAGGAGTGGGTTAGCTGAGCCATGTTGTAGTTTTACTTTTAGATTTTTGAGGAAGCTCCATATTGATTTCCGTATTGGCTAGACGGTTTCTATTCCCAAAACGAATCGACCCATCTTCCTCCTGCCAGCTTGTGTGGAATCCCTACCGCCCGCAGACATCCTCCTTAGTTTTCACAGGAAAGGAGGCACTGGAGTCCGTGAGCAGCCGCTGTGAGGAAGGCCTCCTTTATGCTTAAAATACTCTGACTCATTTGTTGTCCAGAGAGCTCAACTTACAAATGAGAATTCTGAGTCTCAGAGATCTTAAGTTACTTGCTTATGACCATGCAGCTCATTCAGGGAAAAGGTCAATTTTAGAGCTTACTTTTTCTCATTCCTAGCTCTACCTCCTTCCGTCATGTTGACCCCAGCAACATGAGCATTGTCCTACTAACTGCAAGCGCTTTGTGAGCTGGGCTTGCTTGAGATACTCTGGTAGGAGATACAGAGACCTGTAGCTGGCTGGGTCTACTGTATCTGACCACTGAAGGCCCATGCCTACGACATAGTGCCTAGTCAGAAAGTTGGTTCTTGGATTCAGGGTGTTGTTGATCCTGTTGTGAAATCGTGTGGAGGGTGATTGCAATCCTGTCATAAAGATGAGTTAGACACATTTCCCTAAGTTTTGCTTTCCACACATTAAATATACTTTTTGCACATCTTTAGCACCCATAGTGGGCCAGCTCGAGTGCGTAACGGGCAAGTTACTATCCTTCCTTGGACAGCCCATCTGCTGCTTCATCAAAGAGTAGGCCGACCAGATGAAGAACACATTATACACAGCACAGACTGGGGCTCATGAGTCCCAGAGGCCTAATCCACAGCAACAAGGGCCATGGGCATGGGTGAACATATGTTGAGGGCTTCTGATGTCACTTTATTCAAAATACCACCTCCCTGGACCTCCACAACTCTATGGAGCATGTGATATTCTACTCAGTTTTGGAATTACTCAGGAAACAGAGGCCAGAGAAATTACTCAACTGTAGTAAAGGCAGGATGTGAACCCAGACCTCTGCCTCCAGAGCTGGCTGACACCTTTGAAACCTTTGAGCGTTAGGAAATGGCAGAGTTACCAATGAAGAATGTCATGTCATCCCAGGGCGACTTTCTAAGGCTAGATACAAGAACTCTCAATGGAAAATAAAAGCATGACCTGCATGTGTCTGGTACCTAATATATGCACAATAATTAGATGTAATAAATGAAGATGTTGTCCAGCATGACTCCAGGTTGTCTGCTGTCAAGAGAAGTGAGACCCCACAAAGTTGTCTGACAACAGAAGTAAGGTACACTACTCCTGAGGCCTCACATATAGCTGTAGCTGGAGCTACTGTACTCAAATAAGTCCTTCCTGAATGGCTCTGGGATAGGAGGAAGTGGTTGGGACATGATGTACTTAATTTTCAGAAGCTTGGGTAGATTGTGAGAGGAAGGAAGTCAGTCACATGGTATAACTCCAGTGTATATACACTGAAGAAACAGGCATATAGTTGGAAGTAAGGGTGAATAGATGGATGGACTGGTGGATGGATGGATGGATGGATGGATGGATAGGTTGATGTTTGGGTAAGTGTGTGGACAGATGGGTAGATGAATGGATAGATAGATAGATAGATAGATAGATAGATAGATAGATAGATAGATAGATAGATAGATAGATAGATAAGATAGATGATTGGATGGAAGGATGGATGGATGGGTGAGTGGGTAGATGATGGGATGGACATACAGAGACTTATTACTAGAGGTACTCATATGTCCATTCCTCATGTGACCAACAAATGGTTTGCTCTGATTTGTTAAGGATTCTTAATGAGAATTTTCAGTCTGAGCCCATGGCAGAACTGTGGCAAACAGGCTCTTGATCAGTAGGAAACAAGTCATTACTACCAACCCATCTCTATGAACACAGAAAATAGATGAAGGTGGTCTGACAAGAGTCATTTCTGGGTTGAAGAACTACATTTTGCCATTCCTAGTTTCCCAGCCTGTAGAGAAAGAGATTTCTCTCTGTTAGGAGCAGGTTCAGTTAACTGAGCTGGGCCCCATCACTGATGAGGTTTCTTTCTGTCTAGTGGAACAATAGTAGAAATCTGTCTTCAGAAAAGGAAGGGAGTTCCATGTCTTGGCTTTGCAGTTTGACACCACTGTACTGAACCCTGATAGCAATCCACACTGCCTGTGGGATTAGGCAGAATTCGCGTGGCTCAGGAATAGCATGAACAGCCATGGTTGTGTGCTTAGCATCTCCTGCATACTACACATAGCATGCACTTCTTACAAACACCACAGAAGTTAGGCTTCTTCTGATAATATAAACAAACAAACAAATAAATGAATAAATAAATAAAATAAGCGGACGTTCAGAGAGACAAACGAATTTGCCCAGAGTCCCACAGTCCTTTGTGGCAGACCTGGAATGCCTCCCTAGGTATTCCTGCCCTAAAGCTGTTTAAAAACTCTATGTCTAAGTAGATTTCAGTATGTCTATCCACAGGTTATTATTACACTACTAGAGTGTTTTAATCATTTTGCATAGCATCCGTTAACTGGAAAATATCAGTCACCACAGAAGTTGCCAGAACACTCATCCCTCTCACCCTAGCTCAGCTCGGTTGAATAGACTTGAAACTCAGCATCTTCTCCCAGCCCTCAGAACAACAATCTGCAAACTACAGGATGTGTGTCCCCTAACACTAAAGCGCTGCTGTCAACAAAGACCTTTGTCCTTCACACTCTCCAAGGCTCTTCCTTCCCCTCTCTGGGCCCTTAGAGCTCCTAGCTGTTCATGTTTCCCTACCAGCTGGATGACTAAATAAGTTGGTTAAACTCTCTGAGCCTTATCTTCTCCCCAGTCAAAAGCAAATAACAACTGGAGACTTAACAGTGTTCTGAAGACTGGATGAAAGGAACTTATTCTATCTTCCCTGGTCACTCTACACAGCAAATATCTGTTCATATCCCATACATAAGTCGAGGCAGGCCACTCTGAGTCTCCAGCCCAGACACCTGTACAAGTACACTAGGCAAGCCACTCTGAGGCTTCAGCCCAGAATTTTCTCTGAGGCCAGTTTCTCCCAATATGCAGGCACCCAGTTAACACGCAGCACGCCACACTTCTTAGGAAATTCTGTGTTTTCCACATTTCTTTCATTTATATCATTTTATGATTTTAAAATTTAAATGCCTTGCATGCTGACCTTCTCTTTAGCTCTTCCTCTCCTATCTGCCTACTTCCTACTTAGATAATTGTCAATTGTCTGTGCCGCTTTTTCCCAGGAAGATTCTAACTGCCAGCCTTCACGGGGCACTGCTACTGCCATTCAAGGTCCTCTGTATCTTTAGACACCGTGGCTGGCTGAGAGCCCTCACTGAGCATGGACTGTGTGTCTAGACCTACACGGGCATCAAGTGTATGCTACATCAGTTCATCCCATCAACATCCGTGTGATCCAGACAACACTGCTTCTATTCCATAAATGACAACATGGAGATCTATAGTGGCCTAAGCGACTTGCCCATGATGACCTGCTCAGGGAAACACAGCTGTCATATCCCAACTGTTTCTAGAGTCAGACTGTCTCCTGGCAGGAAAATGGGCTGCCCACCAGCCTGCCACAGGACTCCTTCTTTCTTATTTGGCTGTTGAGCATCTTCGGGGCAGTCACAGTGCTAGGAGGTAGGACTTCACCAGGACATTCAGATCCAGGGGTCCTTCTCCGCCTCCCGGAAGCCCAGCCCTAGCAATTACAGTCCAGAGAGCGCCTAAAGTCTCTCCCCTCCCTGTCCCAGCCAAGGTTCCCTAAATACCTTCAGATGCCGCGGAACACGGCCTCTCCTGGGAGTTGGCAGCAGACGGCCACCAGGCACGGGGTCACCAGCCCTCCATCAGCTGCGGTTGCTCCAGACGGAGTGGGCCTCACAGGCTGGAAAGGGAGCACAGGCACAGCCCATGTTATCGAGCGGGCTGCAGAGTTGTAGTTGCTAAAGGGCCGCACACTTCCTCTGCCGAAACAAGGAAGGCAAAGGCGCAGGGCTGGCAGGAGGGCAGGTTCCTGTTTTCACTAACCCACAGAGCAGACTTCTCACTGCAAGGACGGCGATGGGGAAGAGAGGGGGCCTTATTAATTCCTTTACAAAGCACTCGAGAATAGAGCCAGCTTGATTGTAAATTGCCAGGGCGTACGGAAACTCACTTTTTCCCTCTCTCTTTCTAATTAAAAGGCAGATGGGGCTGTGAATTTGCCTGTGCATGTCCCCAGAGCTCACTGGGCCCAAGGAGGCTGAGGATAGCTCACTGCTGCCTTCCCTTCCAGAGTTTCTTTCATTTTTACAGTTCTCTTGCATCGCTACAGGAGGGAGCCTGAGCAGTCTTTGGAGCTGCAGCTCTGCTACAGGCCGGTTTCAGTTGTCAGAGACCTACGACAGTGGACAACGGTCCCTGAGCATAGCAGAACTGGCCAAAACCCACCTCTGCTGTGGTGCTGCCAGAAGAATTGAAAAGACTTTTGTGATAGAGCTTAACACAGAAGGGAGTGGTGGCAGATGGGAGCAAGACGTGATCCCTGGGGGATCCCAGATTCAAGGAGAAAGAACTAGAAGCAACCGTGTTGCCTTGAACAAGTCATTTTAACCATTGGAGGCCTCCATGATCCCATCTGTGATGGGAACACAGATGACGTCACAAGGAGGTCAGTGCTCTAGGAGGCAAGGATACTAGACAGTCTTGTGGGAGGAGGTTCTAGTTCCTAGGGAACACCCGTGTGCTGACATACCTGGTGGAAAGGGTCGTTCTGAAATAGTTCGCTAAACAAATACACTCAGGGTCACAGGGAGACGGAGGAGTGAGGCAACTTCCATGAGGACTGAAACAACCGGGGACGTGTGTCCACTGCTCTTTCTATTTTCCCCATGGTTTAGAACTAGAAAATGCATGTGCTTTAAATAGCATATTGTTATATATACAATATATATAATTTCATAGCGTGTGAGTCTGCGGCAAGGAAACCTACGGGCATGCTACTAGGTGAGAGGGAAGCCTGCTTCTGATCAGAAAATGGCAGCCATCAGTGCCAGGAGAACCCTCCTACAAGCTTCTCTCTGCAATTCCCATTCCCAAAGTAGAAAACCCCTCAGAGAATTCGGTGATATCCCTCAGTCTGCAACTGGTACCTACAGAGCCAGAGTAAAGTCTGGGGCGTGTGTCCCAAGGACCCCACCCAGCTAAGATCAATGTAGAAACTCAAGACAGTCATTTAGAAACCTCACTGGGTGTCCTTCACAAAGATAAATTACAAACAGTGGGGCAGTATCTAAATTTAGCAGTTCTGTGTACTAGACAGACCCAGCTGGTTTGTGCAAAGCCAGCTCTGTGCAGGGCATGCTGGGAAGGTACGAGCAGATGGTGTAAGAACTTGGTGGAAGTGGCCTACGTGGGGAAGAGCAAGCAAGTGGAATCAGCTGAAGTGGGGCTTTCCCCCACATGCACACCGAGGTGTGTCAGAGCTTTGAAGGGAGGGACACTCAGAAGACAGGAGTCGGGGGAGAGATTTTCTGCACCTATTGGGAAACCCTCAGGCTTGAATTAATGCACTCCTGATGCCGGCATCCCTTCAGTTAACATGGTTTATCGGAGTGCCATCCTGTCACTAGGATTCAGCCATGATGTGGCCCTTATCAGAGCCATCATACAGAGACCTGGATGGCAGGCCACAATTGCAGGACTGCTCTAAAGAAGACATGGTGGGCACCAGGACAGTGTCCACAAATGGTGGTGGTTAGGGACAAGGTGTGTGTGTGTGTGTGTGTGTGTGTGTGTGTGTGGTGGAGGGGTGGTCATTGAGTCATTAATTCAGGGGTCAGATAGCCTCAGAAGAAGTTAGGGTGAAGGGTTCACACTGAAGAAACTACTGCTGTGACCTTGGGAACCTGGGGCACATGAGTGGCTGAGAGAGAGAGAGGTATTGGATAGAGTGCACCCAGTCCTTACCTCAGACCCTGTAGGGTCAAGGTCTATGGGAGAGCAGAGGTCCTGCCGACGAAAACCATGTTGATTTGCCTCAAAGGGCTCTCCTTCTGCTCTGACAGAGCCCTAAGTACCCTTATATGGTTCATCTTCCACCCTCTACCTCAGAAGTGTGCCCGCCATCTTCCTCTGATCCACAAGGGTGGCCTGAGCATAGGAACACGGTCATTTCTTCAGGCATGTATTCTGAGATTCATTCATTCATCCACCAGCCTTGGGTGTCGCTTGGTTTTTGCCAGGCACTGTGCATACTCAGCACCGTGTGCCAGTCAAATGAGACCCTGTCTGCGAGGAGCACCTGGGAAAATGTTCTCCCCAGTTGCCCAGGCCCAGCACAGAATGGGTCACGTCCTGATGCTGAACACTGGGTGGGACAGGACTACAAACATCTCCATCCACTCAGAGCTGACTCCACTGAGGTGACATGGATGGTTCTGCCCATCCTTGCCCTTGAGTTTATAAGCTAAACTAACCAGGGGAACCAGCTAAAAACTACAGACTAAAAGCAGAAGTAGAGAGGGAGCCTGGAGACGAATGCGGAAGAGTCCCGGGGTCAGCTCTACAATGCACTGAGCTTTAGCAGGATGAGGCCGGATTTCATCCTTCCCGTGGGGTTTTCATTCAAGGTCATCAATGCATGGAATCAACATAAAACCTAAAGATAGGAGACAACCTCCTAGGGGACTCAAGCTAAGTGTGTGCTCAGCCAGGCTGAACTGTACTGGCAAATGACAGCAACCTCTCAAGAGGTCACAACCTTAGGGTCCCCAAAGGCATTCAGGACCATCTGTGTCACATTTCCAGAGGGCTTCGCAAATTAATTAGCTCTCAGTGCCCAGATAAACAGCCACAGGGAGACACCAAACTGTCAGCCATGAAGGAGCCAAGGATCACACCGTGAAGTGGGGCGGTGTGGTCTACCCTTGCTAAGGTGACAAGATGCCTTGTCGGGAGTCAGTTGCCAGAGTCCCCAGCTAGAGCTGGCAGCCTCCCAACTAGAGCAACTCAAAGCTCGTTTCTCCAGCTTTAGTCTCCTGGAGGTTTCTGGCTCAGGGAAAGATAACGTTGTAAGGCAATTTGATGTTCCATGTCAGGAGTATAGGATTATCAGCAGGTCCCAAGTCTGGGGAGTTTAGGTTGTGCTTCCCTTCTTTCCACATAAACATTGAGAATAACGAATGTTGGGGAAGTCAACCTCAGGAGCCAGTAAGTATCCCTTAAGTAGAAAAAAATCAGGTACCAGTGTCCTAGGTTTTGCAGTTCAAAAGCACTCGATGCCTTTCCTGCTTCTGTGGACACCCTGCCTCCTGCAGGTGTCTCATCCTCCTGAGCTACTCAGAGCTCACCTGGTCCCTGTAGATCTCAGAGCTCCTCCACCCAGAGGCGAAACCTCCCTCTTGGACGCACCTGGGAGTTGATTTTGCAACATAGGAGTCAATATCAAGAGATGGAGTCCAGAGGGCTAACTGCTGGACTGTGCATATTTCCAAGTCTCTCACAGAGCCTAATACCTCATACTTCCAGCTCATGAAGACCTATAGGGAAATGTCCATAAATGTTCTAACGTGGCGTTAAACCATCAAGGTCCCCTTTTCTGTGGACTCTTGGAAAGACTAAAGTGAATCTGATGCGTGGGCTCCAAAGGCCGTGAATCAGTGTGGCCCCTGTACCTGCCCTGAAGAGGTGACCCATGAGTATCCACTGAATGAATAAAGAAAGAAGATTGTGTCTGGGGACGAGAGCATTTGTATGATTTCACCTTACCCTGCCCTTCCCATGTAGGGGCAGATAGGCTGCATCCTGCTTTGGCTTAGAATTAGAGAAGCGATCTGCGGAGAGATCTGAATTCACCCACGGCAGCGGAACCTGCATGTGTCATTAGGCTCTGTCTCTGCAGGAAGTTTCCTGGGACCACAGCTCCTCAGCAAAAGTAAAAAAATCAGAAGCCCTCCCACATGGCCCCCTCTGCTCAGGAGAGTTGCACAAGTACCCTGACTCATTAGAGCCCTGTTCTTCTGTCCTTGCTCAATGAAACCCGCTAATATGGCTCCAGAGCCTGTGTGGTTCTCAGCCCTGTAAAGGTAATTTACTGACTTCCAGATATGCCAGTTTGCAAGCCACCATCTTTGTTAGATCCAACTCAGACACTTAACTGTTGAACACTTGTGATAGGGCCCCTGTGGGCTAGCACAGGGAAGAGCTATGGGGAGACAAGGCTGCCACTTGCTCCATCCTCTTAGGGTTAACCTTGAGTGAAACAAGGGACAAAAATAGGCTGGCATGGTGGGATCTCTGGTGCACAGGGACCTCAGAGGAAGCATCTGGAAAGGCTTTGGTGACTGACGGTGACCAAAGTCTGGTGTTCAGGGGATCATAAGAAATGGGGGAATTTGATCCAGCTAGACATTCAACAGTCTCATAGAATGTGTTTTTGTACCTCTTTTTCAATTCCTTTTTCTTGTGGGATGACTTCAGTTTTGTCTTGTCTGGAGTTGATGATGATGTCAGTATTGGCCATTGAGAGTCGTCTTGCTTCTTTCACTCATTCTCTGTCCCTCTCAAATCTACTAGAGCAGGCTAATGAGTAAGCCCCTCTCTGCCCTCTTCCTTCCACGCTGTTCCTGTTCTTATTGTCCTGGGCCCTTTGGGACTACTCATCAGGGTCTCACGGATGATGCCATGTGGCATTAGGCAGGATGCAGGACGGCAGGCAGGGTGGTGTTTGTCTGCAGCTCAGCAATGTCAGAGGGTATAGAGTAGACTGTATAGCGTAATTTATACCTGTCCAAGGTCAAATGGTTTGCTGACTTGCTTGCTACTATTAACAGAGTATAACCAGCGCCCCCCCCGTAGCTGTGTCCTCCTAGCTCCCCACTTTTCTCCAGCATCTCCTTACCGTTTGACTAGTCACTTCCTCACTTTTGATCATGCACCCACAGCCAAAACCTGAGAGTGATCTCTCAGGATATTCACAGTTAGTCACAAACTGTTTCCATAGGTAACTCGGCTAGTATGTACATGGAAACTGAAAAGAGCGGCATTTCTTAAAAGATATTGATACTTCTATGCTCTAGAACTTTCGTCCAGGGCTTCAGTGGTTATCTTTGGGTATCCCATTCAAGAGAGGAGGACACCAGGGAGGAAATAGATTGTTTTTAAACAGGAATCTTAAAAATGTTTTTTTTTAAAATCTTAAATTTCACTCATCATTGTGTCTTCAGGAAAAGCCCCGAGATCCTCTGAGCTCTGCTTAAGAACAAAGCTGTTACAATGTCTTCCCATAAAAAGGGCATTGGGGTGGGGGAGTACTGAGGGTTCCTGGGCCCCACAGAAAACATTTTTCTAGGGTGCCTGGTAAGACCAGTCTCCATCGCTGCAGGCCTGGGACAGGTGCGTGCAATCAGTGTGGTAGAGCATCTGTACCTTAGGTGGCCAGATCGAACGGATACACATGGGGAGGGGAAGAGGTGGGAGATTGAGGAAGCAAGTAAAAAAAAAAAAGAAAGAAAGAAAAGCTGCCGTCTTCCAGATCTCAAAAGACCTTGAGGCCTTAATCATATTCTGCTGATTCGGATTCCCTGGGGCATCTTTGTGCCGAAGCTACTGGAATTAGCCCCATAATAGAGCAGCTCACAGCAGCAGCAAAGACCTGTACTGGGCTCTGGAAACAGCTGGCTGCCCGCCAAGTGATAAAGCCACTGTCCCAGCCTTGTCACCTTTCCGCTGCATCACCTTATCTCATGAACAGCCACCCCAAAGTAACTGGCCAGCTACCTCTGGGTATTCTGAACAGCACAAGAGGAGCGTGAGGTCTCTTTTTGGCAGCTTCCATTGAAATCTCACCTCATGCTCTCCCACGATGCCTTCCCAGGTCTGCATGCTCCACTTACTTCCTCTTGACAAGATTTTATTGTCAAAGGAAGAGCAAGTACAAGTTTGGCGTTGACGTCATTTAAGTCACGGCCACCAGGTTAGAGCCAACTGTATAAAATCACCAGGCAGGGTCAGCTCAGCAAGAAGTGATCTGCGACTGATTGCACCAGCAGTGGGAGGCTGTGGAAACAACCTCAACTGAGGTGAAACTCCAATCCTAAAGGCCTCTGGTCCACCAGAGCAGTGATTCTAGTTCAGCCTTCCTAACGCTGTGACCTTTTAATACAGTTCCTCATGCTGTGGTGACCCCTAAGGATAAAATTATTTTCATTGCTACTTTTTAACTGTAATTTTGCTACTGTTATGAGCTATGATATAAATATCTGTGTTTTCTGGTGTTCTTAGGCGACCCCTGTGAAAGGGTCGTTCAACCCCAAAGGGGTTCACAACCCATAAGTTAAGAACCACTGGACTAGAGTCTATTCTGCCATTTTAATATTCTAGTTTCAGTATCAATAAATTCAGTGGACATTTATATGGAGAGTGTTTAAAGGGTTATACCATCTTTTCATATCTGTGATCTAATTTGATTTCACAAGGGCTCTCTAAAATATTGCTTAGAGTATCTGGAAACACTGATACTCCTTATTGGAAACTTGCTACTCATAAACTCTTTCATGCTGCCTCAAAAAATTCCTCCTAACAAATATATAAAGAAGGTATTTTCTCACCCGCAATTTAAATCCAAGAAAGTTGCAGCCTAGGGGCTCTAAATAGCTTTCCTAAGGTTGTGTAGCTGATCAGTGGGTGCTGGACCTGAGTTTGGGCTGATGACTTGATACTCCACGCCTCACTGCCTCTCCTGTGGCATTGCTACATACCCCCTTTACAGATGAGGAAACTATTACCCAAGGAAAGAAGCTAAGTACTGTTGTGAGCAGAATTTTGCAAGAGTCCCCAACCTGAAAGCCCATTTTCCTACTAGTCTTCCTATGTCTCTTCAAAATAACAATAACTTGTACTTGCGTTCATCTGACAGGGTTGAAGGACACGATAGGAGATCGACTCCAAACATGGAGCTGCAGGAGTATGCTTGTTCTTGTAGAAGTGCATCAGAACTGGGCACGAGACTCCAGGAGGACCCAGGGTAGCATTTGAAGTATGCTGTTTGAGTGGAGAGCTCGGAGGCTGTCAGTGCCCTCATCCTGGTGGCGGTTGGGCTCAGACCATGAGATGAGGAAGTGGGCTCTGCCGGGAAAGTGCCAAACCCATCTGTCTAAAATGACTATGGGGACAGCAGGTCTCAAACGGGCACCGGAACCATAGGTTGCAATTTGATGGGTCAAAAGACACCTCGGCTATCATTAAGGCAACATTTTTGAAGTATGCCTACGTCTGGAAAGTCAGTCACTTTTAACTACCATGCCCTTAAATGGTTTCTGACAGTCAGAAGCTAATTAAACATTATACATGTGACAGGTAGCAAAAGGTGTTTGTCAAGTCTTGGAGACCTGGAAGAAAACATGATAGGTGGACATCCCATCCAGAGGGCTAGAGTCCTGTCTGCTTCCAATGTGAGGTTTGCTGTTGGAGCCTGTCCTCTCACCCAGACCCTCCTCCTCGGGATTTGTGTTCCATCTCACCACGTGTTTCCCTGTGAAGCATCCTTCAGAGGCCTTAGCCATACTGCTTACTTGTAGATTTGCTCGTGTGGCAAGTGTTAGTGACTGCTCTCCCCTTGGCCAGGATCAGTCAAACTATAGCATGGAGTCAGCTTTTAAATGTGACCTAAATGCTTTTCTTACTGCAACTGCAATGATAATTCATGGAGACAGAGACACTGTTCTTGAAAACGTAGTGAGCTGGTATAGCTCCACAACTGGCTCATTATGAGTGGATATAGGGTTTGGAGAACTGGCAAGGATGAATACCCTTGCAGTCCAGGGAGGTTCACGGGTAATAAGGGTGAAGAGTTGGAACAGACTGTCTATGAATCTCACCTGAACTCTGCCATCTACTGGGGCACTGTGTTGTCATGGAAAAGCACACTGGAATCAGAATCCTTGGATCTCAGCCTCTTCTACTGGGTACCAGAAGCTATCAAACCTCTTTGACACTCTACTTATGCCTACAGAAATGCTAGGATGAAGTGGGGGGGGGCACGCATAGAAAAGCATCGAAATAAGTAGTGTGTGTTCCTCTTCTAAGCCTATTCTAGCATAATGAGAATCGGCTCTATAGTTGGTGGGTCTGTACAGTGCAGAATGCAGAGGTTGTAAACATGGGACAGGATACTTGTTGAATACCTGTGGACAATGTGTGTAGCTGAGGCCTTCCCAGTCTGCAGACATGACACCTCATTTTCAGAACCCTGTGTGAAACTCACCTCCACCAGGCACTCCCAACCCCCATGGGAGAAGAAAGATGACATATCACCCTGTTCTCTGGTCACCCATGTAAGCCTCTTCCTTATTGACTGCCACCAGCCAGCCACTTATGAGTGGAGAAAGAAAATCCATGATGTGATGTGCTGTGCTAGGCTGGGACTGTTCTCAGAGGGTAGCAGTAGAGTGTGGGGGAAACTAAAAGCTTTATAGTTTTGGCTGTTATTACAAGCCTCGAGATCTCATATACCCTACCTCCTCATTCAGCACTGTGATCGCTCCATCTGTAAAATGGGGGTGGGAGGTGGGAAGGTTGCTAATATGTAGAGGGTTGTTGTGGAGATCACCAGATAAAAACACACATAAATTCAGAGCCCCAGCTCTTAAGAGAGCACATTTGAAGACTGAATGCCTTTCACTTTCCCTGTAAGCGCATGCATGTGTGCAAACCCATGTACACATACACATCAGTCATCTTCAAATTCTACCTACAAAAAGTACCCCTTGGCTGTGACTTGCACTTAATTCCTGTTAGGAGGGCCAAAGTAGACCCCTCCCATCCAGCAGGCCAAGGATACTAAGCAAGAGCAAGCAACACCTTGGCTCTTCTCACCCCAGTTCTATAGCTTCTGCTAACTAAAACCAAGAACCAGCAATTTCAATGAAGAAGAAAAGAGAAGTGAGTTGTTCCCCATAGGGTGTAGTTTCAAGATGAAAGTTGTACTATCTGTTGTCATCACTTGTGTTAGGATTTGCCAAAACTGTGCTACAGACTTCAGGAAAACTCACAGGCTCGGGGATCAAGCAAAGAGATGACTTGGAGCTAAGGGTATGCAAGAGAACATTAGCACAGACTTGGATGGCAGCCATTTTTAAAGTCCCTTTTCTGGAGATTCCAGGTCTGTCTATAGGTTCTTCTAGTCTCTCAGAAGCATTTTCTGATGCCAGCATCCATGGGACTCAGTGGCAGGCTTAGACTTGGATGCATTTCCAGAAAAGGCAGGGTACAGAGCAGGGTACATGCACTCTGGCTCTGTTCTACATCCAGAATCCCTGGACCATAGTCTGGGCTGGGCTCCTGCCTCAGCTGACATTCCTCGCTCCTCCAACAATGAAGAGGCCAAGCCACACCCTCTCCTTTGCCCCAGTTCCCTTCTGCCCTCCATGTCTATAGGAAAATGGTGATGAACTTATGACTCTAGCCAGTGATGGAAAAATCACTTCCCTACTCTGCCCTCAGTAGTCCACACTCTGGAGGCACTCATAATCAGTCATTGCTCAAGGGTCTGCTTAATGTGTGCTCAAACTACTTCAGCCTGACCATGGACAAATGTCAGCAGTGATATTACTAAATACTTAACAATAATCTGTCCATTATTGGACAAGATTAAGCCCCCATGGACTTCCTACAGTTGTAGAAGCATGCCCTGTACCCTAGGGTTCACATCCTCAAAGTGCTGCCTCTCACCTGGCTGTGATTGTCCCCTGACCTTACTTCCCAGTATCTTCTATGCAGATTCCTCTCCTCATCCTAGAAAGCCCAACTGTATCCCCATACTTCTGTGTGTTGGCTCCCTCCTGTAATACATATAGAGCTCTTTACGGGGATGCTGGAATCTAGAGACCACAGCTGTGTTGTCTTCGACATTCCCAACCTACCTGCCATTCTCCCCACTCCCCCAGGGACCTGGAGTGCCCCCTTACACTCATTTTCTCCCATCAAAGTCAGTCCTCTCAAGTTCTGCCTCTCCTCTGTAGGCATACTGGAGTCCCACACCTGCTTCTTAGAGTTCTCAATGCAAAAGAATTCTAGGCTTTTTCTCTGATTGCAATCACAGAGGTCTTGTCTTGAGGTCACTCTGATGTGTAGACTGCTAAGCACAGTCCGTACTTTGAAAACTGTGGATCTGACCACTTTTGGGGGACGTAAGGCATAAGACTCTACATAAAAATCAGACAGAGTCAAAATATACTTAGGTTGATCTCTCTTTAGTAGCTGAGTGGTTGAATTCACTGTAGTCCATAACTCCATGGGAGCTGGGGGTGAGGGCACTCCTCAGGGTGCTGCGGTGCAGTGGGGCTGTGGAGTTGTATATCTGCTTCCTCCCAGCAGGAATAACACATGGGAAAAGACACCAATGGTTAATACCACTCCCAATGATAACTGGCATTTACTGTCACTGAGAGCCGATTACTCGTGTGGGGTGTCTTCTGTCTTCTTTGGAACTGTTGATCCCCTTCCATGAGAAGACAGGGGAACTTACAAATCAGCAGGCAACACTGAAACCAAAACCTCAGTCTGTCTGTTTCTATAGGCAGGGCTTTTCTAGTGGGTGTTGTTGGCTCCACCTTCTCATGGAGACAGGCAGGGACCAACGGCCACAGATAACCTGCTAATGCATGGCCGGTAGAGTGTGGAAGGCCGCGTGGCTGCCTGAGATGGACCTCATGTCTGTTTCTTCCCAGCTATGAGACAGGAGGTGCACAGCTTCACTTCTTCCTGCTGCCTGGCACCTCTAGAATCAGAATTCCTGGGTTGTGCTGAAGATGGAAGCAAAGCTAATCACTGCCTGCCTCTTGCATTTGTCGTCGGTCCCTGAGCTGAGCCTGCCATAGCCCATACAAGCCTGGGTGCTCACTGTTGAGGAGGTGGGTGTGGGTTTCCCACCTTCTCCTTCCCTGAGGACTTCCTACCTCACAGTGAGGATACAGGAGCACTGGAGAGTGATGGAAAACTGAGGAGTGTGGGGACTCTAGAAAGAAAGTAGAGCAGGCCTCTTGGGGACTCCTTTCCCGCCTTCCTGCATGAGAACATTGACCTCTAAGGCAGAGCCATCAGCGTATACCTGGGGTAGCAAGACTGTTGCAGAAAATCAAATTGTGCCTCTGTTGCCTTACCAGCTAAAGTCACAATTTCAGGATGACTCAATCAGAGTGATGGAGTTGGAATTCCAGCCTGCTCCCTTTCCCGCTAGGCTCAGGCTCTTTTCCTAAACTCTGCTTAGCAGGGACCACCACTCCTGAGTCCTAACAAACGCCCCCCAATGAGGGCAGCTTGTTTAACTGCTGATTTTCCACCAAGAACACGGTTTCCTTCAGAAAGATTGGTTACAACAGAAAGAGAGAGGAAAGTTTTCTAAGCTATCTCACAGTGTCAGCGAAGCCCACGCCTTTACCCACTTCCTCCCCATATCAAGAACCCCGGCTATTTATAGCCGGCAAAAAAAGAGAAAGAAATAAAACTGAAAACATCCGAGGCCCACCCTGAAATCCTCATGTCTTCAGGCATTCCCATAGGCAAAGCTGGGTCCGCTTGTCATCACCTCCCATCCCCACGCTTTGCAGCGCAGAATGCGGGGCTGCAGCGGGAACACGTCTGGTGGGAGTGCCATTCCGTTACAAGAACGTATTGAGCAGTTTCTCAGAAAAGCTGGCCACTTGGTGTTACAGAAATAAATTGAGGGTGTAAGGCTCACACTCAAAATAAGTTGCCCACTGTGGTTCATTGCCAAGATCACTGCCCACCTGGTCCTGGCTGGCTGCATGTTTGACCTGCACTGCTGTTGATTCTCATGATGAGCCTGGTAAATTCTCTCTTGTTCATAGATGCTGATGCTCAGAGGATCTGGTCTGCACATCTTGCAGGAGGTACCAGCAGGCAGAGTTTAGTATATAAAGCACAGAACCCCTTTCTGCTGTCTCACACTATCTCGGTTCTGCAGCCCAGGCTCTCGGGCCTTATCTGTACAGTTCAGAGATGTTGGGAAGGGCTCTGGTCATCAGTCTATGTATAGCTCCTGGGTTTACAGTCCTTCTCCCGCTCATCCTGTGGACTTTCTTGTTCCTTCAATGAGTTTCTCACTGCTGGCCTGGTCTCAGGCTCTGGTCACAGGTCCCTCCGAGACCTAACAACTAGACATCGATACGGAATAGGTATAGCACTCTCCCATCAAGAGCCTCCAGGTATGTGTGAGAGCCTGCCTCGCAGTGACTGAGCACTTGACCATTGTGCTTAGGTCCCTGATGTGCCTCGTATTAACAGTCGGATTCTCAGAGAAGCTGAAAAAAATTGAGTTAGGAAAATAACCCAAAGGGTGAAGGACTCACACTACGGAGCCTACAGAGGTTCATTGCCAAGATCACTGAGTTCTAGGCTCTCTTGTCTGGTTGCATATCTAAGTAGGCACCCACTTTTCTATACCTAGGATATCTCTTCTCTTACATGAAATGATGGTATCTTCTGTGGGGGAGGGGAAGGATATATTTTCATAGTCAGCTACATCTTAGAGTCGGGAAACCTTGCTGCTTAAGGAGCTCCCTGGGGGTAGAGGTGGATGCAGTTGTATCTTCAACTTCTCTTACCAGAAGCCCTTCTGGTCCCTGTTCAGAACCATCATCCTTTGCCTCTGTATACTTCTTCAGCTGCACAGTGAGCCTGGAGATGAACTTATCTGGTATTCTCCTTTCACAGATAAGGAAACCAAGTTTTTCACATAGCATGCTGCTACATGCTGGTCATCCCTGACACCCATACATGTTAGATCTCCAAGGATCTAACATGTATGGACAAGGGTACAGAACACTGCTAAGGCCTGAGGGTCCCCAGCCTAACTAGCAGCCAAAGCCATGCAGACTGTCAGCCCAACCCCCATTCTTTTTTCCAGGGAGGTTCCGCACTGTCCCCAGCTGCGGTCATCAGCCCAGACAGGGCCCGACAGCAAGCTGTGGCCTTGGCAAAGGAGGTTGGCTGTCCTACCACATCGGTCCAAGAAGTGGTGTCCTGCCTCCGCCAGAAACCTGCCAACATCCTCAATGATGCTCAGACCAAGGTGGGCACTGGTGTGCATGCAAGGTGGGGAGGGACAAACTTTTGTCTTTACAAATGGAAGACCAAGGCCTAACAAGGGGGTGCAATGATCCTTGCCACCCAAGCTACATGTCCAGTGGATGGTCAACTAAAGATGAATTTGTCTCCTGAGTCCCAGTCCATGTAGGAGCTGCAGGCTGTGATGGAACACACAAGGCTACTGATGGGAAACAGGTCTCTCTGTCATTTGGGTGTTTTATGTACAGACTGGGAACTATGATGGACACCTAGAGTTGAGAGGCAAAATGCAATAGCACTTGAGAAGGGGCAAACCTCATGCTAGGGACAAATAAGCACAATGTGAGATCACAGCCCCTTAGACAGACAGCTAGGCATCCCTTTCTAGCTGGAAAGACCTTGTTCTCAGCCTGGGTTTCTGGCTGCCCCTGACATTGGTGAAGGAGACATGAGCAGACTTGGTCCTCATATCCTCAGAAGTGTGAGTTTGGACCCTGAGGCCTGAACCAAGTCTTTTCCTCAGCCTCACCTATGTGGGTTGTGCTGGCTAGTGTCACTCATTAGAGCCATCAACTTTTCTTTAAGGCCTTCCCCTTATTCCTGTTCATCCTGAAAACCTCTAGTTACTTCATCAGACGGGCTCTGTGAGGGGCTCCGGGAGGTCAAGCATTGCTGAGGGGAGATTTGCAACCCAGCTACTGGCAATGTCACAGGCTGTTCTTCTTGCCTGTTGTCACGTTTATTTTACCCTTGCTTTCTATTGGAGCTCCTTGGATTTGGAGCATGGACATCCGTGATTAAGACCCCACTAAGCAAAGCAATCTAATGGGTATATAATGGACGGTCACTTGAATGCACTGTGAGACAGAATTATGGGGCTCTGAAGGTAGAGAAAGACACGGTTCTATCTTTCAGAGTTCCCTTCACAGAGGTCTTTTTGGTCTCTGTCCCTGTTCAGACCCATTAGCTCTTTGCTACAATGGTCAGCTTCAGCTGCACAGCCCAGACTGGGATTGCCTGCTTTTTAAAAAGGAAAGTAAAACACAGGCAAGTAATGGCCTTCTTCCTCACCCTGCAGCTCCTGGCTGTTAGTGGCCCTTTCCACTACTGGGGTCCTGTTGTCGATGGCCAATACCTACGTGAAGTTCCAGCCAGAGCGTTGAAGAGGCCTCTGCCAGCAAAGGTGGATCTACTCATAGGGGGTTCTCAGGACGACGGAATTATCAACAGGGCAAAGGCTGTGAAGGTAGGTGAAGGGAGGCAGGGTGGGGCCTCTGTACCCTTCTGCTGGCATACTAGGTCAAGAACGACTGACTGACTGACTTCTCTGGCTAGCAGAGGACTGTTATCCAATGCTGCAGAAGCCTAGAGGTAAAGATGGCAGAAGCTGGGTTCAGAACTAAGAATCCACCAAAGGTGACTAATATGGATATGCCCACAAGCGGCAGCTGGGAATCAATCCCTGTGAAGAGCTAAGAGTAAGCTGACCTGGGTGTTCCCAGCCTCAGGGATACCTCATCATGAGCAAAAACACAGCTCTCTCACAATGTGTGTACAAGGACGTCTATCAGAGCGTTAATTATTGTAGCAAAAAAAAAAAAACTTGGGAAGAAATCCAGATGTCCCTTGACAGGGAAATGGTTGGCTAAATTAAGATACACTCTCACTTCTAAATATTATGCAGCTGCTAAAAATCCGAGCCTGATCTCTCTGCTGGCTTGAGGAATGCCTCTGATGGACAGCAAAGGAGAAAACAAAGACGTAGAGAGACATGGAGTTGAGTTAGCACTCTTGTTTAAGAAGCAAGTATATGCATGTATGTAAATGTACATATTTGTGTATTTCTACATGAAAGGATCATGGTGCGGACAGATAAAACCAAGCAGTTAACATTGGCTTCCACAGGAAGGGTGAAACAGAATAGCTTAATCTACACCATTGCCTTCTCCACATAATGAGTTACATGGATTATAACCTTTTCCTTGCAATCTCACATGCAATGCTTCCTTGTGAGAGAGGACACGTGATCTTTGGGCAGGCGGCCCCATCCTCATGCTGCTGGATCTGGAAATGTGTGCAGAACACTCACCCCATCTCTCTGTCATGAAAGAGAGGAAGGCTACTTTCAGAGTCTCAGCTTAGGGTTCGTCTAAGACAGGGAGCATGGGGTGGGGGTAAGAGCCACCCTGGCAGGTGTTTTCTACACTACCTCCAAGCAATGGAAGTTCCCCCAACTAGTGATGAAATTAGCCAGACTTCCTGCTAGTCAATTTGGACTGTGATGGGTCAGAGCACAGCCCAGTTCACGATTCTCGATGATGCTTGTCAATCATAAGACGGCTGCTAGGCTGTGTGGCTGCCTTGGTCTTGCCCTTCCTAGCTCCGTCTCAGTGGTGTTTGGGGAACTTCCTGTCACTGCTGACAGACTACAGGGCCAGAATCCTTCCTTGATACTGCATTTGGATTCAGGGCAAAGTTCCCTTTGTTCAGTCACAAAGGAACACGGTGACATACCGCAGGAGGCTCACCACTAACCCAGCACTGCTGGGGAGGTATGGCCTTGGAGGTGGCCAGAGCAGGGAAGTCAGTGTGCATGTCTGTACTTCTGCAGCTCCACCCTACAGGGAGCAAGGCCTTGGTACACTGCCCATTGGTCACTCAGTTCCTTTTAACAGAGCTCTAGTGTTATCTTAGGACCTTGTGTCTGATGAGCACACCCGGACACTGCCTACCTAGAGGACAGGGATGGTGAAGCAGTGGTTGATAGGAAGCCAGAGTTCAGCTCTCTGTGTCTCAGTCCCTGTTGATGGGAAGTACACCTCCAGCCCTGCTGTTCATTCAGCAACCCCCAACCCGTGCTTGACCCCAGACTCCTGCCAGAAACAAGAGACTGCTAAACATCTCAATTTGGATGCCTCCAGTCCCTCACCTTTAGCTCACAGTGGTCCCCACTCAAATCCGCACACCCACTACTATCATCCGGTGCACCTCTGCTCTCAGGCTCAGTCACAGTAGATTCACCTTACCTTCTCTCAGTCTACAAGCCAAGCCCCTCTCTGGCAGTCAGAGCTGTGTCCCGACAGTGGCCCCAGAAACGTGTTTAATGGGATCTAAATTTATTCCTTGCTATGCCCTCCCTAGTCACCTTGCATGACCAGAGCAGTTCCATGTCTTCAGTCTTCCTTAGTTAATGCTGAGGGGTGTGATATATGCTGTCCCCTCTCCTAGAATGTCCTCAGGCTTCATGAGCCTCATTTCATCTGGGGTCGCTTCTGAGACCCTAAACCCAGGAAATCACTGCATCACACAGGTTGCACGGCGTGAGTATCTAACACCAGCACCTGTTGGCTGTACCCCTGAGAACAGACCAGCCATTTACACTGTGCCAGATGCAGGACCAGTTAGGATGGTCCTCACTACCGATTGTATCCTGCTCTCTAGGAGGTAATAATCAGATCAGAACATAGAGAATCAACACAACACACATTTGGAAATGGCTCTATGCATGCTGCGTAGAGAAGTGGGCATCATGTCCCTGAAGGTAAGAAAGAGCTAGCTGGGGTCCATTGCCCATGTGGCACTGCCAGCTCAGTGAGCAAAGACTGACCAGAACCCCTCCCTTAGCATTCTGCCAGCAGAACAGGGGGAAAAGTCCTGGATGTCTTTTGTCTGTAGTTGGAAGCATATACGTTTCCCCAGAACCAGAGACTTAGTTTCCCTATCTGTAAATTGGGAGACAGTTCATACAGATCCTCCTGAATATTCCCAGAGAACTCAAAACCTACTCCACTGTCCAGAAAATAGTCGGACTTGACAAAACGATAGATATTTTAATGCTGAATTCCTTAATAGAATAGTTAATAATACTGGTCCCCAAAAGAAATACAAAAGACTTACAGCCACTGAACCATCTGTCCTCAGGTCAGTTTTACAGCAAAAGTAAACATACCTACTAAAACAGGCATGCGCGCGCACACACACACCACACACACACACACACACACACACACTTTCTCTCATAGCAACCTACAGAAATGCCAACTGGAGCCCAACCTACAAACACACACAGTCCAGGGAGGGATTGGTCCCTCCTAGCCCTCATTCAGCCCCTCAGACTAGCCGTTCCTTTAAAAGAGACTACCAAAGGCACTCAGACCAAAGAGGGTGGGTAGGTAGGGTTTCATCAAATCCCAAATTCCCTCACCCTTGCCACCCAGGCCACCAGGGTCCACCCAATGAGTCCTCATAACACTCAGAGACATACCTGCAGCACATGGGGGCTGCCTAGATGCCTGGCAAGGTGGGAAGCCTCCGTTTGCTCAAAACGATCTCATTTCCGAAGTCGAAGCATTCTATTGAAATTCTCCATTGATCTCTGAGATGGGAAATTATCCCCCCTTCCTCCTTCTCCTCCTGACTGCTGAAGTTGACAGTCTGTCTGCATTAACCAAGACTACATTTGCATTAGCAGAAGCAGACTTGTTCCAAGATGCACGGTGCCGCCTCCCCTCCAAACATCTCCAAGGCAGGCAAGAAAAATCCAAAGCTTAGTGTAGCCGACGTGCCCTGGGCTTGGCTGGGAGTTGGCCTCATTCAGGAGCAGGTGCAGTGGGGGCCTGGGAAGGGGGGGCTGTCTGGGAGTTGGAAAGCCGCACCTGGCAGCCAAGTTGCTGGCATGAGCCCCAGTGCAGCAATATCGAATCCTTGGTGGCAGCTCATAGTAATAGGCGGATGCGGGAATCCTCCGTGTGTGTGTGTGTGTGTGTGTGTGTGTGTGTGTGTGTGTGTGTGTGTGAGAGAGAGAGAGAGAGAGAGAGAGAGATTTCTTGGAAAGATGTGCCACCACCCCAAATCCTCATACTAGATCTGGACCTAGGCAGACACAGGATGTGAATTAGGATAATGGGTCATGATTCCTGGTTTTGACCACGTGGCTTAAGCAAGCTGTTTAGCCAGTCGGAACTGTGGATATTGTAGCTTCCAAGTAGCACAGTGAGCTACTGCATATCTAAGATATGCTTTCTGCATATCTAAGAATGGAGACAGCTCTCTACAGAGAGGGACTCCGTGGGGCTCCAGCTCCAGGATGCCCTACCTAAGAATCTGTGACCCTTTCATTCCTACTTGAGTCTCAGACCCTCAAAGCCTGCCACCCTATGTCTTCCCATCTAACGCTCTGGAGGCTCTCCCTAAAGGTAAAACATGTGGACTTAACCCCCAAATATACAATATTTTATGACTGTTAATGTAAAGACAAGTGCCAAACAAGCTAGAATTGTTCTATTGTCATCACTGCCATCCTACTTCCTCTTATTACTTGGAAAGAAGCTAGTAGAATATTTTGTGTGTGTCTAAACATGTGATAGACACTTGGCATTGATCCTGCCGCATCTGATAGGAGGCCAGCTATTGGCTCTTAGCTCTCTAGTAAGATAAGTAGTGATCAACGGTTCACAAATGACTTACGCACACACCCCCAGGGTTTCATTAAAGACTCTGTGTCCTGAGGTCTTCTGGGGTTTGGGAGGAAGTTCTGAGCACACAGATAGAGCCCGTGCCTTGCAGAGCTCACAGAACTAAGAATCAATGACACATCAGCACTAAGGGTTTTGGGTCTTGAGAAAACAAGAAACAGGGATTCTTCGAGCCCTGGAGAAAACAGAGCCAGAGAGCTGCAAAGGAGACAGGAGAAAGGGAGATACACTTTAGGGATCGGCAGGAACAGCCTATCAGATGTGTCCCTTGGATTGAGACCTGCATGGGAGAAGAAGACAGCTGTGAAACGGGGACATCTGAAGGAAGATGGAGCTATTGGAGCCAGAATGGCAATGGCTGTCTGCCAGACCCAGGACGATTATATCCTAGGAACCTGAGGAATAGTGGAGGGGACTGAGAAAGACGCAAAGGCGGGGGAGCAGTGATGTGTGATCCCCATGGATATTTAAGCAGTAAATGATGGTGTCGACAGACCCCTTTCAAAATGAAAACACAAGCATCTTCGTGGCCAGTCAAGACCCTGGGGATTGTTGGGTAGTGGGGAAGGTAGAGACTGGACAGTGGTGCTGTAAACATGCAAAGAGGTCCTCGTCTTTTCAGGAGGACCTAGAGAGATGGCCTAATTTGAGTGTGTTCAGAGGATGGTTCTGGTCTACCTCTCATTAGAATGAAAGCCTGGCAGGAAGAAGGTACCCCTGGGTAAGCAAGAGTATGTACAGAGGAAAGAGATGAATGGGACATGCATTAGCTGTGAATGACTGGCAGCCTTCAGGAGGTGGGGACATCTGAATAGGAGGCCTGCGGCTTGGGCTGGACACAGAGTTAGACCTCTCTAATTTGATCCTGGGTGTCTCAGCGAGAGGCCTCATCTTTACATCAGTGAGGGGGAGCCACTGCCTTCAGGGTGTCCAGTAGTCCCCAGCACGGCTGGTAGAACACGAGGGTCCTGGTACTTGGACATCTCTGCCCCATCCCTCATGTTGGGGAGTAGAGACAAGCTATGCCTTCCAAGTGTCCAGCAATCCCACTGTGACTGTATATCCTTCAGAATCCCAGAATCCCAGAATCCCAGATGGTCGTCTCACCATCATGTCTGCATCAGTGCTGGGGCCTTGCAAAACACCTAGAGACGGGAAATGGACACAAGTGCCTCCCACCCCCGCTCATCAGTGCCTTTACTGAGGGCTGGGAGCTGGGCCAACAGACCAGGAAATTTGACATCCATAATAGTTCAGTCATCAACACTTGCACAGCCCTTCAGAGATCCACAGCATCCGCCTAAAGAAATGAAGATTTATTAAGCAAGAGAGGGGTCTTGTTCTGTGAAGCCAGACCCACAGGTCCCTCTTCATCCTGTAGTAAAGTGGTTTAGTGATGTGGGAGAATTGTCTGTATTCTGTCAATCATATTTTAATAAAACGCTGATTGGCCAGGCAGGAAGTATAGGTGGGAAAACCAGACAGGAAGTAGAGGTGATGCAATGAGAACAGGAGAATTCTGGGAAGCAAGAAAGTTCTTCTGCCACTCCTGCACAGACCACCGAAGAGGCAACATGTAAGCTGTCACACTGAAAAAGGTACGGAGCCATTATGGCTAACATAGATGAGAATAATGGGTTAATATAAGTTATAAGAGTTAACAAGAAGCCTGACCTAATGAGCCAATCAGTTTATAACCTTATGGAGTCCTGTGTGTAATTTCTCTTTGGGATTTGCCGGCTGTTGGGGTACCGGGCGGGACGGAAACCCCAACAAGCCGGCCCTCATGTTACATATGGCGCCCAGACGTGGATAGGTGAGTCCACGGAAGGCCTGGGAGAGTTTGGGAAAGAGTAGAGTTGGGTATGTTTTCTTGGTGGCAGCAGTTTTTCGGTTCTGCTCTGCTTGCTAGAGGCGGGCAAGTGCTCTCATCTAGGAGAGGCTTCTTGACTCAGCCTTGGCTGCAAAACCTTGCAGCTCATTGGGAGGTCCTGCCACGAAACACTTGGATGCTGTTGGTGGAGAGCTGAGCGCATGCTTTTCGGTCGTAGCAGGAAAAAAGCTGCGCTGTTTTTAAAATGCCAGCCGTCCTGCCAGGGCAAATTCTGACTCTTTCAGGCAGGCGGTCCAACTGAGTGTGGTCCCAGTTTGCTTGCTGCCAAGGACCTTGAAAAGCCATAGAGTTGTGGAGGCAGTGAACACAGCTCTGGCTGGTACCTCAGCCACAAGACTGGAAAGCTAAAGAATGAGCTGGATCTAGCCGTCAAAGCCACAGCTTTAAAGGAGAGGATTAATCTTCTCCTTAAAGACTCATGTAGTCAAAAAAGAGATAGAGATACAGTAAAGAGAGGTTCAAAGATGAACAAAACCTCTAAAGAGTTTACAGTGTGTTAAAAATATATGCAGGATAAAAGTTAAAGTTCTTAAAGGAAAAAAAGAGAGTAGTTGGGTGTGGTGGTACACACCTTTAATCCCAATGCCTGGGAGGCAGAGGCATATTGACCTCTGTGACTTCAAGGGGCAGAGGTAGATTGGCCTCTGTGACCTCAAAGTGTGGTGGTACACACCTTTAATCCCAATGCCTGGGAGGCAGAGGCGGAGGGATCTCTGTGAGTTCAAGGACAGCCTGGTCTACAGAGTTATTCCAGGACAAAGATATATACAGAGAACCCGTCTCAAAAAGCCAAAAGTTAAAAGTAAAAATAAAAGAAATAGAGGTTGAAATAAAGCCGCATAAAGATGGAAAACACACAGAGAATCTTGATACTGTGTGTTATTATGCTCTCTTTGAATTGTTTGAATGCTGAGGAAGGAGCAACAGTTGCTATAAGACTTTTGTTTATAAATGCTGCTGAACTAACCCAAGATAGGCATTTTGGCAAATGCAAGGCAAATACCTTGGCTTCAAATTTGAAGTCAAAAGGTATGTTACTTTGGAGAAGAGATTTTGCTTTTGTCTCCACAGAAAATGAGAGGCTCTGGATTTATTCAGAGTTAAGAAAAATCACCTTTGACCAATGGAGGCCACCTGAAAAATCTCTGACAGGAATAGAGGGCCCAGATGACATAGTTCCACATCCAGAACAGATTCAAGACTGCTGCCTGAGATGATCAAGACTCACAGGATACTCCAGTCAGGACTTGATTATAACTAAATTTTCTTTAGGTCCCCATTTGATTATCAGCGCCCCCAACCAGCAAGAAGTAGCCTGAAATACTACGCCCATATTCCCAACAAATGGACTATGGGTATTTTCCTTTGTTTAAAAAAAAAGAGGGAAATGATGTGGGAGAATTGTCTGTATTCTGTCAATCATATTTTAATAAAACGCTGATTGGCCAGGCAGGAAGTATAGGTGGGAAAACCAGACAGGAAGTAGAGGTGATGCAATGAGAACAGGAGAATTCTGGGAAGCAAGAAAGTTCTTCTGCCACTCCTGCACAGACCACCGAAGAGGCAACATGTAAGCTGTCACACTGAAAAAGGTACGGAGCCATTATGGCTAACATAGATGAGAATAATGGGTTAATATAAGTTATAAGAGTTAACAAGAAGCCTGACCTAATGAGCCAATCAGTTTATAACCTTATGGAGTCCTGTGTGTAATTTCTCTTTGGGATTTGCCGGCTGTTGGGGTACCGGGCGGGACGGAAACCCCAACAAGCCGGCCCTCATGTTACAGTTTAGGGCCTGTAGGTTTTCTGTAGTTTTTTCATTGATGCTAGTGAAACTGACAGTTAATACAAATTTGCCTTTTACTAAGCGACCTAGGCCAGAGATTGAACAGGGTGTTTCCAACTGCCCTTCTGAACTCTAAAGACAACGCCACACGCAGCCTTGACTTTAGTTAACTCCAGACTGCACACGAGGAACCTGAGGACTCCTCATGCTGAGGACTGCAGGACAGGCCAAAGTCACACCACTAGGGAATGCAGAGGACTGAAAACCAAGCAGGGCTGCTGTCTCCAAGCAGGTCCTTCTGAGGGAGCCTCTTAGTTGCTCTTCACCTACAGCACAGACGACATAATGGGCTTCTACAGGTGACTGTCTTGTGCTCCAATCCTCTCAGAAGCCACCCAGGGCTGGACCACAGCATCCTCTACAGTTTATTGATACCAGGTTCAAAAGAGATGAAATCATCCTTCTAAGACCTTTCAAAGGCAGCTTGAGACTTGGACCCTCATATTGATTCCCAACTCAGTGTTCTTGTCACCACTCTGGGCTGTGCATCCCTGGGTCAATTTCCTTCCATGTTGTACTGTCATGGGTTTGCAGTGTAACTCTGGGTCATGATTAAGTTAGAGCCGAAGGAGGACTGGGTGTCCCCATGATAAGGCCTGGGCTAAATACCACCCTTGCTGGCTCACTGTACGTGGCCCTAAGGGGTACAGGCTCCACTGGTCTGAGATTGTAGCAGAAAATAGGGTGACACCATACCCAGAAATAGGGCTCTTGGAAGACTTTGGTGAAGCAGTCAGGAAATGCTTAATACCAAGCTGTAAGTGGCAGGAGGTATGTGACAGCTTTTGTAGTTATTTTGTTATGAGTAATTCCAGAAAATCATCCAATTCAGTTTCCCCCATGCCTTTGGAAATTTATGAAATCAGTATGATAGACAACAGATGGGTTGGTGAAAACCAATATTATCAGCCTACAGTAAATGAACGGTAGCCCCCAGTTTCTAATGATAAGAGCAAAGTGGGTGAATGATATTCATGTGGCGCTTTTTTTTGTGTGTGGGGGGGTCTTGAGTGAACGTAGATATGTGGGTGAGGATGGAGTATGTTTGTGTGCTCTTACACAAACCTCTTCTTATTGTGGCTTTGGGGTCTGGTCACATTCACTGATATTTGGAAGCTGTCTTTGCCTGGGATGCTCATGTACTCACAACCGTGCTTAGCAGATAGTGACGAATTTCAGAGTTCTTTCTAAAACATCTATCAAGACTAAAGAAACATGGCCCTTTTGCATGCTAGCCCCCGTGGTCCTCCTCACTGTCTCCTGAGGCTAGTGTGATGCACCTGGGACATGCCTTCCATCAGTCATCCCTCAGGTGGGTAGGCCAGGCTCCTGTCCTACAGGTGGGAACATGCTCCTTAGCTCGCCAACATGCGGCTCCTGGTGTCCTGATCCTGTGCTGAAAGGAGTTTATAGAGCAGTGTAAACACACCAGGGCCTGCCATTGTATGGGCTCGTGGTATACAGAAACTCCTGGAAACACGTAAACATACATGCATCCTGAGCCTGTCTGGGGATCAGGCATCTTGGCCTCACTCCCAGACCTGCATCTTCTGCCCTCCATCTCCAGAAAGGAGAAAACTGAGACCAGAAGGTAGGAGCTGAGTTTCTCCACCGCACAGTGTAGTCAGCTGCCAGCAAAGAGCAGGGCAGGGAGGCTGAGAGGGACAAGAGTGACCACTGCTCCTGAGCACTTAGGCCTCCCCTCAGCCCAGCAGGGCAGCTTCATTGTCTGTCTCTCCTAAAGCAGGCCTGGCCCTAGCCTCATCTGTGTACCCTTGCCCATGTTAAGCTTCCTCTGTGAGGCTCTGGATATCCACTTAAATGTCCCTGTCTCTGCCCACTGGGACATAGCCTAACAGACAGGGGAGCAGGACCTTATGGTCCCAGACACTTCCCAGGCAATGGAGAACTGGCCCAGAGGAAGAGTGTGTTCTTAAGGTAACACTATCTGCTCATATTCTGAACGACCAGGGCAGTATATGGGAGGGAACAAAATGTCTCACACCAGACCACAGCTAGGTACACGCCAGCTAAACCTAGCCAGATAAATCCAGAAAGAGGCAGCATGTGGCCCAGTGTTAAACAGCGGTCAGGACTGAGACGGACTAAGTGGGATTGGCTTCGCATCCTTCTTTTAACCCTGGAGGAAGGCACTCCCAAGTTCAGATGGGCAAAGGAAGGCACAGGTGGGGGAGAGCCACTTGCTTAAGGTCACACAGTAAAGAGCAGGTGGAGCTGGAACAAGTGCAAGAGCTTAATGCTGTGCTTCTCTGGGAGAAAATTCTAGAATAATGCTTGAAGGACACACTGTGTACCTTTCGGGATATGATTGGGAAAATCCACATCTTTCTCTTTCCTTCCTCTCCATCCCATTTTTCAAAGCAATTTGAAGAGAGACAAGGCCGAACCAACAGCAAAACAGCCTTTTACCAGGCACTGCAGAACTCGCTAGGGGGGGAGGACTCGGATGCCCGCATCCTCGCAGCCGCCGTATGGTATTACTCCCTGGAGCACTCCACAGACGACTACGCCTCCTTCTCGCGGGCACTGGAGAATGCTACCCGGTAAGCCAGGCCCACCAAGCAAGACGGGGCACTCAATATGCCAGTTCGTGCAGGGTGTAATTCCTCTGCCTACTGTGGATGAGGGTTCAGAGGCTTTTCCAATCTCGACAGAGGCCTGGGTCATCATTGAAGCTCAGGGTATCCTCAGTACCTTGAAGTAGCTCTCGCTGATGGGCCTTCAGACCACTTGGGAAGGAGACATGATAAGGCCCAAGGGTGCAGATATGTGCTTAGCTCTATACTCAACTCCACGTGTGATCAGAGCCTACTCAGCACGTGGGACTGGAGACCTACTAGAAAGTTTCCATCTCTTATCCAAGCAGGATGAGCCCAGGGTTGTCAAGCCTACGTGAATCCTTTCCTTGAGATGCTGTTGTCCCCTGTTGATACAGTCCCCTCATCCCCACTCATTATTCAGGCTCCTTTCCTGAGAAGCATGTCTTGTCCCAACCCCAAGGAAACTGAAGACTGCTCCCAGTCTCTGCTGTCCCTAGTGTCCCTCTGTCACAGCACTGTATAGGAAGGACTGCACCATTAATTCACTGAAGTCATGCGCAACGTTCTTTTTTAATTCATGTTCATGTGTATTTGCAGGTACATGTGTGAGTAAAGGCCTACATATGCATATGTGTGTTATGTATGTTTTTATGTCTTTATGTATGTATGTATGCATGCATGCATGTATGCAGCATGTGGAAGGCCAGTGGACAACACTGGGTGTCATCCTCAAGAATGCCACCCACCTCCTTTGAGATAGTCTCTTCCTGATCTAAAGCTTCCCACTTAGGCCAGACAAACTGGCTAGTGAGCCCTAGCGATCCTACTGCCTCCACCTCCCCAGAGCTGCAATTACAGTAACAGACCACCATCCCTGGCATTTTTACACAGATCTGGGGATCAAACTCGAGTACTCATGCCTGTGAGAGAAACACAGTTTTCGCTGAGCCAACTCTCTAATCACCAAACTTTAGTTTATGAGCAAGTAGGTAAAGTAGGACTACATTTAGAGTAAGGATCAAGGGGCAAACAGACCGCAGCCCTCTTCCTTCAGAGGCCCTGGGCATGTGACTCCCAGCACGCAAAAGACCTTGCTGGTTGTGTGGAAGGCATGGTGGTTTGTATTCTGGTTCCCCCACAGGGGAAAGCTGGACCCACACCTGTTCCTCTCCCTCCAGAAGGAGCACACTTACCTTGCTCTATGGTATGAGTACAGGGCCAGAGTCAAAGCTCCATCTTAATGCTCTCATTGACCGTGGCTGTCAGGAAGAATGGGCTGGAGGCCCTACATGGCCTCTCCATCCGGGAGAACATCACTCCACTTGGACAGTCTGCAGCAGTAGAACTGTGGGACATCTACTTGGAGCCTATAAAGCCTTTCTATGCCTCTTGGTGAAGAGCTCCACTCTAAACCAAGAAACCTATGGCTGACTTTGAAGCTGGACCTAGACAGACCATAAGAGCCCACAGAACACAGTTCCTCACTCGGAGTGACTTCAAAATGGACTTGGGGCTACCCCGGGTTTCACTAACGGATGAGCTTAGGCAAACTCAGGGTCTTACTTCAAACTTGTTATCTGGCCTTAAAGGCAACTTATTTCCAGGATAAGGGCTGAGATCTAGTAATACTCAACTGGGGAACTACAGCCCTCACAGCTCAGGCCTCATTTCCTCCTGGACAACTCAGGCTACAAACCCCCTCAGCCTGTCTGTCTCCAGTCTCCCGGAAGTGTCCCTCCCTGGGGTGGCAAGCATGAGTCTTTTTCTTGATGTTTTAGACCCATCCTGTGTTGTTCACAGGTGACACCCAGCTGCCCATATCTACCCTCTGTGAGAGACCCTTTTCACTGGTCCTACCTTGGAGCTCCCTCTGTGATATTTCAGCTTTACCACGGATCACCAAACATTACCAACTCCATGACCAGGAAGAGGGTGACAGCCCACTGGTTAGACAGAATTTCAGGGTGTCCTCAGCCTCCAGCATTGCAAAGTTTCTGCAAGACAGGGTCCCAGGCCAAACTTCTCAGCTGGGAGACCAAAGAGGACCAAGAACTCTTGGGCCTCACCTTACCAACCGAGCAGTAAGGATGAAAAACCCTGGAGCTAAGGCCAACACAATCTGTCTGATTCCTGCATTTGACCAGTTCTTGAGGCACGGGGCCTGCTTGGCCATACATAATGGAGTCCACCGCTACAAGCAGGGCTTCTTAAGTTGGTTCCCATCACTTGACTGAGGAAGCCACATGAATACCCATTGCCTCACCAGGCTTTTTTTCGCCTGCCTCTTACCATTTGGGCTGAATGGGGCTTTGTGTGGCCCTTTTGTGAGCAGAAGCCTGGAGAAGCTTTCTAATCCCTGCAAAAACAACCAAAACCGTCTCAAAGCATTGCTGAAAGTTGCCTAGGGTTTGAGGTTTGGCAAATTCCATCCTAGCTAAAAGCCCTAGGACTAAGGGTATTTTATTCATGAAGTATGTTTGAGAACTCTGCCTTCCGTTCAGAGGTACACCTATTTATGTTGTGCTCATCCATTTGGCTTCCTAGCATGTTTTGCTGGCAACTCTTTAAGCCCTGTTAATGTTCAAAAAAGAGGTTTATACCTACCAGAGGCCTCTTGACCTGGGAAACCCATCACCATGGACACATTTCAAACTGCAGTCCCATAAACCAGAGTTGTACATCTACCAGTGTGGCCACCGGGGAACTGGAAGGCACCTCAGCAGGGCTGGGCAGGGAATCTTTGTGGAGATGGGCCTGGTGGTCGGGGCCTGCCTATAGGATGCATTTGCCTGGTGCAGCCCTCCCCCCACAGCCATGTAACTGAATTTTCTCCTCTGTCCTTTCCTCAGGGACTACTTTATCATCTGTCCCATGGTCAACATGGCCAGCCTCTGGGCAAAGAGAACCCGTGGAAACGTCTTTATGTACCATATGCCCCAAAGCTATGGCCACAGCAGGTAAGGTACTCATGCGGCTGTAGCAAATGTAGACAGAGAAGGTCGCCTGGCAAGGGTCCCTGTCGCCACTATGATCCACAAAGAAGAGAAAGAAGGCAAGATGTGGCATGGGCCATTCCTCTGTGATGTGGGACAGGGCTTAACCATGTGTGCCTTGCCAACATCAGCTGCAAATGAGGCAGTGGTCAAGGGTACTTTTTTCCATGGTGTTTCTGCCTGGGAAAATGAAGTACAAACTTATGAGGACTTATACACCATGGAGGACTTGGAGCTCTGACTTAAGTTACTCTCTCTCTCCTGGGCAAGAAGAGAGACTTTTCTTTCCTAGGATCCTGCGAGTTTACACCTTTGAGAACTGAGTGCTTAAGAACTGACTTTCTGCTGGGCGGTGGTGGCACACACCTTTAATCCCAGCACTTGGGAGGCAGGTGCAGGTGGATCTCTGTGAGATCGAGGCCAACCTGGTCTACAAGAGCTAGTTCCAGGACAGGCTCCAAAGCTACAGAAAAACTCTGTCTCAAAAAAAACCAAATTAAAAAAAAAAAAACTGACTTTCCATAAAAGCAAGCATATTTTTTTATTTGTTTGTTTTTCTGTTTATTTGGTTTCATATTTCTTTTATTCTGTAGCTCAGGCTGGGCTAGCACTCCGTATGTAGTCCAGGTTGGCCATGGACTCTCGTCAGTACTCCTATTTCAGCCTCTCAAGCTTTGGGATAGGAGACATGAGCTGCCAAGTCCAGCTGAGAGGTTTCTGTTTACTTCAATTTCTCCATCGTTCCGAAGAGGTTCAAGGGCCTGGTAATAAAATCCTGGGGTGAGACAAAAGCACCAGAACGGGAGAGAGACATTAGAGGCACAAGTAGGAAAGAAAAAATAATAGGACGGGAAGCAAGGAGCTACAGGAAGGATGCAAGGAGGCAGACTGGGGACATGGATGACAGTGTTTGTAGGGTTAGGGCTGTGTACCCCAGGTTCTACTTCTGCCCTCACTGCATGTGGAAAGCCCATTCTAGCAGCAACGGAGATGCCTACATTAAGGGACATCTCAGTGGCAACTTCACAGGGCAGCCTTGGGTAAGGCCTTGACAGGAGTGGCATCCTGGTCTCAGCCTTAGAGTCTTGGAGGATGTGGTCCCATAAGACTGTGGTCTCTTCCACTCAGTGAAACCAGAGCTGGAGTGTGTCCGAACGGGCGACTTGGTTTTCGTAGCACCCAATGGAAACACAAGGAGTGTTTGTGAGGGTGGCAGATTGAGACGGTTGTCCCTGCTTCGTAGACAGAGGCATCTTGAGACAATCAGGCCACTCTAATAGAGCACCTTACAAACAGCCCAGGCTTGTCACTTACAGTTGTGGAGGCTGAAGTCCAGTTTCAAGGTACCAGCACTTTGGGGCGTCTATTGAGGGCTGACCCTCACCAAGAGGCACCTCTGTGCAGGAAGGTGAATGAGTTCCTTGGGGCCTTGTTGATTCTATTTACATCAACCTTGTGAGTTAGTCCCCCAAAGGCTCAGCTCTTAAGACTAATAGACAGAGGATCAGCCTTAAACTTAGGAGTCTTGGAGGATCGCAGACACTTACTCTGTCTGAGGTTCGAGAAAGTTCAGCGTGCTCTCCCCTGTTTCCCAAGATGAGCATCTGGCTCAGTGCAGGGCAATGGCTGTCTCTGTACCTCCCTGTACGTGGTCTGTCTGCTTCCAGCTGTTTATAGTTTCTGCCACACCAACTTCTAGAGTCAAACCGTGTCCTGGGGTTGAGGGTGGGAGGCTAAATAGCCTGCTGTAGCTCTCATTGGAGCATGTGGAAGGAAGGGAGGGAAGGAGGGAGGGTAGGAGGAAGGGAGGGAGGAACGAATGGATGAAGGAATGTTGAAGGAGCTCAGGAGTTTAGGCACAGTAGATGGAGCCACTGTGACCTGGAAGCCTACCACAGAACAAGTTCCTAGAGTCATCCTCGCCATGCCTGAATTCATGGCTCTCTGACCAGTATTTGCCTTCCTCTAGTGAGGCGGAGAAGCCACAGAAAGGTATAGGCCCTCCACAGCAAAGCCAGATCTTCAGTAGCCTTAAGAAGTTTGTATCTTTTTGTCCTGAATATTTACAGTAGCAGAGAGAGAGAGAGAGAGAGAGAGAGAGAGAGAGAGAGAGAGAGAGAGATCCACACGCGTCAGCAAAGGGAAAGGAAAGCACCAGCGTGCACACAGTTCCGGCAGAGTCAAGAGGGCATGAACCCTGGCTTGGTTTCAGAGTCTCCCTTGGGGAGGGCCCACAGACTTTGTGGCCTTCAAACAGCAGAAATGTGTTGTCCCATGTTTGGAAGGGCTGTGGGCCGGAGCGCCGATGTCATAGGGCTGGGGTCCTCCACAGGTTGTGGAAAGGGTGTGCCAGGGACCTCTGGCCTCTGGTTGCTTCAGGTGTTGCTTACCAAAAAGAGCCAGTCTTTCTGCTCCCCAATTCCTTTCATACCTTGTGTGTATCCCTGTGTCCAAATTCCCACTTCTTGCAGGGACATCAGTCCTCAGTTGAACTCAGTCATGTGATCCCGTTCTAAGGTACTGGAGTGAGGGTTCTGGCGTCTCTTTTGGAGAGGACACAGATGTACTCTCAAGAGCCCTTAGCCTCCTGCAGATCACAGAGTCCTGTGCTGGAGGCTTCTGGGGTCAAGGACCTGAAGTGGATAGTCTTTCAGGGAAGGACTGAACTGAGGCCGACAGCACCCTCCGTGTGCTAGGCTAGGCAGGGTTTCTCTCTGCTGGGTAACCTCTGCTTGTGCTTCTGAGCGCTTGCAGACTGGGCTCTTATCATGATCCTGGGGACCTTCATGGGACAGCCACACGCTGTGTCCGATTATGAAGGATCCTCATGACTCTCGACCCCTCAGTCTGAGGCTCTGTGTTCAAAAAAGGACTGGATAGGGGCTCACAAAACGGGGACTAAAGACTGAAGCTAGAAACCAAACCATCTCTCGTGACAGGTGGGAGACAAGCCTGCATTTCTGGTTTGTAGGCTCCCTGGGGCTAGTGCTATGGCTTGGAGCAAGCAGGTAGTGAGTCTGGAGGACCAACTACCCTGGAATCCATGGAACTTGGGCCCCAGACACCAATGCATCAAGGAGGAGGCAGGCTCTCTGAAATCAGCTCTAACTGTCTATCCTAGCCTGAGCTGTGTAATGCCCAAGGCTGTCCCATCATTTCCAGAGGAAAGACACGGAGACATCTGAAGCATGGCTATGTGCTCTGATGACAGGCAGGGACTCCATCGTCCTCTCCTTCCAGCTAGCAACATGCCCTTGACTCTCACCAGCTACTGACCTGAGGCAGGTCATGTAGTCTTCTTGGTGACTTGGTTTCTTCATCTGAACCAGCAACACAGGAGTAGGACCTCTCTCTCAGGGCTACTCAGTAATGGATTTGTGTGTAGACCGGGGCCTAGGTGACAGAATTCCCACTGTTCTCAACAATCTCCCCTGTCACGGCGGTCACAGTGAGGAGCCATCGATGTAGTAGACTTGGCAGTTACTGAGCAGATCAATGAAAGAACTTGAGACTTTTGGCAAGTCCTCTTTTTACTGCTCCAAACTCACCCTTCCCCACAGCTTCCTTTTTCTACCCTCTCCCTCTAGCTTCTCCCCCTCCCTCCCCCTTTCCTTCCCTCAGCTTTCTCTCTCTTCCCCCAAGCATCTCTTCTCTCGTTTTATTTCTGGTTCGTGTGTGTGTGTGTGTGTGTGTGTGTGTGTGTGTGTGTGTGTGGTGTGTTACATTCCCCCCGTCTGTCTCCTGCCTCTGTTCTGTTGGCATGCAGCAACTTCCTGGCAAGGGCCAGCAAGCAGACGCTATACCACCCCCTTCCATATAGAGCACTGCTCAGATGTCGCAAAACGGCAGTGTGGCACTCTTGTGCCCACCACACCACGGATAAGCTGTCCTTTCTGCTGAGAGCAGGAGACCAATGATGCCGGGGCAAGGCCAGAGAATCCCTGTCCTTGTAGACTTCGAATGCCAAGACTGTAGATGGGAGGAAACTCTCCATGGCTCTCACTCTTTCCCCTGCTTTATTGACTGTTTCATCTAAGCACGTTCCCTTGCCGCAGTGTTCTTGCCTGTGAAATGGGTGTTGTGTCTTCCACTTCATCTTTGGAGTACGAGAATTAAAGACAATATATGTTCAATATCCAACACTCTGCAGACCTTTCAGTGTTTATAATCAGAATTTGGTTATTTTAAGGAATTAATAAAACTCTCCTAGGAAAGAAAGGAAGTAAAGATGACTATGAAGGCAGTCATGTTCCTCCTTTAAATGCTCCCCGGTTGTGGGAAACAGAACTGTGAATTTTAGCCTTGAGATGTTTCAAACACCACTGGTCTACATTCTAGATACTTTTGTGCATTCCCGGGGCCTGCTTATTCCAGATCCAAAATACCATCTCTTTAGCCCGTTATCTTGGTGACTTTGCAGAAACTGGCAAGCCAAAGAAAACATCATTGAGCTGGATTCTTGAACTGGGTCCATGGGCCACACATCCCATGTGATCCTTAAGATTCTCTCCCAGGGTGGATAAAAGCCAGGCTCTGCTAACACTGCCCACCACACGCTGCAGTGGTCCATCCACTCTCCAGTCCTCTTCCACTCTGACATGACAGAGGCCTGCCTGCTATGGAGCAGACAGCAGAGAGCTTACCCGTCCGTCTACACACATGCGGGTAACTTGGCAGTGCCAGGAGGGAGGAACCCTAAGGTGCTGGGTTCAGTGCTGAGGGAAGGACCAAGTAAAACTGCAGAATTTGAGCTTCCAACCTGAAGGGTGGAATGGCACTAGTGCAAAAGTGAACCCCAAAAATGGCGGTCAGGTGCCAGGGCCCTGAGGTGGCAAAGGCCTACATGTCTTTAGGTAAAGAAGGCCGGGCAACTGGGGTCTGTTGAAGATGAGGGAAATGGCTGCAGCTGTGAGGAAAATTGGCGGGTCTCATCACTTTTATAGGTATTTATCTAAGTGTGAGAAGAATATCATTGCACTCAGTGTTTTTTATCTTCAAAGACATGTCATGCGCAGTGTACAAGGATCTTGTCCCTTACACCCGAAAACGTGACTCAGAGAAACACTGTAACTTGATAATGGTTCATGAGATATAAAACAAGAATCCCAACGTCCAATATGGTGGTCAGTCACTCAGAAACGGCCATGCTAGGTGAGAAGAGACCAGTGTGACTCAGATGCGAGGGGTGGGTTTTTACGTGGAACCTGTACCTGTGTTCCTTCCCTTCCTCTTCCATCTCCAAGTGTGAGGCCTAAGTTGCTGTTTCGGATCCCCTTCTGAATTTCCTGCAAAGACCATAAACAGTGTGTGTTCCTCAATTTGATTTCTAGGCTGGGCCTCTTGTAAATGGAGTAGCTGCGTGGTAGACAAAGCATTTAATGAGCCCGACGGTAGCTCTCGGAAGACGCTGAGCCTGAGTGCCCGGGGAATGTGGGGTCTGAAAAGTGCTGATTTGTGTTCGTAGCAATTTATGGAAAGAGTCAGTTTTAGTTCAGTTTAGTCCAACCAGTCAACTAGAAGCCACGACTGTCCCACAAAATAGTATACCATCAGCTCTGCTAGGCGCTGAGGAGGCCAGAAACACTGCTGCACTCTGGGTAATTTCTGAGATGGAGTTGGATACCTCCAGGGCACCGTGTTCGTAAGAACTTCCTCTGGGGGCACAGGTGGGACCAGAATGTGTGAAGTAAATTGGAAGCTCACCTTTAAAAGGTTGCACAGGAACGCACATGGTCTCTGAGGCCCACGATGACCTCCTGATGCATTCAGGAGCAGGATCTCAGTTTCTCAGATTTACCCAAAAAGAGACATGAGCCAGGTACTTAACAAGTCCGTGGTGTCTCTACAACAAGCAAAGAGGCCAGAGGCCGTGGAACCAAGACTTCCCCTCCTCCCTTTCCCAGACTTCCTTCAGAGGAAGGGCTGTAGGGCTGGGGTATGCTTTGTGGGTACAAGGTCAACGTGCTTCCTCTTACGCTGAGAACTTCAGGATCCCTGTGGTTACAGACTCATCCCCAAACCTGTCACATGGTTAGGGGCCAGTGGGTCTCTTCCAGTATTGCCTCTCACCCTGTCATCAGGAGGGTGATGACTTCCAGCACACAAACTGTAAGAAATGTCGTCACTATCTCTACCCCAGCACCGCACTCTCTTCTTGGCTGGAGGAGAGCCCAGCTCAGCCACCTTCCGGCTCAGGCTATTATTTAGAGTTCTGTGGGGACAGCGCCTGTTACTGTTTTCTGCCGCGCTTCATGGATTGTGGCTCCTGGCCATGGAACTCGTGTTGGAAGTCAGCAGCGAGCACTTCTTTCAGTCTGACCACACTCTGGCTCCCTGGCAAGGATTTAAGTTGAGCGGGGCTGAGGTAAAGTCAGAGATCTCACATGGATTCTGTAGCAGTGGTGGCCCTGCCTCAGCTCAGGCTTCTTTCCAGGAGGCTCAAGTCCATGGTCAAAGGCTCTCTGCCTCAGACACTACCCAAATTCCCCACCTTTTCCGGCCTGATTTGCAATCTTCGGGACTCGGCTCTTACCTCACTCTCAAATGGAACCTGATGAACACAAGGAAGCATACCATCTGTCACTCCTTGGCTTTTTCTAGAATAGGAAAATGATCCCTTTTGAGTCTCAACATGGAGCAGTTGTCAGTAAGGGTGTGAGGCCTAGAGGCCTATTGCCTACTAGAGGCTCACTTCAGTCACGACACATATGTACTGAACCCCTACCAGTGTCCGGTGCTAGGACGCTACATGAGCAGAAGTCACCCTTGAGGAGCTGACAGATTATAGATAAAGCGCCAGTGCAGAAGAGGGACTTGAAACTGGCCATGTTTTATGATTTTGCTCATTGAGGAACAAGCATCCAAAGATGATATAGGTATTGCAGCTAAAATAGAGTCAAAGGGTCATCCTGGAACATTACCTGGTCATCCTTTCTCAGCAGCCAGTGAGCCTCAGCCACCACATTTGCCATGGGTCTACCCCAGACCAGGTTAGCCCCTGGATACAGGCCCAGTAGGATGTCACACTAAACAGGCATCCTACACATGGTCGGAGGTGTGAGGCGGCTTTGTTTTAAATGGAGGCCTGCGAGGTTTGGGTTCATATTTACCACCTCACGCTTCTTGCCTCTCTTTCCCTGTTTCCTCAGCCTAGAATTGCTGGCAGACGTGCAGTATGCTTTTGGACTGCCCTTCTATCCTGCCTACCAGGGCCAGTTCTCGACGGAGGAGCAGAGCCTGGCCCTGAACGTCATGCAGTACTTCGCCAACTTCATCAGATCGGGGTATGTGGTCCACTGTTCTCTGAATCCCATCACGTGCTCCCTCCCAGCCCTGCAGCTGGATGCAAAGGCCGCATGTTTTATCAGTTGACTCAAAACTGCGGTTCTCTCTTACCGTATCCCCGTCTTGGCTTCCCTGTTTCTAATCAGACAATCGTTATAGATAAGTCGTGAAGAAATCTTCCAGCTGAGTCCTTTTTTGCTCAGACCATTGATGCAATAAGTCGGGGTTTCTTTAGCCTCTGTACTGTGGACACTTGGGACTGGCTAACTTGTGTGTGTGTGTGTGTGTGTGTGTGTGTGTGTGTGTGGTCTCTGTAAGACAATTGACAGTATCTCTCTAGTCTCTGTCCACTAGATGCCAACAGTATACATTGTGCTATTTGCATAGTTGTGGCAAAATACCTGACAAACAGTCCATGAAAGGAAAGGTTTATTTGAAGTCCCAGTTCCCCAAGGTTTGTCCTTGGTGGTTTTCCCTAATGGACAGTAGCACATCACAGCAGCAGAGGTGTGTAAAGAGACCTTCTTACCTTGTGGAAGACACAAAAGAGAGAGAGAAGGGAGGTCAGGAGGAACAAGGCGCATTATATTCCCTGATTCTGTTCTCCACTGACCCAGTTCCTCCAGGGAGGCTTTACCTCCAAGAGATCCAGACATCTCACGAGAGCCTCACAAGCCAGGAATCAGGCATTCAGCATGTGAACTTGCAGGAAACATTTTACATTCACAACACAGCACTCAATCCTGTTCTACTTATGAGAATCAAAAATGTCTCTGGCAGTCAGGTATGACAGTATCACCTGTCACCCCAGCCCACAGGCTGAGGCAGGAGGATTGGGATTTCCAGGCCACCCTCATCTGTGCAGAAAGACCCTGTCTCAAAAAAATAAATATTAAAAAAAATCCATAGGCATTGCCTCATGTCCCTTGGGGACAGAACAATGGGAGGAGAGCCTTTCTGTGCCCCATGGGTGCACTACCACCTAAGAATGTCAGCTGTGGTGTGTCATCCTGGCATTCCGGTGCTCCCCCCTCCTCCCCAGCAGCCTCCGGTCCAGTCCTGGGGTACACCGCTTCCCAGATGCACTCTTCCTCCCCACTCCTGGTAGTTTTTCTACTTCCTTTATCTCAAAGTTCCCTGAGGGAGGAGAGAGGTGCCTGGCGCAGCCACAAGCTATTAACAACCTCAAACAGGCAAAGCAGAGCAAGTAAAGCTTTGTGAAGTTTGCCATGGAAGCCGAAGGAAAGGGGCATTTCTTGTTAGAGATTTAGAAAAGGTTCTCCTGAGTAAGCAGTAACCACACAGGACTTTCAAGCCTTTCAGATGAGCTAAGAGAAGCTTCTCTGGGGATGGGGCAACCTGAGCCAAGGCAGATGCTGAGGGAGCACTCCAGCTATGAAGATGGAACTGGTAGGATGGGGGATCAGATCCAGAGAGTAAAATGAGTCCTAATGATGACATCTGGAATATGGAGATAGCAAGATGTTCTTAAGACGCTTGCAGAAGGGTGAGCTAAAAGCTGACATAATGAGTGTTCATCTTTCTTGGGGTCAGGGCTGCTATCTGCACCCAAGTTCAGAGCCTCCAGGGGAGGGATGCTTTGGTAGAAGAGTCTAAATGGCAGGTTTTGTCCCATGAAAAGTGAAGAGTGGATGATGATGGCTAGATCTTAACATGCTTTAGATTCTCATCTCTGCTCTGAGGTTCCGAGGCCAAATGACTTTGTTGAGAAAATGAACCGTCATAGCCTGGAGATAAATCCACCGTCCTGTTACCTCTGGAGGCAATATCTCTTTCATGGGACCTTAGTCTATGGGTTGTAAGGTGACCTCTGACCCCACCTTCTTATGCATGCTTAGATAAGCAAGGGCCTTCAGAAACTGGGTGTGGCATCCAGATCAAAGGACACCAAAGTAGAAGGGGTACCTGAGTCTCCAGAGCATTCAGAAAGATGGGGTCACACTAGGTCCTGAGTGGTACCACTGGGTCATGAATTGCATATGGCCTGGTAGAGATGACTTCAGAGAACTTTTGTGGCCTAGTGCTTTATAATAACACTATTCTAGGGTCCCAGCTGGAAGCTGGAGCAACTGAGTTCCTATCTGGAACTCAGTGTTGAAGGATTTGCCCTTGCAGGCCAGAGCAAGTAAGATGTGATATCAAGAGTTAAAAAGGGAAGATGCATTTCCCCCAGAGTCATTGCTTTCTTCTCGTTTCCCTAGAAATCCCAACTACCCACATGAGTTCTCAAGGAAGGCAGCTGAGTTTGCAGCACCCTGGCCTGACTTTGTCCCTGGAGCTGGAGGAGAGAGCTACAAGGAGTTCAGCGCCCAGCTTCCCAACCGCCAGGGCCTGAAACGAGCTGACTGCTCCTTCTGGTTCAAGTACATCCAGGCTCTGAAGGATGCAGGTAGTAGTGGTCTGGGGGCTACGAATTTAGGAGTAGTGTTAGATTCAGTGATTCAGTGCCTACTGATTAGCTGTGTGCTGGCTTCCATTGCATGCATGGAGGCCACCAGGTCACTGGGTACTAGGTGCATAGCCCCTTTTTATGAGGTGAGCACAGTCCCAAACTGTTCCTCTGCTAAGAGCCTCCTGTTCAGATTGGGAAGATGAGGAGAAGTAAGGGTGAGGCTCAAAGAGAGGGCACTGGACAGAGGGAAGGAAGGAAATAGGAAGGTAGAGTGATAAATAGCAGCCAGTTCCAGCCAGTAGTGCCCATGTAGAAAGAGAAACATGTTCAACCTCTTGTAGCTATTTGCCTGGATACATAGAAAATTTTAGAGAAAGGGAAGTGGTAAGGCACAAGATGGTATTCCCACTTCCTGCTACTGGGGCTTAAGGGGTCAAATGGACCATGGTACGATATTAGGACCGTAGGAACAATATGATATCCTTAAGAAACTTCCAGGAGAGTGAGGAGATGATGTGAATATCCTTCTTCTTTCCTTTCACTTGAGTACCTGTACCCAAGGGCCTGAAGGGGTCACAGAGGAGGGATAATTTGAGGTAGGGTCCAGAATGGAAGTCCTGCTGACAGGGAGGGAGAGGTGGAACATCAGGGAAGAGATCTTTGTCTAAAGTGTTTTAGACTCTCAACTCTGCTTTATCTTCCTAAGTGAGTTCCATGACATACCAAAGGACCATAGCATGTCCCTGCATCCCAGAAATGAATCTAATATTAGTAGGGAATTGATAAGGAATGAATCTGGTCTTGGGGTCTCTTAACAAAGGATCCATTCTGGTACAACCTACCTTTCCTTTCTGTTTCAGATGGAGCCAAAGATGACCAGTTAACCAAGAGTGAAGAGGAAGGCTTGGCAGTGGGATCTGGGCTAGAAGAAGACTTGGAGCCTGGCCCTAAGAGTTACAGCAAATGACCAGCCCTGAGACCACCTATTCACCCTGCCAGTTTCATTTCAAACTACCCAACATGGTGGTTTTGCTATATACAACCATCAGCTTTTAATAAAGTGTCTGCGCTCAGCAAAACATTGGTGATTCTGAGTTGTGATTTCAAAGCAGTTCTTGGTGACACTACAAGAGGTGTTCATGTAAATCTTGCTGAGATTTGGCTCCAAAGTTACTGGGTTGTCAGCAATATTTATAAAGTATCTACTCTGCTTCCGTAGGAAAGAAAGGTTCCTGTCCTTCTGAGAGAGGAAGTCTGACCAACAGAAGACAGCAGCACAGAAAATGGAGCTCCATCAAAGGCGGGGGCTCCAGAGAGACAGTCTCATCTAAGGGAAGGAAAGTCCAGAATGCAAATAGGAGAACTAGGCCTAGGGCAACAGTATAGCCAGAGGCAAGGAGGTCTAAAGCCTTGTTTGATGGTGGAAATGGATGGAACAGGAGACTAGAACTGGAGACTTTGATTATGTATGAGAAGGAGTGGGTAACAGGAAAACAGGATTACCCAAGCTCCAGGACAGGCATCTACTTTCTACCTACTCCCCCTAAAGGGAGCGCTGGTGAGAGCAACTCTCTCTGTCTCTGTCAATCTGTCTGTCTGTCCCCCCCCACACACATCTCTCTCTCTCTTTCTCTCGCTCTCACTCTCTCTCTCACACACACACACCCAAAGGCTAAGTTGGAGCAGGTGGAAATCATTAGCACTCTCTGTCATTTGCATGACACATCATAAAATGTGTTCACACCCATCCTCTCACTTGAGTTCAGACCAAACTCTGTGATGCATTGCAGGTTAGATGGGGCGCAGCAGGTCTAGTGAAGTGTTGGGATTTAGAAAAGAGTAGGGGAGGGAGATGAGGTCTAATTCAGTTTCATGCCTTAGTGGGACTCAGAAGCATATGCTAGCCCAGTAAGTTTAGGTGGCGTAGGGCAAGTCCTTTGACTCAGTGGCTCCCAGCTGTGGCTTGTTAGAATCATCTGAGAACTTTTGCAAACCCTAGTACTCTGGCTTCCCAAGGACCACACCAGGATACAGTGCAGGATGGCTGCTCTTTATAATAGAGAATATGGAAGTTTCACCATCAGATGGATCAGTTATGCTTATTGGGTGGGCATCATTTGCCAAGGTACAAAATGGAAGCAGTTTAAACTTTCATATGACTGCTGTTTTGCAGTAGTCACGATAGTGTCCCCACCAACGCTGTGCCAGCCAAATCCCTGGGACTTTGGGTGGCATGTAGACATATAATCGATAATTGCTGGCCTTAAGGAGCCAAGAATTACCTTTACTGTAATGTTAAGAGCCATTTAAGGTAAATTGAGGAGGCAGAACGGCAGATCAGAGGGAGGGTGGCATGGAAAGACCATGCTTCGGCATTGCTGGTGTTTAAGATGGAGAGAATGGGATGTGAACAAGGGAATGTGTGCAGCTTCCAGAGACTGGAAAAGCAAGGAGATGATTCTCCCCCAGGGCCTCCAGAATGAGTACACCCTGATGACATGGTTTTAGCCCACTGGAGATTCTTGCCTGATTTCTGATCAACAGAAGTATAAAGCAATGGACCTGAAAGTTGGCAGTAATTGTTACAGCAGCCATTGAAAGCTAATGCATTGTTATGCCTGTTCACATGTATATATGTATATGTATATATATATATAGATATATGAATGTATGTATGTATCTTCTCATGCCCTTGACCAAGTCACAGGCATAGATAGATATTTTCCTGAAAATAAAACATTCACTGCACTCTAGTTTAAGATTGAAACTCCAGATACACCAATATTACCACTAAAAATGGATGGCTCCCATTTTGCCACCTGGTTAGACTGAGGGTGGAACACACTGACTATCTCTATGAGCCCTGTATGTGTGTGGTTGGGTACTTCAGGATGGGGAAGAAAACTTTCTGTTACAGGGGTAATGCCTGATTGGTAGATTGTCCTGTGTATTGTGAGAACTAGTGCATGTGACCAGGAAAGCGTGAAGCTGTCAGGGTCTACAGGTCCTTGAGGTTAATGATGAATCTTGGGTACCTTCTATGTGACAGTCCAGTCCATGAGAAAGGTAAAGAAGAGAGACATCAAAGGTCAAGCCATCACAGCACTGCCCCACAACAGCATTGGTGAAATTCATATAGCCAACATCCAATAGTAAAGATGTTTGTCTACAGGGCACCCGGGCCCCTGGAAAGATAATAGTGGAGCAGCACACTGTCAAGTGCCTGGTCAACCTATGGGAGCTGCTGCAGAGCTCTGAGCTCCAGACTTCCCATCATGTAGTTTCTTAGAGCTGGTGCCATGGAGATTGTTGTAGCCCAGCCCTATGAGTAGAGGGACAAGATTGTTTGACTCAATGAGGCATCAAATATAGAAAATAGCTTATCAACTTCGGACTCCACTTGGCCTGAACTATGGGCACACTCCTCTCTGAATGTGTCCAGCAACCGATCAACAATGCAGGTCCCACACCTGCACAGAGCTGCCTTGCTATGGGCTTTAACCCATGGGGAAGAGAACCACTCCCCTCCACCTCCACATTCTTCCAGTCAAACACATACTGGAACACATTCCAGGAACTGGGTTGGTTGCATGTGCAATGATGCAAAACTGTTTTCCTGAGTGTTTACGGAGGAACCTCCCCCTAAACACTTACACCTGTGTATAAATGGATATGTGCATTATCAAAACCGGATGCATTGTGATGGTATGGGAGGTCTTTCTGTACATGTGTTGCTTCCATTGGTTGATGAACAAAACTGCTTTCAGCCAATGGCTTAACAGAGTAAAGTCAGGCAGGAAATTTGAACAGAGATGTGGAGAGAGAGTAGGCAGAGTCAGTGAGATGCTTTGTAGTTGCCTAAGGAGAAAGCCACCAGTTGGCAGACAGAATGTTACCTGGTAAACCACCGCCTTATGACAATACACAGATTAATACAAATGGGTTCATTTAAGAAATAACAGCTATCTAAAAATATGTTTGAGCGATTGGCCAAACAGTGTTGTAATTAATATAATATGATATAATATAATATATTATGGTCACAGTGTTGGATAAATGTATGTAGTCTTGATAGAGAGAGAAATAAGAATATAGACAGTTATAATATAAAAGAGTACAGACAGTCATTGCTTAAAGGAGTAAAGACAATAAAATAAATCTTAAACTTGTGAAAAAAAGTAATAGAGTAAGAAAAATAAGTCATGTAATGATAGAATATACACAGAGAGTCTGGATTGTGTATATTGTGCTTTCTTTGAATTCTTGACTATGAATGAGCTAAGTACAGAGAGACCTTTCATTGTACAGACTGCTAAGCTAAACCAACATATATATTTTAAAGATATATTGACTTCAATATTTGGGTCTAAGAATATGTTGACTTAGAAAAGAGGTCCTACTTTTGTTTCTGCAGAGGATAAGAACCTGTAGATTCCTTCCAGATTAGTGTGGTTTGATCAAACAAGACCCCCTAAGACAATGGCCCAGTTGGTCCAGCATCTATGACAGTTTCAGGACTGCTGGCTGAAATGGGTCTACCACACAGGATACCCATGACAGACCTGATTAACAGTGCCCCCAATTAGCAGGAAATAGTCTAGACAACAATGCCCAAATTCCCTAAATGATTTTTCATAAATATTTGTTTACATTTAAAGGGGGATATGCTACAGATATAAATAATTTGCATTGGTATGTATCTTGGTCTATTGATACAAATTTAAAGTCAGTTTTGTTTTATGTATATTTCTGCCCTTTATTAAGGTATGGTGTTTGTATAGTTCATTTTAAAATGTAATGTATAATGAAGAAATACAGGTTAATAGATTGTCATCTATAATAGTTAAGTTTGTAGTCATGTTAGTTAGGTTTTCTAGATATGGAGAGACATATTTCAGTTAGATAGATAATCCTCAAACCTTTAAAAGACCTACAGAATATGGCATTTAAAATGTTTCAAGAACATAAGACTTTTAATGACAGTGAGGCACATCTGTTCCTGGCAGCACCAATCTATTTCAAGAGGATGATGAGCATCAAAGAGGCTCCTTATGAAGTTGGTTAGCCATTTGGGCAAGAAACTTCTCTTGCCTGTACTGTTGATGCTATGCTGTATGAACTGGACATACAGGACCCACAGAGAAATGACTGCTGAACTTGCCTAAAAGTGAGATGATTCTTTGGGGTTCCTGCTTCATAAAAGAGTCTGCCAGACATTCTGCAGGACACAGAAGAAAGTGACTGACAAACTGCCAATATAGGTGGAACTGTCTTTGAAATTTCCTGCTTCTTGGAAAAGTCTGCCAGATACTATGTGCCAGTAGTTTGAAGATAAGGTGCCCTCCACATTACAGAAGAACTTTGGGTGACTGTCCAGGCATCAAGATGTCTCTGTCAATTCTAGAGTTTTGGAAGTTGCTTACAATGTGCTTTCTGTTTACTTAAGTAATATTATATACTTCTGGAGTCTTTGATGGAGCTGAAGAATAGATACAGTTTTTCTTAGTTATGATAAAAGAAAAAAGTAGATATAAATATTATAACTATAATTCTTGATTGATACCTGTTTTGTTTTATGTAATTTTACTATGTTAACGTTAAAACTTTCCCTTTTATCTAAACAGAAAAAGGGAAATGGTGTGGATGGTTCTTCTATATATGTGTTGTTTTTATTGGTTGATGAATAAAGCTGCTTTCGGCCAATGGTTTTTCAGAGTAAAGCCAAGCAGGAAATCTAAACAAAGCTGTAGAGAAATGAGTATGCAGAGTCAGTGAGAAGCCATGTAGTCACAGAAGGAGACAGATGCCTCTGCTGGAACCCGCCAAAACTTTGTCAGTAGGCCACAACCTCGTGGTGATACACAGTTTAATGGAGATGGGTTAGTTTAGAATATAAGAGCTAGCTGTAAAATACAATTAAGCTATTGGCCAAACAATATTGCAAATGACAGTTTCTGTGCAATATTTTTGGGTATGAGCAGTCAGGAACAAACAAATAGCTTCCAACTACATTATGAAAAGGGACATTTGAGTAGAGAAATGATCAAATGACCTAATCTATCAAGAACTGTCCAAATTGTGCCTCTTAGTAACCAAACTCCTCCTATGAAACACCCAAAAAGGAAATTTTAAGTTGTATTTGAGGACTACTGGCATTCTTACTAGTGTGTTTTCCTAACTGTACTATAGTTTCTTGGTACTTAAAAAGGTGTGTGATCGTTTATTTTACTCTTGAATAAAATGTTATGAAACTGGAAATGCCCAAGCCAGTCCCTGACCACCTCTGGTAACAGCAACCGGTCATTAAAGGCCTCTTAAACCCTGCCCTTCATCTGAAAGTTCAGGGAGGTCACAGAACACCCAGGATAGGTTCACATGAAGGTCACTAAGTGAACGGGGAATCTTCTGTGAAGAAATAGAGTGACCTTGAGACTTGAGCAAGCATGATTCAGAAGGGAAGTGTTGCCATTTGCTAGAAACCAGGTATAGCCCATTTCCTTCTAGAGGGAAGTACCAGGAAGCAAGTGGTCTTTTTTAAGGGAAATAAGACATCCCTGTAGGAGTCCTCTGTCCCTTTGGAAAAGAGGCAGTAGATACCTAGGATCTAGGGGCTGCCTATATCTTCTCCAAAGCTATCCTAGTCAACAGATGCCTATTGTGGGACCAGGGTAAGAGGGCAGAACGCAAAAGGCTTATTAAAAATGAGAATTCCTAAAGGGGAACAGTGGCAAAAATCTGTAATTGCAGTTCCCTAGGAGTCTGGGGCAGGAGAATCACAAGTTAACATATGATTCACATATCCATAGTTCTGAATGAATAACACCTTCAGGTAGGCGGTACCTCCAGAGGCGTCTCAGTCAGCTATAGGTCCGCCTTCCCATGATCTCTTTTACCAGCTCCCACCTGATTCCTGTCACCCACAGCTCTCCATTGCATAAGAGCCCTGTCACCTGTTGTTACACTGATCTTACTTCTAGGAAAAGTGAGTGTCCAGCCTACATATGCCACCTACCCCTTGCACCCCCACAAGTTTGGTAGCATCAGAATTTCCAGTTCTTCCTTGGGTCACTTCTGTATCACTCCAGTACCCTCTCTTTGCCGTTGGTTTTGCTAACAGTTTCCTGACTTGCTGTGTAAATGAATTGCTCAGTTCCTTCAACCACAGCCCCACCTCTTCCTTTCCCTCTCTGACCTTGTCCCTAGCTAGCTAGCCTCTCATTTTGACTAGCCATACTCTCTCTTGCCTTGTACTGGCATCTCAGCTACGTCTTCCAGGGTCTGTCCACAAGGTCCTACACCTGAAAATCAATAAGCCCCACTTGGCCCCTGTAAGACTTTGTATTGTCCATAGGCCAAGCAACATGCATGAATCATGTACCATATCACTTTCTTCTGACCCATGTCTTAGTTGGTCTCAGAGCAGTTTCTGTGTTGGCCATGTTATGGCAGTCTCAATGTTATTTAATATGACTGAATTTCCTTTATTGCTTCTTACTTCTCTTAAGATCCTGACTCTACTCAACAAGATCTCCATTCAGAGCAAACTCATAGAGTCTCCCAGGTGTGTCCAATCTGAGACCCATTGAGCCACATGTGTCCCCCACATTCATAGCTATGGGTGGGGCCCAACACCTCTGTAGATGTAAACATCCTGCTGTAATATACCAAAGCTGCATACTCTGGGAGGCATTCCTGGCTCCATTGTTTCCATGGGAACCAGTGCTCTGACCTTCATGGTCAAGAAGGCAGGGGATGATTAGTAGAGAGAGAAGAGGGACCACGGGAAGGAACTCAGAAGCAAGCACGGGTGCAGCAATAATTCTGAGGTTCTACCAAAATGTCACTGAGCCTGTGGCTGTGTGTATCACAAAGTGAAGCAGGGCCCAGCTCTTCTGAAATCTTTGCTGGTCCTCTGTGGGAGCTATTGGCATTTTTCCTCAGCCTTCCTGAATTTCCCTGGATCTCTCTTCCCTCTGAGTAGAACTCAGGGTACTTTCTTACTTGTTCTTATACATTTGCAGCCAAATAGTCCCTGAATGTGGTTATATGTCAAGCCAGAGGTGGGATAATGGGGAAGAAAGGGCTTGTGCCTCCTCCTGTTGATGACACACACCTCTGTATCTTAGACTGAGGAGCTGGAGTCAGAGGGAAAGTTATTCTATGTGAGCCAATACCAGAGAAAAAGATAAACCTAAATTAGGAAGAGCCAGGTCTCAGGAGCCAAGCAGACTGTGTATACCTATGCCATATGGTTCATCAACAGGCAGCAAGTGTGTCTATGCAGGTAGATCCTGGAAGACCAGTAGAACAACGTGCTAAAGTTTCAGTTCAGGGTCCAAAGGCACCAATTACTCCTCTTCTCCTTTGGAGTCCTTCCTCACTGTGGCCTTGACTCTGAAGCCAGAGCCTGTACCTTCCCGCCTGTGTGCTAGACGTTACCTATCTTCCCTTAGCCTCCCTTGGAAGTCATGCAACTCCACTCTGAAGAGGAAAGACACTCTCACCCAGAGAAGTATGTGGAGGGACCGGCACACTGCAGCTGCTCACGAGAACTGCACCAGGGGACTCTCCCAGGATGTGACAGTTCCCACTGGAGTTCGCTGATGTCGGTACTACTTCTCTTTGTCTTGTTCTGTCATGAGAATGAAGTACTTCATTTGTCCCAGCTTCTCTAAAAGATTGTAGCCTTCAAAGTGAAGCCAATGGCTCACTGCCCTCTGAAGGACAAACTATAAATACATTGAGTCATTAAAAAGAGGAAGGACTGCACCTGGTCTCCAAGAACATGTAAATTTGACCTGGGCAGACCTCTGGGACCACAGTCTGCTGAGTCCGACGTCTCCTCTTGGCTTCTGAAGAACCCTGAGTCTCCAGAATGGAGACTGCTAGCCACCACTGTCCCATGCAGTGACTCCAGAAATTCCGTGTGTCCCTCTAGGAAGACGATAACCTTAGGCTGGGGTGAGGAGCAAGTTTTTGACTACAATCAACCTCCCTTTCTGAAGGAAGAAAGAAAGAAATGTAATGACCTGTAATGAGGCGGCTTCAGTGACAGAGGGCATCTTTGGAAGATATGTCTGTGCCTCTGGATCTGTCCTGAATGTCAGGAATCTAGCCATTGAGACTGTTGCGGTTACTTTGGGTGAGACAGCATTGCCATTCAAGACATCAGAGCGTGTCTTGGCTCAGCAATGCAGCATACACACACTGTGATTAAATCCGATTTAGAAGAATAACTGATACAGACCATGCCCACATTTTTTATTTCTTTTCTTAAATGCTCACCAGCATAATATATCGCACACCAGTCTCTTTTATTCACACATGAAATGACTGGTGATACAGGAATCAATTTCTAAAGGTGCCAAATCTGTGAGGATTATGAGTAAAAAGGCTGTACCACTGATAGTTCTAATAAAGGAGATTTGAGCTTTCTTCTGTCCCTCCCCAAAGAGAAACAAAGTGAGGAGAAGGTTACATTCATTAATAATGGCTTTGCTTGTATTATGTGCCCTTGACATTGGGTCATACACCTTAGGCAGGTGGCGTGAGCTGTCCTTATGAGATCAGGAATTGGAGTCCAGGATGACGTATTTGGAGATGGCAGAAATGTTGCTCGGAGTGCTGGGCATGGGTGACAATGTGTCTCCAATTTTGGCTTCTGTACCTTTTGTCCTGTCAGATTCTGTCTCTATGATCAGTCGTAGAAATCTCTGCCCAAGTTATGTTTTAAGTCTGCAGTGTCCAGAGGGATTTGACAGGATGGCGGAAGCTGAGAACAGAGGCCACCACTGACCAATGAGGAACTGGTGATGTCACCTAGTGGGTCAGCACATACCTGTGACATCATCTGCTATCTGGGTGGGTGGTTCAAGCCAGTACAGTGCAGAGCAGACTTTCCAGAAGCCCTCTGTGCCTTCTGCGGAGTGCTGTGTCATCTGACCTCAGCCCCCAGAAAGACAGCAAGACCACGTGAGAAGCCCCAGAGCTGCCTATAGGGGGCAGTTGGCAGGAGTCCAGCCCAGATTCACAGGCCTCAGCCCTCCCAGGTCTGCTCTGCCTCCATGCCTCCTGCTGCCCCACAAAGGAGATAAAGCCTAGGTCTATTATAGCCATGTGGCTTTGCAGGAGTTTCTCAAGGTGCACCCTGAAGATTCTCAGAAGCCCTTCATGTCTAGCATTAACTTTACTACATTGCCAGGAGAGAGCCTGGCTTAACACCACCTCCGCAGCCAGTGGGTGGTTTCTGCCAGCTAGTTCTGAAAGAGCATGTTCCCTGTCCCTCCTTCCACCACCGTGACATCTGGATGAGATGCCTGGCATAGATACCAGGTCACGGCTCTCGAGCCAGGTGGCCAGGCTCAAAGCCTTCTCTCAGCCTTATGATCGCGGGCAGGGGTCCTCACCCTTCTTGTATCGGGTGAAACGTGTGTGCCTTCAGTCGTTTTGTGTGACAAGACAATGAACAAGTTCTGAGAGGATTTTGCCCACTGGTGAGTCTGACCAGTGACTCCCTGTTCCTTCCTGACTCTGAGACCTTCCCCTTAAGGACACCCTAGAACGTTCTGCCCACCTCCCCGGGATTGGCGTCTCAGTGGAAAGGAGAATAAGGAAGTTCAGAATAGATCTGGGTGAGGGTCAGCTGAGTCTTATCTTCTCCTGCATGGCGGTGGCAAAGGCCTTTAAGAAAGAGGTAGTGGAGACTCGACACCATGTCTTGGTTATTGGGGCCATCTGAATGAATTTGACCACAGTTCTACCTGTACCATGCTGGGTCTGAAACTCTGGCCTGCTTCTAAAGGAAGAGAAAAAAAATGCTTTGTGCTAGCTTTCAGGGACATAGAACCACAGGCAGAAGATTTGACCCTGTCTCCATTAGTTTTCACGTCAGCTTGGGCCGACCTACTCACTCCTGCAGAAACAGAGCTGGGGCTCATGTTTCCAAGGAGTCAGTAGGAGGTCTAACCACAGGGTAGTGTTCATTATGCTGGTTGGTTTTAACTGTCAACTTGACATAACCTAGAATCAGCTGGGAAGGTCTCAAGGAGAAGATGCCTAGATCTGGTTAGTCTGCAGGTGTGTCTGGGGAGGTTGCCTGGATTTTTAATTGCTATAAGAAGACCCCAGTTCCCAGTGGGCAACACCGTTCCTTAGGCTGGGTTTGGAACTGTATAAAAGTGAGGAAAATTAATGAACAAGCAAGCAAGCAGCATGAATGAATTTATTTATCTTTGCACTTGAATGTGGACGTCACGTGGGTAGCTGCTTGAGTTACGTGAATGTGCTTGTTATGTGACCTCCTCCTCCTCAGCTTGAGTTTCTGAGCTTGGTATCCCCAAAAATGACGGCCTATAGCTTTAAAGTGTAAGCCAAATCAGCCTTTCCCTCTCTCACGTTGCTTTGCGACCAACGGAAAAGAAACTAGAATGCTCTTCACACGAGTATCTGCATCACTTTGAAGGCGATCCTCCCGTTGAGAAGCCCTCTTACATTTGGAAGTTGGGCAGCAAGGTGAGGGCTGGAAGACTTCATTAGTAGTGCTGGCCTAGAGGGGCCAAACTGACGCCGCGGAACAGAGTGTAACTCCCTCATCTAGCTCCAGCCACCTGCCTTACCCACTAGCTCAGCCAAGGCCTGTCCTGAGGACAGTAGGTCTCTCATCATCCGTGTAGTAAAGAGAAAGAAATGTAAGCTGGCCACGGAGGTACATACCATCAAACCCAGCACTGGAGAGGCAGGAGGCTCAAGGCCATCCTGATGTACATAGTGAGCTTCAGAACTTCCAGGGCTATACAGAAAGACCCTGTTTTGAAACTAAACTAAAATAAAATAAAGTAAAATAAAGATGCAGAAATCCCTCCAACCTGCAAAACAGCAGCTATCAGAAAAATGGAAAAAAATCAGGAAGGGCATTTGGGTTGTTGAATGCCCAAAGCTGGCACATCTGACCAAGACCTGAGTCTTAACTATTATAAACAATGAACCTGAGGTGTGTGGGAGGGAGAGGAGAAGGCCTGTCGGGAAAGAACAGTGTTCCAAACACCTATCTCTGAGGTCAGCATCATTGGGAAGTAAGGGGCAAGGCAGACCTCTCCCTGAGCCCTGGTGCACATGCATGAAAGCGCTCATTTTTCTTATGCCTGGGACTTCCTTCTTCCTGTTGCCCTTTCTGCCTTGCTTGGTCCCTCTAGGCAGATGTGAGCTTTCTACTGCTCCACAAACTACCAAATTATCACTGACTACTTGTCGTCCCTGGCTACTTGGGAACTGGCTACAAAGCATCTCCAAGCCTCTGTCCTCCAGACAGTGGGCAGGATGGTGTTTGCAAAGCATCGTCATTGCTTCCAGGCTCTCTGGAGTCTGTGGTAGTCTCCTGCCTGCCACCCCTCCACTCTTACTTTTGTTGATCTTTTCCCTTTGCTAAAATGTCACGGCTCTCATTCCCGTCCTTCACCATCCTCCTCATGAACTCTGGTAATGAGACAGATTGTTTGGAGAAGTCCTGGGAACTCAGTCTGGGTGTGTAGACACTGAGCTGTCCAGGACCATGAGCTCCCCTTGCTGCCAGAGACCAGCACCCAAGCTGTGTTCTCATTGGACTAGACCTTCCAAGCCACCATAGGGAGCTACAGCTTCTAATAGCACAGCTAGATTACCCCACAACAGCTGCCCACAAGTACCCAGATACAGATCTGCCATGTCATCCCCCACTGTCATGATGCTCCCTTAGGAGGGCAGACTGTTCTACTACCCAGGGAAGTAACCTGATAGCTCTGTGTTGGGAAGATGGCCTCTCTTTTCTTGTCAATACAGCTTTGGCAAGAAAACCAGCTCCCTGCCTGTGGCACTGCAATTTACCCCAATTCCCAATGCCTGGCTAATGGCGAAGGTCAAGCAATGCCCTGGGGTGCCCCCTCAATGGCTCTGAGGTGTTCCCACAATGGCCCTGGGGTGCCCCCTCAGTGACCCTGGGGTGCTCCCACAATGGCCCTGGGGTGCCTTATAATGGCCCTTGGGTGCCCCACAGTGGCCCTAGGGTGCCCCACAATGGCTCTAGGGTGTCCCGCAATGGCCTTCAGGTGCCTCACAATGGTCCTTTGGTGACCCATAATGGCCTCTGAGGTGCTACCATAATGGCCATGGGGTGTCTCACAATGGCACTGGGGTGCCCCACAATGATCCTGGAGTTTCCCATAATAGCCCTGAGATGCTCCCACAATAGCTCTGGGATACCTACCCCACAATGGCCCTGGGGTGCTACCACAAAGACCCTGGGGTGCTCCACAATGGTCCTGGGGTGCTACCACAATGACCCTGGGGTGCTCCACAGTGGCCCTGGGGTGCTACCACAATGACCCTGGGGTGCTTCACAGTGACCCTGGGGTGTTCCACAATGACCCTGGGGTGCTCCACAATGGCCCTGGGGTGCTACCACAATGACCCTGGGGTGCTTCACAGTGACCCTGAGGTGTTCCACAATGACCCTGGGGTGCTCCACAATGACCCTGGAGTGCTACCACAATGGCCCCAGGGAGCATCTACAACAGACCTGGAGTGCTCCATGCAGCTCCACATGCAAGTGTTCCTCATGTTCTCTCCCACTCATTGTTTGTAGCTTCAACCTAAGCCAGTTCAGTTGATATCAGCCCCCTGCATCTGCCCCCTTCTCCCTAGAAGCCTTGCCCTCACTGATGCCTTCACTCACCCCCTGCCCAGACCTGCAGCTCAGGTAGACTCTTGCCAAAGGCCGATGAGCACAACCCACAGAATATCAGGAAACCACTGAATGTATGATTCTAGATCATTCTGATTTCTTGGCCATCCTGTTCCAGGCTCAACCTTCCCCTGGCTTGTGAAATCTTCTAAAGAGAACTAATTTGCGTCTTTGTCTTTCGGTCCAGATCCTGGATCTGGCCTTTCTTACCCCAGCCTATTAGAAAAAAAAATTATGAAATCATTTTATCTTAGCAGATAACACAGCCGGTGTATTCTCATGACCTGAGTAGGGCAAGTCAGAGAGGTTTGGGAGTTTGCTTTTCCAACCTCAAAGGCATAGTAAGATGTTTTTCTAGAGAAACAACTACATAAATTTCCATCTAGTTCCACCAGGAAGTTTCAGAGGGTTCGAGATAATAGTAATTGCTCAGTGTGCTTCGGTAAGTTCCTATACTCATTTCCTGGCTCTCTCCAGTTATGCCGTTGATAACAGGGAAGGCACATGTATAGCAAAGTTTCCATGGTGTGTGACTTACTGATACATAGAACAGTATGTTGGGTGGAGAGGGTGAAGAAGCAGATACATTTAAATGTGCTGAGACAGAGTTTTAGAGCATCCAGGTGGTGTGGGGGTCGTTTCTCTCTCTCTCTCTCTCTCTCTCTCTCTCTCTCTCTCTCTCTGTGTGTGTGTGTGTGTGTGTGTGTGTCTCTCTCCCCCCACCTTCATGGTGTGTGTGTGTGTGTGTGTGTGTGTGTGTGTGTGTGTGTGTGTGTGGTGTGTGCATGAAAGCATGTGTATATGAATGTACTCCTCATGATCGTGGGGATGTGTGTGCATGTGGGAGCTTACATGTGCTGAGGTTTGAGGTGATCTTTAGCAGTGTTTACGAAGGCCGGAGCTAGAGGGCCTGTGGAGTGTGGGAGAGGGAGAAATTTGTGTGCAATTTCAGATTTCTCAGCCTGTCTCTTGCCAAGTGGTTTCCTCTGAAGCTCAGAATCAGCCCATATGGCCTGGGGTGGAAAATACCACTGTAGGCAGCCAGTCCCTGACTCATTCCGAAAGCCTGCAGGCTTCTGCTTACTACTAGGTCCCACATTTGCATCTCATCAGCCCTGCCTCCAGACTGTTCCTTTGAGGTCCCGCATCCATCCCTCTTGGAAAGCTTGGAAGGGAATGTGGAGACCCTTGAGCACACGTTTCATCTTGATTCTCTCCTTCCTGCCTGACCTCTTCTATGGAACAAAACCTACTCTGTATTCAGAGAGCTCCCAACTACAGACTCCCTTACTATTCCCAGGGGCCCCTAGCAAGTATCTTCAAAGTCCTGCATATGGTTCCATATGCTCTCTTTCTTCCTTATCTCCCTCTCTTCCTGTTGTACTTGCAGATCCCTGGGTGACATGTCACTGCAGTAGCCCTGTAGGAATGACGACATCGCCTCTGGAGACAGAATGAAAAAAATTAAAACTCTGTGGAAGTGGCTATTATTGGGGGGGTTGGTGACTGGAAATGAACCTGTGGCCTGATGCCCAAGACACTTTGAACCAATGTTCAATCTTAGCTAAAATTCGGAGAGGCAATATAGGCTTTCAGATGATAGTAGTTCCTTCATGGGCCTCATCGAGTTTGTCCATTCCCTTCCCTTCTCAGACTATGATGACAATGGTGGAGGGCACATCCAGGGGAGTTCCCCACTATTTCCATGTTGTGTAACTATTTCCTGTGATATAGAACAGTATGAACAAGTGGGTAAAGAGCTGGATGCGTTTTCTCTGGGTTTAAATGAGTTGTAAGTCTGTGTCTGTATTTCAAGAGCAGGGAATACAGACCCCAGGCACTTCTCCTTCTGACCCTCCTTCCACTGAGGAGGGTGGGCATGACATGAGATCCCCAAGGCTTGGAAGCATTCATCCAGTTTGATCGCCAGTGTGTAGGTGGTTATTTGGTCTCACCGAAAGCCAACCTGTCTCCTTGTCCTTCATCTTGATGCAGCCTATGGGGACTACAAAATAGCAGTCCTCTTCTGAGCTCCTATCCGATACCGATGATGCTTGCCATGTTGAGAGTGTATCTCATCTGCAGGATCTTATTCTAGGATCTGGGCCCTGCTTTTCACAGGGCACAGATTCCGTGGGTGCCAGAAGAATCAGCACTGATATTCCACAGAAATGTGGGCCAGCCACTGTCACATTTATGGCTGACAGGAAAAGTGGTGGGCTAGCATCTGTGGACAATCAGTATGTTCCTTCTGTTAATGGTTGCTCTTCCCTGCGATGGGAACCCCTCCCCCCTGCACATCTCCCATACTAGACAGTAGCCGCAGTCACACACTCACAACCCGCTGCCCTGAGACACCCGTGGGAAGAGGTTTTCTCCTGGTACTGAAGTTTTTTTTTCTAAGCAGAGTAAATGGCCATTTCTAACTACAACCTCCTCTTCTAGAAGCTACCAGCCTATGAGCACAGCCAAAGAAAAATCTGTTGCTGCTTTCTACTGCTCTGAGTCTCCCCTCCCAGCCCTCTGTGCTCCTTAGACCCTGCCTCCCACTCTCATTTGTCCTTGGGGTCAACAAAAAACAAGTTGACTTCTGGGTTCCAGCCATGCCCAGGAAAAAAGGCAGGATAGTTGAAGCTGACCACCTACACAGCCCTCCTGGGCCCTGGATGACAGAGGTTACCTGCTTTCCAGCACCTAAGTTCCAGAGGAAATGTCTGATGAATTATTAACTGTGAGTTATGCAGTCAACATACGGGCTAAAATTGAATGGGAAGTCTGTTGTATGCCCCTCTCCATCTTGCCAGGTAATTAAAAAAAATGGCATACACATTTGGTGGCAATCGAAATCACCACAAGTACAATGTACCGCATCTGGAGTAGAATCTTCTCTTGTTTTCTGAAATGGTGTCTGAATTCTAAGGCCACAAAGAACAAATGGCTCCTCAGTTTCTTTTCCTCTTGCTGGGATAAACTCCCCAAGAAAATCAGGTTAAAGGAGAATGAGGTTTGCTCTGGCTCACAGTCTGAGGGTGCACAGTCCACAATGGTAGAAAAACTGAGGTGACAGGAGCTTGAAGCATCACATCCTGCTGGTAAGGAAGGATGAATGCCCTCTGCTGCTCAGGTCCTCCTCCCTGCCCATACTGTCCAAAATCCCAAGCAGAAAATGATACAATGCACCATTAAGACATATCCTTTATTGATCAACATTATCCAGATAATCCCCTACAACACTGGTTCTCTACCTTCCTAGTGCTATGAACATTTAATACAATACTTCATGACCCTCAGCCATAAAATTATCTCATTGCTACACCATAATTATAATTTTACTACTGTTATCATAATACAAATATCTGCTATGCAGGATGTCTGATATGCGACCCATGTGAAAGGGTCATTTGTCAACCTCCCCCCCCCGAATGAGCTGAGACCCACAGGTTGAGACCTACTGCCCTACAAGCATGCCCCCACATCCACCTTCTAGAAGATTCTAGATCCTGTCATGGTGACAGATGTAAAGCACGTGAGTGGCTCATGTCCCCATCTTCCATCCTTCTCTAGTGACAGGACTTGGTGGAATTGTCTCTTCGAAGAGTCGGCCTTCATGTGTTGGGATGGCAGGAGAGGAATATGTGTGGTGGGCTCTCTCAAGGTGGGCAAAGGAAAAACTGGGCTGCTCTCTGCCCTGAACCCTTCTTCTCTGGGCCGGTCCAAGAAAATGTGTGACTGCTCACTCAATTTGGAGTATACCCTAGAAGTCTTGTTTGTGTTCTATACATTTTACTCCCCAGTGGGATTCTGGGTGATTGTAGGAAGTTGCTAAGAATGAAGGCTTTTCTGCATGTGTGTAGTGGCTACTGACCGTTGGGTAGGAACATGAGCCCTGGAATAGAAAGGCCCAGCTGTATCAGACCCCGTGAACTCTTAGACCAGGTTGAGGACATTCGTTATCACAGGCATATTTTATTGAAAGGCCTAATATTTCCTGTAAGCATGTTCCTTGCTGCTTTTTTTAAACTGTAACAGTTCCATAATTCCTTACAGAAAGTGCTCGGTGTAAAGACAGTATAAATACAAAACCCATGGTTCCACCAGGAAGCTGTAAAATAACCCTGTAAACACCATGACATGTGTTCTCCCGGCTTTCGTCTCCCTGTGTGGGTGTGTGTACGTTTAGGAAACTCTGCTGATTCTTTACATGAACTTCACATCCTTTCCTTGTTTGTTTTCTTACATCTGCTACCATGAGTCCTTTCAGTTTTCTACTAAGACGTCAGTGACGCCACCAATGAAGTTGAAACTGAAACTTTAAAAAAAATGTATTTTTCTCAAAAGATACATTATGTGCTAGGCAATGAGTGTTTAATATGTTTTTTTTAATCCCTTCTTCCCTTCAGAAGAGGTAGGTTTGACTTTTTCTCTTGTTTTCCAAATCAGGAAACTAATGTTTAGATAGACAATGTAAATTATGAAAATAAAAGTGGAACTGATGGGGCAGGAAAGATGCTTCAGGAGTTGAGTTCTTCCTCAACTCAGTTAGGTACTCAATTAGGGACCAGTTAGGTTCGATTCCCAGCACCAATGATGGCTTAAAACCACCTAGAGCTCTGAATTCAGGAGTTCCATTGTTCCATTCTGGCTGTTGTGGGCTCCGGCACACATATAAACTCACAAGGGCACACTCACGCACATACACAGGCACACACATGTGCATGCATGCCCACACACAACTTAACAAATATGCCTTTTAGAAGGAATATTTTTGAAATTTAATTATTGCATGTAATTCCAGCATTCAAAACATTAACCATCTCTCTTCTTCTCTCTCTCTCTTTTATTGCCAGACATTGCTTTAGAATATACCAATAAGAACAGGTAAAAACAAACAAACAAAACCATTCTCACAGTGTTCTGATCAACTGGGAGTTGGTGAGGCAAAATTAACAAGTGGATGAGATGAGTCCAGAAAGATTATTATAAATGCTTCTAAGTGCTATGGAGAATAACAAACGGGAGGGGAAATGGGATAGCAATCGGCAGTACAATGCTATAGAGGACGTGATACAGAGCAGTGGCTAGAAGGTAGTGAGGGAGGTGGCCAGCTGGGTGTTATGAGGACATGAAGTGCTCCACCCAGACTCCTGTGTTGAATCCCCAGCTGGTAGGTTCTACTATTAGAAGGTAGTTGGTTCTCAAAGGCTCTGACTTCACCAGTAGTGTAATTTAGTGATGAACTCATCGCGGAGAGACAGTATAGAGATGTAGTCTGGTTAGAGGAAGTAGGTCCTTACTAGTGTGCCTTTAAAGAGTGTGTATTGTGTGTGTGTGTGTGTGTGTGTGTGTGTGTGAGAGAGAGAGAGAGAGAGAGAGAGAGAGAGAGAGAGAAAGAGAAAGAGAGATTGACACAAGCTAGAGTTATCTGAAAGGAAAGAACTTCAAGTGAGAAAATGCCTCCATAAGATCAGCTATAGACAAGCCAGTTGGGCATTTTGTTAATTAGTGACCAATGCAGGACTGTCCAGCCAACTGTGGATGGGGCCATTCCTGGGCTGGAGGCCCTGCGTTCTCTAAGAAGGAGAATGACATAGATGGTCATGTGATGTTCACAGTCAGGAAAACGGAGAACTCAATGAATGCCTGTGCTCAGCTTCTTTCTCCAATTACTCAGTCCAGGACCCCAACCCCTGGCATGGTATCAATTACATCTAGAGTGAGTTTTCACACTTGGTTAGCTTAATCTAGACAATCCCTCAGGTGCCCGGAGATTGCTTTCCACTGTGATCCTAAATCTCATCAAGCTCACAATCAACATTAATCACCAAGATTAATTAATTAATTAATAATTCCCTTACATGGGATGTCTGCATGGTTTCTCAAGCATATGTCTTCTCCCAAGATCGCTTTTGAAAAACTTGAAATGAACACTTGGGTGTGACACGGGATGAGGTGGAGGATAGACATGGCCGGTGAAACTGAGCACAGCCTGTGGCGTTTGGGGGAGCACATGCATGTGTCAGTATGTATAGTGCACATGGTCCCAGGCACACATCCTGGTAGGTAGGGACTCACATCTGAGTGCCAGCTCATAAGTTTAAAACCAGAAAGGAAAATGTAAGCAGACACTCATGTAAACACTGAACAAACAGAATGCTGTTCTTTGCTACCAGTCACTGTGGAGTTTCTGAAACCCTACCCTGCCATACACACACGTACACACACACACACACACACACACACACACACACACACACACACACGATGGATAGCTGTTGACAGTGGAGTGAAAAGGCAAAGCTATTTTGCTTTGGGGATTTCAAGATTACTTTCTTCTTCCTGTCTCCTCTCTCACTCTGCCCTCCAGGTCAGAATGGAGGATCTACTGATCTACCAAAGGGAGGCCCTGAAGCTTCTAGAAAGAGTAGCATTCTCCCTATGCTCTGAACAGCCAGAAATTCACTGGAAGATGCTGGGTCACCCAAAGTTCCTTTCACACGTCACCTCCTTTGAAACTTGAAGGGAAATTGTGGGTGGGAGTCCAATAGCTCTCATTTGGGTAATGGAAAGCGTGGGCTTGTCACCCACCTGGTTTCAGCCCATGGCTCTGAGGATGGACCTCTGGCCTGCGAGAAGGGGTGTGTAGCTAGCATCACATCCATGAGGGAATCTATGAGCCTCAGGTTACACCAGGAACCAGAAGAGACATCTGAGAGAACAGACTTTACCAGACACATTCAGGTTCAAGTCAGATCTTTGCCATTCCTGGGACCTTGGGAAGTAGTGGACCCATTTGAACCTGTGTGTTCAACCTCATTTAATTTAAATGGCACTGTGCAGACATTACAGGATGTACCTCATGATGTTCCTTTACTCTATTTCACAGATCCAGCTGTTTCCAAGGAGACTGGATGGAAAGAGAAGCAACAGAGTAGGTAGAAGACTCACCTCAGCATAACAAAGAGGTCAGAAACTTCCAGAACTGATGCCAATAGCAAGTGTGATTTAATGGTCTTGGTGTAGCCCTCTCCTCACTCTCAACCCAGGGACCATGGCCACGGGCAATGAGACTCAGAATTTAGTCATCTGGTGAAATGCTGTAGTTTCTCTGAGTGCTTGTCCAAAGAAACTAAACATTGGTAGTTTTATTTTCATGATTATAAAACTAAAGGTCCATGAAAGCAAACTTTGAAATACAATCTAGAATGAAAAGATCACCCATAACTCGATCAAGCTTTGAGTATTTCTCTGCCATGTCTTTTGCTTTCTTGGCTTTTCCTTGCACAAAGTACCATCCAACACATGGTAAATGTTACGATCTTAATTAATCAGCTTTTTGAAATGTCTGGATTATTTCATTTCCCAAATATTCTGGGGCTACACCCTGAATCATTCCATTGTTTACATTCTCATAGGCTCATCTGGTGCCAGTGGGCATGGGATCCCAGACGTGCCATATGAGAAGTGAGACATGGTCTTATTATATAACCTGGAACTGGCACTTACTATTTGGTCCAGGATGGATCTGCAGTGACCATCCTCCTGCCTCAGCTTCCCGATTGTGAAATGACAGGTGTGCACCACCACACCTGGCTCTTTAAATGGGTGATACTTGTGCCTATGTTTTATTCCTCAGAGCATTTGAAATAGGATCTTAGTAGGCAGCTGATCCTGGCCTGTGACCCACAATCCTCCTGCCTCAGTCTACCAAGTGCTAGACTTAAAAGTGTATGTCATTATGTCAGTTCTGTTCCAGTGGCTTGTAACAAGTCTTTCTTTGTCCTGTCAGCCAGCTCCCAAATAGCAACATGGAGACATACTGTCAATAACAAAAGCTTGGCCTCAGCGTAGGCTTGTTTTTAACTAGCTCTTATAACTTAAACTATTTATATTAATCTTCATTCTGTCATGTGCCTCCTATCTTGCTTCCCCCATATCTCCTGGCATCTCTCAGGTCCCAATCATCTCCTACTTCTCTCTCTACCCAAAAGTCCCACCTCTATCTTCTGCCTAACTATTGGCCATTCAGCTCTTTAATAAACTAATCCCAGCAATTTATCTTCACACCATGTACAAATATTCAGTAGCAGTGGCTCCTACAACAAGCAGGCTTTGCTTTATTCAGTACTTGCTAATCTTAATTTTCTCTCTAAGCCCTCTTGATTTTATTCAGGCTTAATCGAATTTCATTATAAAACTAACAACATTTTAAAAGGTACACTTAAAGGCAATGGATCTCATCTATGAGAATCCTACCAAATTCACCTTGGGTGATAAAGTATATTAGGACTACAGCTATTCTTTGTCTAGAATTGAAACTACAGCTATCATTTGACAGCTTAGCAAACAAGGGCTAGACTCTTCTACTGTGGGCCAATTCTGACATATGTGCATGTTCTATGCAAAGAGGAGAAAGAAGACCTGGACAACTTCTGCTGTGAGAGACTCAGCAACCATAAGTCGGTATGTGAGAATATTGCTGCCAATGGATTTAAGGATACCATGAAAAACAATGCTGTACGCAGTCCCATGGCATGATCATGACCCTGTGAATTTTTGTCATTATCTTAAATAGTTTCTTACTTAAATGATAGAGTTTAAACAGAATGGACCCCAAATGGCTATGGAGTCTACAACTGGCAGGAGTGAGCTGATTGGTGGGTAGAGTTGTATAAGGTGTAGGCTTCAGAGGAAAGAGATGGCAAAGAGATATCCCATAGCCTTGTGAGAAGGTGAAGGGTGTGAGGTGATGACCCACACTTCATTTGCCTCCCAGTTTCCACAACCTAACAGAGAATCTGACACAGTCATGTGCCAAACAATCCTAGCATGTTCATATACAATTGATAAAGAAAAAGTAATAAGTACAGTGTTAAAATGAAATTCACTGCCCAAACTACAAAATTTATAATTATTCCTATCCATAATTACCAGGAACACTTGAGGATGCAAAAGGTCTATGCTTGATTTCATTTTTTAATATGAGTGCCTGCAAGGAACTTTACAGCATGCCAGGTATCTGGCCAAATCTATAGCATTTATTCCTCACCCAAACGTTGGCAAGAGCGAATTATGAAAACATGGTAAACAGGGCAGTTGTGGGTTCTGTCGTGTGAATAATTAATGCCCACTGTGATCTGTAGAAAGCAATAAGGGGCAACGGGGGGGGGGGGGTAGAGCCTCAAACAGCACCGTCAGGAGGCCTCTTGGGGGAGATCTGAATGTTGGAGTGCGGTGACCAACGGAAGGGCAAGAGCATAAGGAAGATTGTTTCAGGAGATACAGAGTTAGGACACTGGACGAGCTCAGTCAGAGAAGCTGGCCTTGTGGGATGTTTGTGGCCCCTGAGGTGAGGCAGGGGAGGTGGCTTCTTGGGAAGGAAGAAAGGCAGGTAGAAGCCGAGCCGTCATCAACAGCAGAGGCCTTTATCATCCGGTCAGCTGAAGACGCTGGTGTGTTTCAACAAGGGAGTTACAAGATGGACTTTCATGGTTTGAGAAAACGTTGCTGTGGAGTGAAACACCACTCCAGCTGCTGATCAGTGCAGGTCACAGAAGGGGTGCACTGAACGGGGACTCTTAGTTAGCAAATCACTCTGATTTCCCAGGACAACTGAGGAGGCTCAGGCCAGAGCAGTGGTAATAGGAAGGGGAGAAATAGCAAGACTCTGACCCATTTAGAATGCAAAGCCAAGACCCTGTGTTATAAGCAACAGTCCCATTTCTCTGGCTTTAGAAGAAAGGGAGAGACAGAGTTCTCGGGTCCCACCAAGGCCTCAGTTTTGGACATGCTGTCCCTAGGACGTCTATGAGAGGCCACAGGACACGTGAGTCTGGTGCTTGGAAAAGACTGGATAGGAGGGGCACATGGAGAATTGCTGCTGGCACATAGTGGAATTGAAGCCACGGGAATGTATGAAGTCACCAAAGCATTGAGAGACCCTCACAAAATTCAAAACACAACTCAGTTACTCCAAACAAAATAGGCAGGTTGTGAAGGATTTTGAAGTAAATGACTTGGAAGAATTTCCTCTGTGGTGTGGGATTCCACAGTCATCTTTGGCTACAGGAGGGACGTTGCTGGCCCCAGGCTGTGGTCTATTGACAGGCTTTTCATTAAGCCAGTCTGGAAACCATGTCTCCACCCACAGTCCCCTGCCAGGCCCTGTGACCCCACTGCCTCTCTTTCTCCTTCCTTTCTCTCTGGCTCTGCAAGCATACCATAGCATCTAGGTCTTGAAACTCTGAAGGGCCCTCAGGATTTTGACAAAGCTTGGCCTTCTGTCTCTTGGGCTGGAAAATTAACTGTCATTTACCACAGATGTCTAACATGAATAGCAGGGGCGGGGGCTGGTGTATTTCACTTAGGGAAAGTCAGACCCAGGGTGGGGGATGGGGGTCATAGTGTCAGGCAAAGCATCCCTGTGCTGGACAAGAAGGTATCCACAGAAGGAGAATGTTAGTGTGGGCATCTTTCGCAGGTGAGTGGTGGCTGCAGAAAGCTAATTTCTGTTTGCCATGCACCTCACACCCATCCATTCATCTCCAAAACTGTCACCAAATGCCCACTTGCTATGTCCACTCATTATCTCATGACTTCCCTCATTCACTTTGCTCCAGACAAGACTCTTGGTGTCTTTTGTCTCCTTTGTCAATCCTGATTCCATCTTCCTAATTTCTATTAACAATACCACTCATCAAATCGCTGGAACCAGAAGGAACGACGGTCTTCCAGGACCCTTCCCCTTCCCCATTAGCCACATCCATTAGTTTCTTGAAACAATAGTGATGGCTACCATCTCTCTTCTCATTTCTGTCCTCTGCTACCATCTCGGCTAGACCTTCTACCAAGTTTGCTCACCATTCTGCCTGAAGTCTAGTACCCTTGCCACCCCCATACACACATAACCCATTCTTACTACCCATTTTTTTTTCTCATTACAATCTGTTTCTCAGTCTCCAACACCAAAGTGTGACAGATCCCTACACTCTCTCAGGCTAAAGACTCTCCAGAGCTCAATGGCAAAGCCATTCATTGCCTGCCCCTCCCCCATTGTTGACCCTCCCTGGTTTCTCCACTTCCCTCTGTCTGTGAGGCACGTATACTTGCCAAATGCTGCTTTGAGCATCTCTTATCCTCATGCCTCGCTTGTCCAGCAATGTCTTCTCGTCTTTCCCTGGTTGTTTCCCCCAACTCAGTGGCCCTGATCTGATGGAGATACCCCTCCTCGGGGACCCCACTGCTGCAGGCTCCTGACACTTTCATCGCCACTCTGTGCTCCACCATTTAAGGAGTCACTCCCCCACCCCAGGCACTGGGCCTTCTTGGGCTCTGTGCTTCTAGAGACAACCAGGGTTCCTGATCCAGAGAGAGAATCAAGGAGTAGCTACAGTATATAGAGATGGATGATTGAAACAGCACTCTTGTCTGTATATCAGACACTGTCCTTTAAGGATGCTCCCCTTGGAGGAAGCTCCCCTTAGGGAAATCGAGGTGGCCTGAGTGAAGGAACAGTTGACTGAATTGTAAAGAAATAATGCGGGGCAGGAGGTACCAAGGACTCAGTGATAGCAGGTTTCATTGCCATTCTGCAATGTAAGGACCAGAGGAAGACACAGTGTCACTAGAATGGGTGACAGCTTAGACAGACTAACAGGCAGGTCCACAAGGCTAGATGGCAGAAGCCAAGGACATCCAGAATGTCCCTGGAGGTTTACATATCTGTCTTCTCAACAGACTCTGGGCTTCTTAGTAAGCTATGTTCTTTTGCTTCTAAATCCATGTAACTGACCTCCAGGCCAGGCCGTTGTTGGAGAAAGGGCCACTTGTTGGTTCCCAGCTGCCCGCCTAGCTTAGACTTGAAATAATCACACAGAACTGTATTAATTAAATGACTGCTTGGTCCATTATCTCTAGCTTCTTATTGGCTAACTCCTACATCTTAATTTAACCCATCTCCATTAATCTGTGCATCACCATGTGGCAGTGGCTTACCAGCAAAGTTTCGGCATGTCTGACTCTGGTGGTGGTTCCATGGTTTCTTCTGACTCCACCATTCTTTCTCCCAGCATTCAGCCTAACTTTCCCTGCCTACCTAAATTCTGCCTTGCTAGAGGTCCAAAGCAGTTTCTTTATTCATTAATGGTAATCCATGCACACAGAGGGAACTCCCACATCAATCTGTCTTGAACTTTAAGACTGCTGATCTAGGGTGGCGGTTTCCCTAACCTCCCACGTATTTTCCTCAGAGCCAACAAGCACTTAGCTGATCTCTGCCCATAAAATGACCACTGCCTGTCCCCACTCATAAGGCATGTGAGGTCTGAGAATCTCCTTCCCCTCAACTCAAGGAACATTATACCTTCACGGTGCTCATACCCAAACAGAATAAATCATGAGTGAAATACACCCTGAGCTTCAAAAGAAAGTTCTGAAAGTTCAAAAACTTTGAAATGACAGGGACACTCAGAAGGAAGCCCTTGCGGGTTTTGCCAGTATTTCTGTGCTTTCAGGTTGAGTGCGGGGAGAGAGAGTTGGCACCCAAGCCTCAAATCCTCCCTAGTAAGGGTCTGTGGTGGTCTGAATATAATTGGACCCCATAATCTCATAGGAGGCATGGTTTTGTTGGAGTGGGTATGGCCTTGTTGGAGGAAGTGTGGTCCTGTAGGGATGGGCTTTGGGGTTTCCTATGCTCAGGATACCACCCAGTGTCTCAGTTGACTTCCTGTTGTCTGCAAGATGTAGCACTCTCAGCTACTTCTCCAGCAGCACATCTGCCGGCACGCTGTCATGCTCCCTACCATCATGATAATAACTAAAACTCTGAAACTGTAAGCTAGCCACCCCAACTAAATATTTCCTTTCTAAGAGTTGCTGTGGTCATGGTGTTTCTTCATAGGGATAAAAACCCTAACTAAGACAGGATCAGGGTCTAAGAAGATGGGTTAGGCCATGTTCTCCTTTAGCTCCCTCCTGGCCAGCCCCTCAATCTCCCTTCTCTTCTCCCTCCTTCTCTGTTGTTCCCATTTGTTCATAGCAGCATCCACCCACTCGGCATGTGTCAAACACGTTAGCGACAGTGCCGGGTGCTCAGAAGATGCCAATGAGGGTGGGGGGAGACACAACCTAGCTAAATGACAACAGGGAAAAGATAAGTAATTGGTTGCATAATTAACCTATAATTTTACAAGGAGAGAAATGTTCTAATATAAGGAAAAAATAATAAGGCAAACTGTGAATATTGGGAGTGAGCAGAGAGAAGGCTCGATGCTCACAGCCAAAGGCTCACACCAGCATCCAGTCTCTTCCACAGATGTTCTTCTTTCATACTTTCCCTATTAAGTTTTTTTTCTCTAGTAAGCTTTTTATTAGAATTTTGGGATTTTTGTGCAGTATGTTTTTATCATATTCACCCCCTCTCCTAACTGTTCCCAGATGCACACCCCCTTTCCTACCCACCCAACTTAGTGTATTATTTTTTCACCCATTGGGTCCAATTTGGGATGTATTCTGGGGTGTGTAGCCTTCCGCTGGAGCCTGGCCAACTCGCCAGGGGCTACATTCTTAAACAAGATGGACTCTTCCTCTCCCAGAAGCTACTAATTGTCAATAGCCCTTCAGCTAAGGGTAGAAGTCTGTGCCGATCTCCCCTCTCCATGCTGGAATTTGGTCTGACTTAAGCTTGCCCATGTTACGTGCATGCTATCACAATCACTGTGTGTTCATATGAGCAGCTGCCCAGCTGTGTGTAGAGGAACACAGCTCCGAAAAACACTCCAGTGTATAGATATTCTCTGCCCCTCCTGCACACTCACCCTCTCACATATGCACAATTCTTTCCTCCCGTGGGACTGCAAGCCTATAACCCTGTGGAACTGAACAAGAGAAGCAGTGATCGGAATTTTCCTCATCTCACACTGACATGGTCGCCTGTCACATGTCTTCTTTCTTTAAGCTTTCTTTCTTTCTTTCTTTCCATTTATGATTATTTTATGTTTTGATATTTTGCCTGCATGTGTGTTTGTGTGGGGGCATCAGAAGCTCTGGAACTGGAGCTACAGACAGATGTGAGCCACCATACGGGTGCTGGGAATTGAACCTGGGTCCTCTGGGAGAGCACCCAGTGCTTGCTTTTAACCCTTGAGCCATCTCTCCAGCCCCTGTCACGTGTCTTCTTAGCGAAAGCAAAGCCTGTGGCTCCTCCCACCTCAGTAGTGCCTCCTTCCAAGTCTTTTGCTGTAGCTGTTTTCTGCTTTTACCTGCAGGTGTTACAGTGGGCATTTTCATTATCTATTCCCATATGAAAAGCACTGGAAATGATGGAAGGATTTTAAAGCCTCAAAGTCTGCCCCCCTGGGACATACCTCTTGCAAAAAGGCCACACCTCTGAATCCTTACAAAACAGTTCAATCAACTGGAGAGTAAGTATTGAAACATATGAACCTATGAGGGACATTTTCACTCAAACTGCCACAGTGCCCACCCCAACTCCCATAGGCCTATGGCTGTATCACAGTATAAAATGCATTCAGTCCAGCTTCAAAAGTCCCCATAGTCTTTTAGAGTTCCAACACTTTTAAAGTACGAAGTCTTTTCTGAGACTCAAGATAATCTCTTAATTGCAACCCCCCATAAAGTCAAAAAGCAAATCACACACTTCCAACCTACAATGATACAAACTATATATTACCATTTCAAAAGGCATGAGTGGGGGTATTTTTAGGAAATACTACACCAAAGAAAGATTGAAAGCCAGAAGAGTAAACTTCAATCCTGTAGGTCCATTTCTGATGCCAAAGGCTTTAGATGGCACCACCCTTTCATCTTAGTGAGTTCTACTCTCCAACTGTAGCTCTTCCTGGTAGATATTCCATGGCTCTGGCACTTCTAACATCTTGTGAATCTTTCTCATCTTCATGCAATGGCCTCTCAGGGCTTTCATGCATGTACTGCTCAGCCACACACTGCCTGGACTCAGCAACTCACCTTGATGACCGAGGAAGATTCTACAACCCATCACCTGTGTATTCTTCATGACTCTGAAGTTATAACCACGCAGATAACATTGCCAAGTTCAGCTTTAGCATTCCTCCAAAACACCACATGATCAGGTTCTTCACATACCCCACTCCTGGTACCAACTTCTGTCTTCATGATAGAACATCATGACCACAGCAGTTTATAAGAGAAAGCGTTGAATTGGTCCTACTGCTTCAGAAGGTTAGAGTCCATGATGAAGGACTGAAGAGATGGATGCAGGTAGCTAAAGAAGCAGTGGAGAGCTTACATCGCACAAGCAGGACTCAGGGAGAGCACAGTGAGAAAGACGGGAGGCTTCTGAAACCTCAGAGCTGTCCACTGTGACATTCCTTCTCTAACAAAGCCGCATCTCCTGATCTTTCCCAACAGGTGAGCAAGTATTCAAACATGGGACGGGGCATTCTCTTTCAAACTGCCATAGCATCTGTCCTGCTGTGGCTGCTGTTGCTGCAGCTACCATCCTTGGCTGCCCTCACCCAGCTTCTTTAGCCCTCAGGAATTCTCCAGCCTTCAGCAACAGACTGGCCTCAAAACCTGAGCAGCTACTGAGATACCAGCCTCTCTGACATGCAGGCAGCTATTGTTGAAAGGCCTGGCTCTTATCCTGTAAACCAGTCTAATAGGTCCCGTGTGCAATGTGTATTTCATCCTAACTACCTGTTTCCTCTGGTGAAACCCTGGCTAACACACACATGCTGGACTCCATCTGTACCTAAGTTACCTGGCCAGCTAACCTGTAACTCCATGACCCAGCTCCTGCCAATCTCTTGTCTTCTCACCACATACTCTCCGTACTCAGGGCTCTTCTCCACCCCCCTCCTGTTTATTCTTCAACAAAAGGCACAGCATTTCTCAAGAGGATTCTACTTCCTCTGATCTGTCCGAAGCCCCCTACCTCTGATGTCTCTGTTCTCGCTCAGGACTCAGGTGATAACTCAGGTGTCAGCAGTTCTGTGTGACGTTCCTTGAACTCGGCTGAATGCACTGCCTTAGGGTCACGTACCACGCTACCTTGATTTTCCCTGCGGCAGCATTGACAGGATCTGTCATCATTTGCTTGGTAAGGTGAGTAATTATTATGTGATTTTCCTCTCTGGGAACAGATCCAGTTTGCGTGGATGCTGCTGTGTCCTCGATGAGAAGAGAAGTGCCTGACACCCAGTACCCAGTAGGAATACGGTGCAAGGACAATCACTGTTGACTGGAGATAATCACCGATACCATGGAGCTGATTTTTTGGATTAAATCTGAACTTCCGATTCTAGTTCTAGCCTGCACTTACTAGGAGATTTGCTCAGCCTACTTAAGCGTTCTCAGTAAAATGGGAATAACAGCCGGTCCTTTGGGTGTCAAAGGTCATTGGCGCTGCAATTCTAATTGTGTTGAAAACTGTGAATATTCTCGTTTACTCTGTCCAACTGCTTCTGTGAAGTGAGTGCTTTGGGCCCTTTCTACAGATGAGAGCATCGCATCTCAGAGCTGTTGACTGAGACCCAGGGAATCACAAATAACTGATGGTTTCAGAGCAGGACGGGCTCCCACAACTGTCTGACACTCATTAATAACGCTACTGCAGGCCTCCCCGTCCTCTTGCCTTCGGTTCCATTTGGCTGTGAAAGTGAGCCTGGAATCCAGCTTCCTCCTTCATTCGGCCCAAGCCTCTCTTCGCCTCCGGCTCTTATCTGTCAGATGAATGAGTGGTCTAGACAGCGCATCTGAGTCTGGGTTCCCCCTCTGGGCCACGTGTATGAACAAGGCTGACACTGGTTTACACCGCATTCCTGAGATGTCGGCTCATCATTCACAGCAGGGAAACAAAACCACCAGGAACAGAGCAACAGGCAGCTAGAGGGGTGGAAGTCTGAGGTCTACTGTGGGCTCCGGGAGTCTCTAGCCAGCCACAAACTTGTCCACACAGGCAGGCATGGATCGTCCATTATCTCTGAAATCCTACATGGCTTCTGAGTGAGCTCATGGTGGTGAGCCATGGGAAGGACGCAAGATCAGCTCGGGTTCCTCAGCACGTTGTGTAGCCACGGGAGAGGGCTGCCTCAGACATGTTAGGAGAGTGCAAAGGCTGGGAGCAGGGATGTCTGCAGAGTTAGTCAGACCTCAGTCATGACCTGGGTGAGTTGGAGATGGTGGCAGCAGCAGGGGAGGAGGGCAAGGATTCTCACCAGGGATAGGGACAGTGTGGCCAGGCTAGTGGTGCCAGGTGGGGACGTGGCATGTGGTAGCCACCTAAGCTCCTCACTCAGGACCTATCTTATTGATCTGACATATCTCTCGAACCCAGACATGGGCACTGGATCTCTAATAAAGATGAGGACGCCGATCATCTTACTGGATAGTACAGTTAATTTGTTAAAGGTCTAGTTGGCACCAGAATTCATCCTTTCCTTCATTTATTCAGCCATTCAGTCATTCCAGTATCAAATCTTCACGGAGTCCCTGTAGTGTGCTTTACTCTGAGACGTCATGGTCTTAACAAGAGAGACTACAAAGCTTTTCCTTCCTGAAGTACACACGGGGACAGGAAGAAGGACAATGATGACATACAGTGTATGCCACTGTGGGTTAGCTTATAGATAAAGAGGTAGAGGGAGAGTCTGATGCTCTTGAGGTCCCAGTCTGAGTCCATCGGCATGGAAATGGCTTTGACAGCCACTGGAGGGTGACACTGGAATTCTGAACAACAATGAGGCTTTAGATCAGGGGCTTCTAGAAATAAAGATGGACTCACAGTGGAGATGGGAAGGAAATAGAATAGAGAGGCTGTAAATATGACACAAGGACTAAGAGACTAGAGAGGGTAGAGATGGCTGCTGTGGTATTTTGTTTGTACCTGTGAATAAAGTTTCTCCTGTATTCTTAAAGCTTTGGGGGAAATTGAAGCGACATACATACCTTGGTTTTTTTTTTCTCTTTCTCTCTTCTCTGACACACACCACAGAGACAGAGAAAGGTACACACAGAGATGGAGAAATTTGGAGACCATGTCTAGAAAACATGGAAGACACAGAATAAAACTGCAGTGGTCTAAGGACGAGGTGACTGTTCAGGACAACATTGGTAACTGGACAAGAGTCTTTTGGAATGGATGATTTTTCCTAGTCAGGGCTCAATGTCTGACCACTCCCAGTGTCTCTGCACCTCACCGCCCCATCATGTCACAATAAGCAGGCATACTCCCCGTCAGTTCCTGCTGTCCGGACTGGTTCCTTAGCAGTCTGGGGGTGGGGGTGTCTGGTTCTTTCCCTGACATCTATGGATGCCACCTTTGACATCTCTGGGCTTACAGCTGTCATTTCATTTATATCTTCATCTTCACCGAACTTCCTGTTTATGTGACTTCTTCTGCCTTCATCTCTTCTTCTAAGGACAGCAATGCGGGATTTAGGGCTCAACTTCAACCCAAGATGATTTTTTAAATCCTAAACTAACAACATCGATAGAAGCCCATTTCCAAATTGAGATGCTTCCCGAGGTTCCTTCCAGGTAGGCATAGATCTGGGAACACGCAATGTACCCAGTACAGATCAGATCAGGAGTGCATTTTTCAGACTGGGGGGCAGAGTGAGGCTGTGGGAGAGAATAGAAGATAGGAAGGAATACTCAAGAATTGTAAGCAAGTGTCTATTCATCCCAGAAAGGTTCCTGATAAAAGACTAAAGAAATAATCCTACCCCAGACCTAGCCTGGTGAACCAATGAGTTGCTTTGGATTACTGAAAGAAGCATGCATGGGGGATCCAAAAGTAGCTGCATTAGCAAAAGGCCCAGTCTGGCATGGGTGATGACTCATGAAAGCTACTTTTCTGGAACTTCCAGCATGGCTTGCAGGTGGTCTCTGCCAGCCTGAGAGTCTACCCCTCCTAAGCAGTTGCCACGGCTTGTATAACCTTAAGGAGGGACTTCGTAACTTCTGGGCTTCGTGGACTTTGTAAGTCACTTGCAAGGGCTGTTGCTCCTTCCTGTAAGAGAGAGAATTTCAAATCAAGAAAATGGCTACCTAACAGGAAGACCAGAGGCCCCCAGGGGTATAGGTGGGGCACTGAGGGTAGGAAGGATGAGAATAGAAGGATCAGCAGAGGACACTTGTTTGTGGACTCTCAGAAAGAACATGAGAGGTTGTTATCTAGACCTGTTGCTCAGGCAGCCAGAGAGAATTTGAGAAGCAGGGAGTTACAGGAAGGGCAAAGGGACTTGCTGAATGTTTTGACCTCCATAGGTCACTTTCAGGGTCCTCCAGGAGTCACCGAAGTACCACATCCACACACAGCAAGCAAACGGTCTTACCCAGCACCCAGCACGGTGTAGAGCCCGTGGCTTCCCAGTTCCCACCAGTGTTTCCTTATGTGGAGTAAATAAAACCAGAAACACATGGTGCTGGCTTCTCCCACACAAACAGCAGCAGCCTGGAGGACTTGCAAGAGCAGCTTCAAAGTTGTGCTTTGAAGTTCTGGGCCAACCCCTGAGGCAAATGAGATTCGCCACGAGGAGCATCCTTCTTGCCTCCTTGAAGCAGTGTCTCCCTATGCCCCAGCCTCCCTGAGTCCCCGGTCCCTCTCCCCTTCATTCCTGGCAGGGTACATGCAGAGAGGGTGATGCGGGCTCCAAAGGGACACATCTGAAACTCTTTAACGAGCTGTGTGTGGTGTCTGGCTACTGGGCTTCTAGAGACAGATGCCGGGGCGAGTGAAAGGAGAATAAAGATGGCATCCAAAAAGCTTCAGAGACATCAGAGCGGCACCGAGGCCTTACCCCATAGGAATGCATTGTGGGTGATAAAAAAGTATTGCATGCTTTGAGGTCTAATATAACTGGTTCCATATCGCAAGCCTGCTGCACAACTAGAAAGCCAGAAACAATCTGTGCCCAGTGAGAGGGTGTGACTCTACATAAACAGGACAATACACACCCCTTTCAAACCAGACCCCCAGAAAAGGCACCATAGTCATAGTGTAGTGTCACTTTAAATAAATGAACCAGTAGAAAATTCTCAAAAAAAAAAAAACCCAACAATTTTTGTTTCATTCTTGATTGCCTGCAAGAGTTATCTACTATAACATTCATTAAGTATAATAAAGAATTAAAATATATATGCTCAACTATGTCTCTTCTACTTTGCAAAACTATATGAGAATAGAAGGTATTGTTGAATGCCTTTCTATAGGTCAATAATGCTTTGCTTAAATCAGGGTGCTGAAATTTTTATTTAGTTTCTCAATTAATTTTCTAAGAAAAAAAAAGCAACAGATAAAATGTTTCCCTTACCTGGTAAATTATATACACTTTCATGTGACAGAATTAATAAAAATGTTCCTGTGTCTTCTGAGTTGCATGTAGAATGGCTGACAGCTAGTCAGTGTAATATTAAATATAATAAAATTGTATTATTAAATAAGATGATGTCTTTTGTGGGGAAGTAAATCAGAAAAATGGCATGACTTCAGCTTTTAAATAATTATGTAGTATATACATATATGTAGAAAATGTTTAAAACTTCTCAAATTACAACAAAACTTATGCTTGAGAATTAAACTTATGTGTACGCTTTTTCTTAAAGCATAAGGAGTGGGGATGTGGCAGTGGTAGAGCATGTGTCTGCTTTGTATAAGACCCTGGTTTGGAGCAACATGGCCATAAAAACCAAAATTGTCAACCAGGAGCTTGAGAGATGGCTTGGTGAGTAAGGGAACTTCTTACTCTTCTGGAGGACTGGAATTGGGTAGCTTACAACCAGGTGTAGCTCCAGCTTTTTGGGATCCAGCACCCCCTTCTGCCCACCACCCACAGGACACTCATATAAACACAGGACAAACAAAAACACATAGGCCTGTAGACATAAACACACATAAGTTGGAATTAAAAGTAGCGGCTGACTCCGAGCACCAATCTGCGGCCAGACTTTCTAAATGTTTTAGTATGCTTTTCACGGAAGCTCATGGTGTCCAATTTTTGTAATTTTCATTACAGATGGAAAAGAGACCAGTGAAACTCAGAGAACAGGGGAATAACAAAAATGTAGAAGGCTTATCTAACCCAGATCTGAAGAAGAGAAGACAGGCAGTATTGTGACCAGGGTAAGTGCAGGCTGGGGACAATGTGGGATGGCTGCCCACACAGAGCCAGAGCTGCCAGAGAGTCTGCAGAGGCAAGGGGATCAGATGCCTCCCCAGCCAGAGGCTGCCAGCCAGCCAAACCAAAAGCTGTCCCCAAGTGCCCTCAACTAAGGAAGGGGCTGGAGGCCAAGGTGGCAGGAAGCTTAAGAAGTGGAGTGTCCCTCAGAGAGGTAACTTAGTCCTAGAGAAGGGAAGGACACACACAGGGACACACAGTGAAGGATATGAGAGTGAGCGAGAACTCAGACCCTTCGAGGGGTACACCAGCTCTCACCAGGCAATGTGCCAGGCAGCAAGGATGCAGCACGGACAAGGTGCACAAGTCATTGCTCACCACCGAGTCATTATTACTTGCATTGTACTAGTTATAGGTATACCAAGACTCTGCTCTCCAGTGCTTTACCCCAATACCGTCAACTTTCTCTAAAGTCCCTGGAGCACAGATTTCTGCCTTGCCCTGCCAAGCTGATTGCTGGCAAACTCGCAAAAGTTGTGTTCCAGTCATATGCAGTCCCATGTATGTGTGCAGGCATGTGCCTTGCTCCTTATTCAGTTCTTTGTCTATTTAATCACTCTCTGTCCATCCATCACACTCATTCGAACACCAATCCATCCTCATATCTATTCATCCATCCACACATCTACACACCTTGACCAGTTCACTCATCTTATTTTTTTTTCCTTTTCCTCTTTGAAAATATTTATTCCATTTATTTACTTTGTTTCTGGAGTGAGTCATGGGCACTGGGGTGCTTTTATGAAAATCAGAAGACCACATGTGGGAGTCATACTCTTTTTTCTACCATGTGGGTCCTGGGAATTGAACTCGGGTCCTCAGGGTTGGCAGCAAGCCCCCTTATACACTGAAGGTATATATCATCACAAAGAAACACACAGAGGTCTATGTTAATCATAAAATGGTTGCTCTATTAACTCAGGCTTCTTATTAACTCTTACATCTTATATTAACCCTTAATTTTTGTCTATGTTAGCCACGTGGCTTGGTACCTTTTATCAGTGAAGCATTCTCATCTTGTGTCCTCTGCATCTGGGTGATGACTGTAGACTGAGTCTTTCTTCTTCCCAAAATTCTCCTGTTCTCGTTGCCCCGCCTCTAATTCCTGCCTGGTCACCCCACCTACACTTCCTGTCTAACTACTGGCCAATCAGCATTTTACTAAAACAATGCAAGTAACAGGGTACAAGACCGTTGTTCCACAGTACTTCCCCCCTTTTTTTCGAAACAAGAACTCTGAATCTAATCTCCTTTGTTTAACTTTTTTCCAGACCATTATCCATAACAAATTGTAATCAACTAAGATAAATAAATATCCATAATCCATTTTTTGGGACTGTGGGGATAGTTTTCCAGGCTACTTCCTACTCATTGGGAACAATTTTATGGGGACAAAAAGAAAATTTAGTTCAAGTCCTCACTAGAATATTCTGTGAGGCTTGATCTTCTCAGCCAGAAGTCTTGAGGCTGTTCTGGATATAGAACTCAGAGGAAACTCCAAGAGACATGCTCTGAAATGTTGGATCACCTGAGACATCCATTCCTATCAGAGATTTTTCAGGTGGTCTTCCTTGATCAAACGTGATTTCTTAACCCAAAATGAATCCACAGCCTCTCATTTCCTGTGGAAACAAAAACAAAATCTCTTCTACAAAGTAACATATATTTTGACTTAAATTTTGAAGTCAAAGCAAAAGATTTTGCTTTGTTAGATTGTTGGACTAATCTAACAGCATTAATAATCAAATGTCTTTTAACAGCTGTTGTTCCTTCTTCAGCCATCAAAGAATTCAAAGACAACACAATAACATACAGTATTCAGATTTTCTGTATATTTTCCATCTTTATGTGGCTTTATTTTAAACTCTATTTCTTTTATTTTTAATTTTTGGTTTTTTGAGATGCTGTTTCTCTGTGTATCTTTGGCTGTCCTGGAACTCACTCACTTTGTAGACCAGGCTGTCTGTTAACTCACAGAGATCCACTTTCCTCTGCCCCCCAAGTTCTGGGATTAAAGGTGTGTGCCATCATACCCAACTTCTCTCTTTCTTTTTTTTAAGGACTTTATCCTTTTTCTTTTTTCTTCCAAGCCTACATATATTCTTAAATACACTGTAAACTATTTAGAGATTTTCTTCATCTGAATCTATCATTACTGTATATCTCTTTTTTCTGACCACACGAATCTTTAATTTGCTAAGTGATATGGCTAGGATTAAAGCTGTGACTTTGACAGCTGTATCCACCCCACTCTTTAGATTTCTGAGAATCTAGCTTCATAGCAGAGGTACTGGCAGGAGTCATGTTTATTGTCAGAACTCTATGGAGTTTCAAGGTCCATGCTGCCACCAAGAAGCATGCTATTCATAAACACTATTTAAGTGTTTGCTGGTAGGTCCTCTTAAAACAGCTATAAGGTTTTTGCAGCTAAAGCTGAATCAAGAAGCCTCTCTTAAATGAGATGCACTTGCCCCTAGCAAACAGAGCCCCTTCAAGAAAATGCTGCTACCTAGAAGCCATGCTTAACTCTGTTCTTTTTTTTCTAGAATTACTTTCCAAACTCTCTCAGATTTTAAGTGGATTTAGCTGTCCACATTGGTACCATTTGTGGGCAGTAGTTTCTGTCCCATCCAGTCCCGCAGCCATTCCCAAAGAAACACACAGAAGTCTACATTAATTATAAACTGGTAGGCCTATTAGCTCAGACTTTCTTATTAACTCACTCCTACTTCTTACATCGTACATTAACACATTATTCTTGTCTGTGTTAGTCATGTGGCTTGGTACCTTTTATCAGTGAGACATTCTCATCTTCCTCTGTGTCTGGGTGATGACTGCAGACTCAGTCTGTCCTCTTCCAAGAATTCTCCTGTTCTCGTTGTCCCACCTCTTCTTCCTGCCTGGTTACTGGCCTATTAGTGTTTTATTCAAATAATACTAGTGACAGGGTACAAGACCCTTGTCACACAGCAGCTTTTCTTTTCTCTTTGCTTCCTCTTTTCTCCTTCCCAGTTCCTCCTGGCTTTTAATTCAATACATAATCAGATGTGGACCAGACACTTAGTTCAAACAACATAAAGAAGGAAGTTTCAAGATAGCATGCAATCTTTGATTAGAATTGATCATGTGTATAGATTATTTCAGTTCATAGAGTCTATCTGGTCTTTATATACAACTGTTATAACTGCTCTTTACCTTCTAGTAGGAAGAGCCAAATGGTCCATGGCAGGGAAGGTGAGCTCTCTGAGGCTGCAAAAGGTGTCCTTGCTGAGGGAATCCTGGATGTGGGAAGTCCCATGCACTTTGAGGATGGTGTTATGGTGTGTGGAGGCAGTCCTTGGCTGCAGCTCTGCCTTAAATGCCAACACCAAATCTGTGACCTCCACAACGCCTCCATCATTGCAGCCCATGAGGACATATATTGCTGCTTCTGTCACCCCGAGAACCACACTGCTTGGGCCGATGGCTCAGTCTTCTTGACTTTTATCCCCACTCACCACTTTGCCCACAGATACTGAACCCTGATTCTTCAGCAACCTTTTAAAATGTTCCTGCCTGCCCAGGCATTTGTCAGTCTATCCACCCAGGAACATGGCTATGACAAAGCCCTTTCCCCTACTTCCTTCCATTCTCCCCAGTCCAGCCATGCCCCCATCTCCCTCCATCTCTTTTGCTAGCCCCAGCTGAAAACTCAGCACCCCTGTCACCCAGAGAATGGACCCACTTATATCCTGACATCTCTTTCTGCATCAGGCCTCTTCACTGCTCCTCGCATGTTTCTGAGTCCCAGTCACTTGTCAGACTCACTGGATTCTTCACCAACTGAGCTTCCTGTTGCCAATGCTCCCCCAATCATGTGCCTCCTCCCCCACAGCATCCATTCAGAACATTCTAAAAGGTCTGAACCATGTACTTCTCCTGTTGACCCCTTTTAAGTGTTCCCTCAGGAGGACAGTACAGGGTTCGATGAGGTGATATGTGCTTAGAAGAATCTGGCACCTCAGAGTACCCTGTCATGCTGAAGTCTTTAAAATTTCATGAACACGCAGAACTCTGTCTGTCCGAGCCACTAATAGAAAGTCACACACACACAAAAATAAATAAAAAAAAACAAAAAGAAAAGAAAGCCACGCTCTCTCCTATCTAAGTAATCATACCCATAAGCTCCCATCTACCTCTGACATCATCCTCGGTCTTACTAAAAGGCCCCCGAATATTCCCATAATCTTTTGGACTTGTTTCAATTAAAACCATAATGGACATAGTTGGCATTGACTTTTTACTATATGTTAATTTCCTTAGAGATCAAGACTATGGCTACTGAGCTACAGAGATCCAAATTCCTTCCTGTATCTGGCATACAATAGGTGCTTAATAAGCAAGGACAGAGTCTCTCTTTAAAGCACGCAGAGAATTAGAGGGCAGATAAGGAGCAGGTTCTGGAATGTTCTCTGTCACTGGCTAGCCAGCGGGATGTATGTCATAATTTCTCTGTGTCTCACTCAGCTTGTATGTAAAATGGAGCTGGTGTGAGGAAAGCATTTTTTTTCTGTCATGAAGATTAATAGATTTAACATGTGCAAGGTGCCTTAAATAGCACCTAGTATTGTATAGCAAACAGTAAATACTGAGTTCTATTGAAACAGTGCAATTGTATTTCCTCCTTTTCCTCCTCTTTCTTCTTTTCTTCCTCCTCCTAAAGTTGCAATCCTCTCTCTCTTATCCTGTTCATCCTGCATGACCTACCTATCTAGTGCTTTGCCTCTTTGACACAGAGAACCTCTTGACCTACCCTAATTTCTGTGGTGGCTTATTCTAGAGCCCCTCTGCGTCATCTCAGGCCTGGTTCTTGGGTGAGCACACAAGTAGGCATGGAACAAAAAAAAATGACCTATTTCACCCACACTCCATAAAAGGCAGGTAGAAGTGGCAACCAGGACACTGAGTAAGGAGAGAGGGAGAGGAAATGGTCACGTTGTTTTAGCATGGTGACATTCTTGTCTCTCCCTGTGGCCTGGAATCTGAACATAGGGCTGGAAACACTCTTGGATGATGCATCACCCACAGACTCAACTCCAGAGCATGTCACCCTCCACAGAGGCATGAGGAGGAATCCCGTCCTGCTCTTGTCCAAGATTCCCAGACAGTCTTGACAGGAAGATGCTGTACTGGGGGAAGGGCTGTCTGGCTCTCACAGCCTCCGCAGAGTGTGAAATCCTGCACTTCCTCCTGCCAGATTAAAAAAAAAAATCATATCTGCCTCCAGCTGACTGCACTGAGGCCAAGGGAAGTATCGCTTGACACAGACCTGCTCTTTGTCCCCGCCACATGCCAGTCCCTGTGCTCTGTGAGAGACCCGGTAACCACCTTCCTTTCCCCAACTCAGTCTTCTAAACTGTTAAGCCATATCTGGCTCTGCCTGTGCCTCCGCACATCTACTTCCTGTCCTTGGGGGAACTGATGATAGATGTAAGGAAATCTGGCCAGAGCACACTCAGAGCCAGAGACCAGCTGCTCAGACGCCCCTGAGTCACCCTGGTTCTGAAGGGTATGAGGGTAAGAAAGTACTATAGTTGGGTGTGGCATCCTGCGGATGAGGTCTGAGGCTTTCTTGATGGGATCAGGCCCTGAGCAAGTACCCCACTACTTATTTACTGTGGGTACCAACAGTGTGTCCAGAAAAACGTCTTGGTGATGTCAGTGAACATTTGAGGGTAACTAAAGTGGTGAATGAGCTCAAAGGTGTTGGGCCTCAACTCCACCTCTGTGGGTAACCAGCACTCTGCCAGGGGCTGAACTGTGTCCTCCATAAGACACAGATGTTGAAAGTCCTACCCACATGACTTAGGTTTCTATTACTGTCATAAAACACCATGGCCCCAAGCCATGTGGAGAGGAAACAGTTTATTTCGCTTTATAGCATATAGTCTTTCCTGAAAGGAAATGGGGGCAGGAATTCAAGCGGAACCTATGGAGGAATGCTGCTTACTGGCTTGCTCTTCATGGATTGCTCAGCTTGCTTTTTTATACAACCCAGGACCATTTGTCCAGAAATGGCACTACCCACAGTGAGCTAGGCCCTTCCGTAATCCATCATTAACTAAGAAAGTGTTCCATATACTTACCTGTAGGCCATTGTGATATAGGCCTAGAGACCTCACCTGAGGTCCATACTTCCCAGGAAACCTTAGTTCTTGTTACATTAACAGAAATAAAGAAAGGAAGGAAGAAAGAAAGAAAGAGAGAGAGGGGGGAGAGGGAAGGAGGGAGGAAAAGAGGGAAGAAGGGAAGAAGGAAGGAAGAAAGAGAGAGGGGGAGGGAAAGAGGAAGGAAGAAAGAAAGAGAGAGAGGAGAAAGGGAGGGAGGAAATGAGGAAGGAAGGAAGGAAGGAAGGGAGGGAGGGAGGGAGGGAGGGAGGGAGGGAGGAAGGAAGGAAGGAAGGAAGGAAGGAAGGAAGGAAGGGGAAAAATCAGTCAGCATGTCTCAAGATTTGAATTTGAGGGTTTGGCAGATCTGGAGCCAGATTCTTACAGGCACAGTTGCAATGAAATGGTATCACCGGAGCGGCTCCTTACTCCAATGTGACTCTTAAACCAGGAGAGGGAAGATCTAAGAAGACACAGGTAAAGATGATTACCTTCAAGGCTAGGAGAAAGGCAGGCCCTGCTGAAACCTGGATCCTTGATCCAAAGATATCAGACTATTAGAACATAAACTTCTGTCATTTTGGTCAATAAAGTCCACAGTGTTTTGCACAGATGCCCCAGAGAAGACAATACTTTCTCTGACTCCTTCTCCTCCCCCCTCCATGTCTACAACATGGTACCCACGCTCCCAAGTTCAGCTCCTCCCTCTACTTTCTCTGGTCAATGACTGATTTATTCTTTTTCTCACTCATGAGTGTCATTCACGGGTGTCACGGGTGTCTTCAGTGCTCACCTGTGGAAAGACATTTTGCTTGTGTTCCACCTGGGTATTAGAATTGATGCTGCTGGGAAGAGCCCTGAACTTGGTTTGGCACAAATGTGACTTCTCCCTCTCCCCTCCTGCTCCTTCCTCTTCCCCTCCTCCCTCCTCTCAGCACACTATTTCATCCCCCCTCTCCTTCTCCACTTTGCTTTCTCCTCTTTACAATCTTTGTTCTTCCAGTTTTCCAGTTCCCCTGAGGTAGATGGCACTTCCCTGGGAGGAGAGAACTAAAGTCACTTGAACTTTCCCATCATCCACTGCTCAATGCTCTCCAGTGCCTAACTCTTCTCTGGGTTCATCTTAAGGTCCACCTCCCTTTGTTCACAGCTGTCGGCAGCATCTCTCGTGTGTGTGTTACAACACTTACCTACCTTGTAAAATGTGTGCCTCTGACTCCCTTGCACATGGTGGTGGTTGCTGGGGCTTTGTTCCCAGTGCTCTTCCTTTAGTCACTTCTGGGCTAAGCCTTTGCCCAGGGTCCACTATTCGTAATGGGATCTTGTGCTGTTTCCACCCAAGGCTTACTCTCTCCTTCCTCGGGCTGCTCAAGGTTCCATTAGAATTGGCAATACTGCAAGAGCATCTTCCCTCTTGATGACTACAGAGTGTATTCATTTTCTGGGGATCAGTGGATTCCATTGGCCAAAGAAACAAATGAGTTGTTTTTCTACCTCACGCAGGTGACACTTGAGACCCTTAACAGTGTCCTTACTTCCCAAGGCCGACTCTAGGCCCAACCTTCATAATTTTTTTCTACTTGGATCTTCTCTAACTCAGTGGGGACAGGGGCCGCTTGGAGACACGCTAACTCGGAAGCCCAGGGTGCACACCTAGGGCTCTGGATGCCTTGAGGGTTTCCAGTGAACCTGGTGAACAGGCCCTTAGAGATGCCCCCTGTCAGCCCCTTTGAGGCAGTCAGGGCCTGGCCTAAGCCCCCAGCCTGAAGCCAAATGTCTCAATGAGGGATCAACCCAGAGTCAGATGGGCCCAGTAGAACCATGGAGTGTCGTTGGCATGGCTCGGGTGTTAGGCCTCTCCTATCACCAACTGGATTTGATCTACGTCTCTACCCCTCTTTCCATTGTTCCCTAGAACCCCTGGCACCTAGGATGGAGGCAGTGTGCCACCCAATGTGGCAGCTGTGCAGCAGCTGCTTTCTCTTCCCCAGCCTGGAATGCCCGCTTCCAAGCTGCTGCCAACCTAAACCAGCCAAGAGCCAAGATGCAGCATGTGCCCAGTTCTTTCAGCAAGTCTGCAGGCCCTCTGAGCCACAAATGCTTCCTCCTGTTAGTATTCCAGAGGCCAGAACCTCAGGAGACTGTTGCTCAGACGCTCCGCAATACTTGCTGTTCGAGACCCTTGCATCTGCCCGAACCTTGGGCAGTGCGTTAGTGACGTTTCTTTAGCTGCGATAAAACACCACATTCAAGGCAAGTTAGAGGAGTTTGTTTGGGCTTACAGCTCCAGAGAGTAAAGAGCCCATCGTGGCGGGGGAAGCATGATAGCAGGCATGGTGGTTGGAGCAAGTGTGAAGCAGTGAGAGCAAAGTCAGACCAGTATGACTCTCTAAACTCTCAGAGTCTTCAAAAGCCTGAGAGCATGGGCTGTCTTTCTTTCTGGGTCTTGCCTCTGTGAGAGACAGAGGAGATTGATGCCTAACTTGCCATGAAGAGGGCATGCCCAGCCTCAGTTAGCAGCAGCAGCCTGTGTTACTTCTTGTCACACAGAACTGAGACACAGAAAGATGAAAACGCCCTTCAATTTAATATCACGAAAAAGATGAGAAAGACACCATGATCGTCCTTTTTCTTCTACCAGAAAAGATGAAATAACTTATAACTGTGTGTGTTTATGTTCCTGTATATGTGAATGTGTGTGTGTGTGTGTGTGTGTGTGTGTGTGTGTGCACGCACGTGCATGCGTATGCATGCGTGTCAGCACACAAGCAATAATGGAAGCCAAAATTCAACCTCTGGTGTCCATCTTGGTTTTAGGGTCAGGGTCTGTAACAGTTAACACTGCCAATTTGTCAGGATCTAGGACCCAGGAGACAAGCCTCTAGGCACATCTTTGGAGGACTATCTAGGTTAGCTTAGCTGAGATGGGACGGCCTACCTTCACTGGGTGTAGTACATTCCGTGGTCTTGGCTCTCAGACTGAATGAATAGGAGAACGCAAGCTGACCCCCTTCACTGGGATGGGCTGTACCCCGGAGCTGTGAGCCAAAATTAACCTTTCTCCCTCAAGTTGTGTCTGCCAGGTATCTTGTCACAGCAACTAAAAAGGCAATTAACAAGGTTGCTCACTGAGCCTGCAGCTCACAATTTAAGCTCGGCTGGGTGACCAAAGAGCCCCAGGGATCCACCTGTCATCACCTCCTCCATGTTGAGGTTTAAAACTCATGCCATATTGACTGGATTTTGACATTGATTTGGGGTCTCGAACTCATGTCTTTTGCTACTTATTTAGCCCCCACACTTCTCTCATAATGAATACCTATTGAGTGCCTACTGCATGCAAGACAGGGTTAGCCCACAGAAGCATGGAGATTCAAAAGGACTGATGTGTCCCCCATGGCCAATAGCACCCATCTTGCCCCCATCTCAGACCATTGTGGCTAGAACCCAGACCCCAAGTCACAGAATGAAATATTGGACAAAGACCCAGATGGATCCCTAAGCAGATGTTTCATACAACCCAACCCCAGCATCCCTGGTTGCAGTCACTACAGGCATTAGGTGGACCTCCAGATAAGGAAGTTAGATGTGAAAGTTCATGGGTTCTGGGCATTCCCCCACACAGAGGCACTGTGGGCACAAGACGTGGAGGTGTGAACTCCAGTGTGACAGGTACTGAGATCGGAGGACACGAGGGAGGCAAGCTTCCATCTTGATCTAGCAGAGGGGTCATGGGATGTTGTCAAATGTGCTCAGAGACTCAAAGTGCATAGAGAAGCAGGGCCACAAGACCCTGCAGGAGCTGGGAAAGGCGTCTCTGCTGGAGTTCAGACACCTTTGCGCTTGGTTTTGAAGCATAGACAGGCTGTATCTGCTGGTCACACGAGCAAAGCTGACCAGAAAGGCGTTTCTTGTCATCTCATTTCAATGTCTCCTCCTTGGTGTGCGTGTGTCCTTACCAGAGAACAAACCAGCAAGACAGCAGATTTTACCTGGCGACCCGTGATGAAAGAAACTGGAGATCCCGCCTCGTACCCCAGCCAACCTCAGGGAAGGGACCCTGAGAGTGAGGACTGGGCCCAGGTGCCCCAGGCTGGCAACCCAAGCTGAGCCTCCATGATAAGCATGAAGATGATGAACAACCATTTGCTAACCTCTACCAGGTGTTGTGGACCAACCGCGCCTCAGGACCCTGGAGGCTAACATTATCCTTTGTATGGTTTAAGTAACCTAGGCTACCATACCAAGGCCCTTGCTTTTTCCCCTTTCCTCCCCTTATGAGTAGTGATGTGTCCTAGGGTCCCCTATCTGTGGCTAGACTCCAGCAAGTAAACCTCAGCTAAAGAACCTAGTAGGAGAGAAAGGAAATGAGAAAAACTTGGGGGAAGCAGGAGGCTGGACATGGTAGAACAGTAACCCTGTTCCTGTTAGCATCTAGTTAAAGCGGTATCCCAGAGCTCCCTGCGTGGTTTGGGTCCCAGGAAAGGAGGGGGTGCCTGGGCTTGACAGAGCTCAATCCACCCACAGCCAGTCAAGGCAGCTTTCCAAATCAGCAGGCCGCTAATGTGTATACTGAACAGCCAGCCCAGGCCTGCATAGACCTGGCCCTCTGCCACCTACTTGCAAGCAGTGTGGGCTCCCAACATGTTCATGGGATGAAGAAACGACGAACAAACAGGCTGTGAGCAGATCTGATACAGATGGAAGCCTCGGGGCCTCTTGGTACCTGGTTCTGAGACTGGGTCTGGAATCTTCTGTGCATCTGGCTCTGGTCAGGCTAGCCTCAGTGCCTGGTGGAGGAAGGCTGTTCTCTGACCCTATTCTGGAAGCCCTTCCCCCATCCGCTCTTTGGAATTTATTTATTATTTACAGCTGCTCCGGGAGATCTGCCAGGACACCTCCTGCATGGTTACCGCTGCTGCTGGTGCAGGGAGCCTGCCTGAGATGAAGTAGAAGGCAGAACTTCGAAAGGAACAAGGGGACAGCCAAAAGCAGTCCTTCCACGACCTGTACACGGATGGCAGGTTTGGGTGTGGGACACAAGAATGCCCCGGGTCAGACTCTTGCCTTGAGAGTGTTACCGGGGCAGGGGCCAAGAAGGTAGAGATCATTCTGCAGACGTGGTTTGGGGAGGGAACTACTGAGCATGTATGCATGCGTGCGCGCACGCACACACACACACACACACACACACACCTCTCATCATCATCATCATCATCATCATCACTTTCTCACTGTCAGGAGCCCCAGGAAGAAAGCAAGAACACAGAGAACTCATGTGAATCCTCCAAGGCCACACAGCTGAAAGTTGTCAGGGGCAGGAATTCAACCCAGTTGTCTTCAGGTGGTACTGGTCCATCCATGAATCACATGGGAATGGCATCAGTTACGATGACAGCCGGAGACTGAGTTCTGAGAAACTCCTAAAAAGTGAGGGAGGCTCTCTGCACCTGCCGTGGGGAATTGTAGGTACGTCAAGGCCATTCACTAGAGATTAAGATAGGGTAAGGCCTGAAAGTCATAGGCGGTGGAAGCCGAGGCAGCCATCAGGAGCCTTGTACTAGGAAGACGTTCTTGGAGAACATAGTGCAAGTGGAGGTTGAAGCAGGCTGTGACACCTGCCATTGACCTGGGTCAATACCCCACTTATGCCCTGAACTCGGTGCTAGAATTAAACTCAAGTAACTGCTCTCTGTTTACACTAAAATGCTTGCCAGATATCTCTTCTCTGGGCCTCGGTTTCCCCAAAGACAGTGTTTCCGTGAGCATTTTTAAAGAAACAGCTGCTGGGAAGTTGATGGAGACATGGGGCAGTCAATCACCACAGCTGGAGAGATGGAGTTAGCTGTCCCTAGGGATGAAAAGAAACAGGGCTCATGGAGCGCAGGGAGGGAGAAGACCCAGAACAGAGGAAGGAGCCACAGCATGTGTTCTGTAGGCTCCACTTGGCAGGTTGGAGATGCGGAATCCTCAGAAGCTGAGGCTGGCCCAGGCAGCCTGGGAAATCTGTTCCCAACCCTGTGCATGTCGGCAATGAGGATGCTCTGGTGTGTGAGCCTTAAAATTGCCCAGAGCTTCTGAGTTTGTCCTGCCTGGCCACAACACAGAGGGAGTTGTAAGATGGTCAGTGGCGTGGGACATGTCCATGCCCGCTGTCTGTTCAGTGACCATAAAGGATTCACCGGTCCCCAGTACTTAGGGAGAGTCCTCTAATGTCAGCTGCCAGCACGCTGGCCTTGAGGAGTTCCAGCTACAGAAGCATTTGGATGAGCTAATGAGAAGAAAATCATAAGCTCTTCGGGTCATCGACCTCATGGCTCCACACTCCGGCCCTGCTTACGTATATGATTTTCTTCAATTCTCAAATATCAGTTAATGTGAGTTGGCTCCAAAGAGCAAAATACCTGAATACCTGAGACTAAGGCGATGAGCTCCTGACTCATCTCACATGTGGTTCAATAACAAGATAAACTCCCGGCAACCCAGACTTTTCCATCAGCCTCAGCCTTGTTCCTACATCAAAATGGCTGCTCCAGCTCCAGCCATCACAATGGATGCAAGAGAGAAAATGAGTAGAGAACCCTCTTTTCTTAAGAAATGAGGTCCCTTTTAAGACTTCCTCTTATGTCTCACTGGTTAGAATTGGGTCAGAGGCCCAGTCTGAGTGAATGAGTCACCTTTTGGGGGTCATGTCTGTGATGGTCACAAATGATTTCTGTGGGTACAGTCTCTGCTGCTCCAAACAGACAGCATCCCCTGCTAATGAGCTCCCAGGAAAGGGAAGGGAGATGAATGCTTTGTGCACAGAATGGAGTCTTCCTACTATGTAGGACACAGGCAGGTAGCAGTAAGGAGGTGCCACAGTGATGGGACAGAGCGATGGTACTCAAGAAGGAGAGAGGAGCCCCTTGCAGGCATTGGCTGGCAATGACCAGGAGATGATCCACACTGGCCATAATGCCCCTCTGACGTCTGCTCTGGTCTCTCTGGGATGTAGGAACAGGATAGTGCAGAGGAGAAACTGAGGCAGGAGGCTGAACAGTGCCTGTGCAGAGATTCTGGAACTACCTGGGGTGGATCTGGATATTCTCTGCTCCCTTCTCTTTGGCAGGCCAACATGACATTTCTTTGACTAGGCCTAGAAAGGATAAGGACTAAGGTCGGGAGCCACATCCCACCAAGAAGAAGAAATACCCAACGGCACTGAAGGCAGGCCGATGGGTTAAGGAGTCCTGGCTGAAGAGCCAGCTGAGAGAGGCACTGCCACCAGTGTCCATGGACTTGAGGAGCAGTGCAGACCCCACTGACCGTGCACACCTCCAGGCATGGCAGTGGTAAAGTCTTGTCGTTTCTGGGTGGAGCTAAGTCAGAGGTGGGAGAGACAGTGAAGAAAGGCTAGCCCACGGGAAGAGGACAGTGAGACAGAAGGGAGCCTCTCCACACACAGAGCCCTTGCAAACCCCCCAGAGTGTCTCCGGCATCCCCACCTCCAGCCTGGACCCTCCTGCTTCCTCCCTCCTTCCCTGAGAGCCTGAGCTCTCCCGGAACATGGAGGATGCTGGGTGAGAATTCATCTCCCCATGTGGAGTCAATCCTGGGACTTTCCCTTTAAGAGCTGTCAGAGCAGGGAGGCTGGCCAAGCTGGGCTGGAGGTGGGGACAGAGGGAAGAAAAAGAGAGAGAGGGAGAGAGGCAGGAAAAGTTTTTTTAGAGGAAAATGCAGGGCTAGTCTGTTGGCCTGACGTCAGACGTCAGATGTCGCTTTTATAAACCCCCCCTCGGGGGCTGAGGAAGGCTCTCCACTGCTCTGATGGGCCAGCCCAGTCCTGGCCCCGCTCCCCAGAGAGGCATCTGCATCCTCTGGGCTGAAAGGTAGCGCCTGTGCCGCTGACTTACAGGCATGAGGTGGCTCCTGCCCTGGACGCTGGCAGCTGTGGCAGTCCTGGTGGCGGGCAGCGTCCTGGCCACGGTGAGTCCTGCCTGGAAAGGATTGGTGAGGGGTACCTGATCCCTTCCCATCTGGTACTGAGGCCAAGGGACTCGGGGGAGGAGGGGTCAAGACAAGATGGGTTGGAATGGTGCCCTGAGAGGGGAGAGGGCTGCTGGGATCTGAGGAAGCTGGCGGATTGGGGGGAGGCAGAAGGAGCGCCCCTTGAGAGAGCCAGTCTTCTTTCCTCTATTTTCATAGAGTAACACTCAACAAAGCAGGGAGTTGAGGGATCAGCACTTCAGACTGGCTGTGTGATCTGGGGTGGATCATTCACCTATTTCAGAGCAGCATAACATGAGGGGGTTCCTGGGGAGTTTGAAAACCCCAGGACTTTGAGCATCAGCGCTCCCAAGAGGAGAGGTGCTGGGAAACCCCAGGAAAAGCTAGGAAGGAACCTGCCTGCTTCCTGCAAATTCCAGCTAAGCAAGCAGCGTTTAGGGGTTTGCGAGCTGCATTGGTTGCCACCTTGAGCTCCTGGGGCCCTCCATGGTTTGTTCAGTGAGTGTGTTCCTATCCTGCCATTCCCAGAAGGCTTCTGGAGGCTTCTCTCCCACCTGAGTCCAGAGGGAGGAACAGCAGTCTGCACCCTCAAGAGCCAGGGGAAGGAGACACGTGGCAAAGTAGGAAGCTTGCCGGAGCAGAGCACGAGTCGGGGTGGGGTGTGTGGCTGGGCAAGGGGGCACGCTGCTTGGGGCAGTGAGGTTGATGGCTAGGCAGAAGGGAGGCAGCTTGGGGCAGCAGGGTGAGCACTGAGTCTGACATCCACATGAGAGCTAGGGACTGTGGGGAAAAAGAAGCAAGACTATTGTCATGGAATTATGCCAAGGAAATCTTTGGGGGCTGTCATGTCTATTCATGGTTGAGGGCACTTGGGGTCAGGGTTAGCTACCTGCCTATGCGTACAGGCTCAGTCTATTTCCAGGGAAGCTCAGAATCAGACCTGACTGGGACTGGGTAACAGGCACCCTAAGGTGTTGTATGCATAGAATAAACCTGTCCGATTTGTACCCAAGTCCTCTAGCCCTCTAGCATGGTGCTTGTGGGTACCAGCACCTAACCCTACCAATAACAATAATAATGATTATAATACTGCCTCTGTCCACAAAGGATGGCCAGAAAGAAGCAGAGGTTTGGTGTGACTCAGGACTTGCCCAGAGTCAGGATGAGTAAGTGGCCAGGGTCAGACACTGTGTGTCTCCACTCACAGTCCTCCCAACATCTCCTAGTCTGGAGCCCAGGAAGGAAGGAACTAAGTCTGCCTCTGCCTCAGGACTGGATGTGACTGGGTGCAGGCCTGCAGGTGGCTGGACCTGGGAGGGCCGGGTGTGGATGGAGAACTGGTGAGAAGACAGTCAGAGTCAGGGTGAGGGCATGGGAGGAGAAGCTTATGGTAAGTCCCGCACTGGGGCCTGCTCCCTTGCGGTCAGAGCGCGCCTGACTGACAGACAGTGGGGGACACAATCATAACTTTTCAGGGGATCTCAGCAGAGAGATCCAGGGTCCGGAGGGACATGGTAGTAGCAGGGGGTGCTTCCAGTAAAAGCTCCCAAGCCACCCACCCCAACCTCTTGGGGAGACTTGAGGCCTCTTAGTACAAAGGTCTGAGGTCCCCGGACGGCCTCAAAACCCATATCCACTAACACGGTACCCTTAACAGTAAAGAGCTGGGATCTGCCCAGAAACCAGTGCCTGGTTTTGTGGCCAAATTCCACACGTGGCATCCTCCAGAAATAACACAGAAAGGAGTTCAAGTCCAGCAATGGCCAGGGAGCCCCATGGAAAGAATGATGCTCATTGGCCATATGGAAGGAAAAGTATGTGGGAAGTGAGAATTGCCAAGAAGACTTCGAGGAAGTGGGCTGGGAGGGAGACACTGTCTGATGTGCATGTAGCTCAATGGACTGTTGGAAGGAGCGGGAGGCCAGCTGGGAAGGGGGACATCTAAAGGGGAGGAGGCAGAGCCTAAGCTCCCACACCAAACCTGCTATGTATGGCAGTGTTGCGGTTGACACTCGGGGTGAGGAACAGTTTGTTTTACCTCTTCTTTTGCTTGAACAAGTGTTGATTGACCACTGGCTAGGAGGAAGGAGGTAGAGCATGTGAGCCTTTCTAAGGACTGTGTCCCTGGTAATACCCACCCATGTGCCATGCCTGTGCGGACATGCTTAGGTACCACCAACATCTTTTGATGTTCAGCGTCTCTGAAATTCCTGTCATAATCAAAAGAAAATGTAACCATCCTCCTGCGGAGATGCAAAAGCTGAAGCTCAGAGAGGTTAGGTAAATTTCCCAAGGCCACACAGCTAACAGTCTATGGATATGACATTTGAACTTAGAAACTTCTTCAGTGAAGTCTTACCCTGCTCTGTGTCCTTGTGCAGAAATGGAGCATGTGTAGGCTAGACCCCAAAAGAACTGGTAGGTTGCTGAGGCCGGAGGTTGGAGTCATCCACACATGTATTAGAGTGAGGGATGAGCGGGGACAAGGAAATGCCTTTCAGGATAAATAGACTGGGATGTGGGTTCTACAACTGGCTGAATCTTCTCCTCTCTTCCTGTCCATATGTGTGGGCTGTTCATACAATTAGTGTGTGTGTGTGTGTGTGTGTGTGTGTGTGTGTGTGTGTGTGCACGTGTGTAAGAGAGAGACAGGGGCAGGGTGGTGTAAAGGAAAGAACTCATTGTTTGGGTAGGGAATGCAAACTTATTCTCTGTTCCCAGAATCTCAGGGACCTGGGCGTGTGTTGAAATTTCCGCTGTAAATGAGAAATTGGGCAGGACCCACAGACAGTCTCCATATACAGAGCAGTGGTGTGAGTTGGCAGCTCCTCTGACTCTCACCTCCAGATCAGAGCCCTGCAGTGCCTTTAAGTCTCTGCCTGGCTCAGCCCCACCACAGGCTTGTCAGGGAGCTGCGGGAAGGCTACTGACAGTTAGTTTGCCTCAGCTCCCCCCCACACACCCCAGTATGGCATTTATTCAGGGATGGGTCTCAGGAGGGCTCCTTACCCCATTGACAGACATGGTCCCCACCTTTGGGCTGGACAGACCTCTGGTCCTTTGGTAAACCCACACACCACACAGCACAGCGTTTAGTGACAGCTCTGTCTAAGACAACTGAACAGGGAACTGCCAAGACTGCTTGGAGCAGATGCCAACTCTAAAACCTGCTTGGTGCCCCCACTATCTTCCATGAACCACAAGACTCTCCCCAAAATGGCTCCCCTGAGAGCAAGGAAGGAGTCATAGCCATGACAAGGCTTCCACAGCCCTAGAAGCCACTAAGGGTTGGGAGGGTGACTGTAAGGTCTCAGAGTTACGCTTTGGCATGTGAGCTGTTATGGTCGGCATACCATGGATGGCCCACTTGCCAGTCACTGGAGACTAAGGATGGCCCACTCAGTTCTGACTCGTGGCTTTAGTCTCCATGTAGACCAATGCATTGGAACATTGCTCACTGAGAAGACAGAGTGTGCTGTGGTCCAGACCCTCACTCACTGCACTTTGCAGCCACTGGGCCCTAAAGCCATGTTGAGTGATCCACTGGATAGCAGATCTCAGTGGAGACAATCCAGGACAGCAGATGCTCTGACTCCTACCCTGATTTCTGTTGACTGGATATGTTTAGATAGTCTTGTGCTTTGGGTTCAACAAAACATACAATGGAAGTCAGTTTCACCTGCTTCTGATTCCTTTTGATATAACGGTTAGAAATGTCTATCTGTGGTTGACAAATAGACACAAGGGCTCTGGGTATGGTGAGGAGAGGTGAATTTGGAGGGTTCTGAGCCAGGTTTACAAGCCGAGTGTCCTGGGGGAAAGTATCCCTGATGCAGCATTGTAGGGCCCGGGGAGGGTAACACAGAATCGGGTGGTACACAACATTGTCTCTTTAAAGGTTCACGCTAGATTCCAGGGATGTGGGGAGTGTGGAGAAGATGGAGGGAAGGAGTAGCGAGCAAACACATGAGGCCTGCAGACTCAGCAAACAGTTCCATTGTCCCAGCAGCAACGCTGGATCCCAAGCAAGTGAAGACTCGGGCTTCAGGCAGGCCTCTAGTCCCGGAGTACAGGCACTAGGGTGACTGGTCTCACAACCCTACCACGCATGTGCAGAACAGGACAGATGTCTGCTATCCAGGGCTCAGAGCCGGGAATCTTCTAAAGTCTGTTAGCCAAGTCTCTGGCCCTGAGAGCCAAGTCAGTGAGCACTCCAGGGGACTGTGCAAGAGAGGGAAACGGGCGACATGCTGCTGCTGCTGTTGGTGGTGATGATAGCGGTGACGATGGTAATGGTGACCATAGCGGTAATGGTGACCATAGCGATGGTGGTGATAAGGGCATTGTGATGATGGTGAGGTAGTGGTGATATAGACAGTGGTGACCACAGAAATCGGGAAGGTGGTGAGGACGGGGATTAAGGTGTTGATGTTAATTATGATGATGGTGAGAGAGATCATGGTGATAATGATGATGGTGGCAGTAATACTAAGGATGAAGGTAGGGTGTATGTGTCTCAAAAAGCTGAGTCGGGACAATAGCCCCACCATTCTGACTGTAGGACTCACAGCCCATTCCCATGCTTGTTTTGATGGGAAGCAGGAACACTGGCATGGGGTCTGCATTAGGTGGTTGAGGAAATGTGACACCTGCCTGGAAGACAATTGTCTGATAACGCAAGCTTGCTCTGGACTTTAAAACAATGGATGAGATAAATTCTTCTATGTTTGCATGCCGACATCCTGACATTCATTGGCCAGAGCTCCCCTTTCTCATCCTCTTTCCTCTACCTTCTTCCTCTTCCTCCTCCTCTTTTCCATGCACTAAAAGGAGCCGGAGCCTGGAGGGAGGAAGAAGGTAGAAGGGGGAGAAGCTGGGCCCCTGAAAGGGGATAATGGACATTCCAGGGCTGCGATTTGATCTTGGCCCGCCCACTAGCCTGGGATCTGGAGGCAAGTCAGGGCAAGGTCTGCGCTGTTGCCTATCTGCTGGGGGCAGGGAATGGAGGACAGGGGCCAAGATCTAAGGGCTTCTCCAGGGACTCTGCCTCCAGTCTCTGAATGAAGAGAAGGAAAGTGGACTGTGAGCCTCCCCAGGGCTGGAGAGTTCTGAGGGGGCTCGCAGGATAGAGGAATATTTAAGAAAGCTAAACTTGATCCCTGTCTTTAGCACAATTGCTGTGTGACACTATTCATATCACTCCCCTCCCTATGTTCATTTTCTCATCTTGAAAGTGAGGAGAGGTTGAAATTGACTCTTCAACTTGCTTCCTGCGGAAGCTGCCTGAAATCCACATGTTCATTCCTGGGGTCGAGTGACCACTGAACAAACTTCAGGACTTGTACTGGCTAATCTTCACAGTTGGTGTTAGACAGGGGTAGGGTGGGAGTGTTACTGCCTTCCTGCAGAGAATTGCTAATCTTGCTGCCAAAACCAAAGTGTCCCTAGTTGGAGTTAATGGGTATGTTCCTCTCTCCAGGTCTTAGGGCTGGTTCTCCAGTCCTAGGGTTCTTTGTAAATCTACAGCAGTTCCCTGTAGATCCTGACCACAGCTAGCCCAACCTGACCTTGTGTGTGTGTGGGAAGGGGGGGTCCCACCATCTTGGTGGGCACAGCAGAGCCCTTAACCAACTCTCCCCACTCATACATGTTTTTCAGACTCATTCTTCATGACTGCCTTGTTCAAATTTTTTTTTCCTTTTTTGAGACGGGGATTTCTTTGTAACTTGTCCTGAAACTTGCTCTGTAGACCAGGCTGGCCTTGAACTCACAGAGATCCACCTACCTCTGCCTCCTGAGTGCTGGGATTAAAGGAGTGCACCACCACCACCACCACCTGGTTTACCTTGTTCATTTAAAAAACTATTTCCCAAATCATTTCCTCAATTCTCCATTCTGTGTACATACCCTGGTTGTTCCTCCATCCCAGCCTTGTCCCTCCGTGCCACGAGTGGTACCTACTTGGGACACCTCCAGGAACCCTTCCTCACATCTCCCAAGTAAAGCTACAGACATCCCAATAGATCTTATCCTTGTTAAGGGGATGGGAATCACATCGCCCAACTGAAACGGCACTGGTCTCACCCCGCGGAAGACCTTGCCTCTGCTCACACGCTCTTACAAAGCTAAACACCTCTTAATTCTCAAGCCATGTGAGCTCCTCCAGCCTTTGCTGAGTCTTCCACAAGAGTAGCTAATGCTAGGTTCCATCTTGGTCTGGCATGACCCCTAATGGTCTATCAGTGACTGTTCCAGTACAGCGTGGATGCTCAGAGCCGAGTTCACAGTGACTCATAAAGCCAGGCCAGTCCTAGAGGGGACTAGGCAGATTGCACATGAGGAGGATGGACAGGAAGGGGTGACCAAGGTACTTTCTAAAGTGGAGATGGCTTGTTGGGGAGGGACAGGGAATGTTGAAAGAGGAACTGACCCAGTAGCTAAGAGGCCAAGACAACAATTAGTGGCTTCCAGACTTGCTACAAAATCAAGAGTCTTGAACTCTGAGATCTGCCTGTCTCTGCCTCCTGAGCGGTGGGATTAAGGGTGTGCACCACCACTGCCCAGTTTCATTGTGATTTTTTCTTAAAACTCCCAAAAGAAATCACCTCTGCCTAGGAGTCCTGAGGTGGCGGTAGCCAGGCTGTGGCTGCCTTCACTCCTCCCTGGGTCTTTTTCACACTCTTGTCTCCTCAGAAGGAAGAGTAGTGAACATGTATTGTTGTACCTGGAGGTCAATAGAGGTTCTAAGTACTCTGTCCTTTGCTTTTGAGATCGGGTACTGATATACATCCCAGGCCAGCCTAGAACATTTCAGGCTAGTCTGGAACTCACAATCCTTCTATCTCTGCCTCTCAAGGGCTAGGTTTACAATACTGTTCACCATGCCTTGCCTCTGCACATTTGAAGAATGAATGAATGAGTTCTGTAAGTTTGGAAACATCTCTATCTCATGCTCCCTTTATCCTCTCCACACACAACTGCCTTGTCCTGCCAGAGGTCCCCCAAAATGCAGTGTATAAAATGGATGGGAAAAAGATTACAAAGTTTTTCGTGTTCCTTGCCCTGATCCCTAGCCAGCTGGTGTGAACACTTGGGTCAATGTTCCTCCCTGAAAACCCTCTTGAATGTGCAACCTGGGGATCCAAGGCTGTGTTGGGAGGGGGAAAGACCTGCCACTCATGCCTGGCTCAGGCCTGCAAGGACTGGAGCCAAGATCCTCCCACACAGTGGTCTAAGAACTGGTTCTCCAGAAGCTACCAGGAGGCTATGGAAAAGTAGCACCATTCAAAAAAAAAAACAAAACAAAACAAAACAAAACAAAAAACCAAAAATACAACAAGGCAGTGAGATTCACAGGTTTCTGTAGTACATGCCACTGCCTGGGCCCAGGCCCACCCTACAGCTCACCTCCTCCAGAGCCTCTCTTTTCAGAAACTGCTTCTAGGCAGGGAGACACCCTCCCCACAACCCCATCACTGGTCCTTAGAGCTATGCTCTACCATTCCTGCCTCCACACTGACCCCTGGTGGAACATGTAGGCACAGCATTGCAAAGGCTTCAGCCAGGCTCTCCATCCTGCCCTGCTATTCCCTGAGCATTACCCAAATGGGCCCTGGAACCTGTGGGCATGTGGGAGGTTTCCCCTTGAGGGATGAATGGATGTAGCCATTCTCTCCTCTTCCAGGGCCCTGTGGAACCAAGGATTATCCCTGTTGGGTTACAATACTGCAGTGGCCCACACTTTGTCCCTTAGGGTTCCAGGCAGTCAGTAGAGACCTAGTGCATAAATGTCATGGGAAGCTGAAAGAAGAGATGAATGAACCTGGAAGGATGAGGGTGTGGTACAATGACAAATTGCACATTCATTTGCACAGCAAGGGGAAGCCTCCTGAGTACCCACAGGTTCCAGGGACACAGCTGGGCAACACTCACAGAACAGCAGGGGAGGCTGGAGAGCCCAGACAAAACCATTGGAATGCTGTGCCTAGATTTCCATCGGGGGCCAGCTAGCAACGACAAATGCATACTTGGGGAGACACTAGAGTCAGACATGACTCATAGGCGGTGAAACCTCAAATGAGTTCCTTCAACTCTCTGAGCCTTTGTCTCTTATGTTGGAGATGGGACTGAAACTCCTCATCAGGACTAGTGAAGGGCCCTGCCACTACCACCTTTTTACAAATGAGGAGGGGAGTTCAGACGGGATGACAGCCCCCAGTACCCAGCCCTGGCAGTGGCGAGGATGGGAGGTTATCACATGAGGTTCCCTCATTTCTCTGTGTCATCTAACCATCGGACCATTCATGCCCTAAGAGAGAAGAAGACAGACATCACTGGGTCCCCTGTAGGGTCTTTCCACTTAGACAGGATTCCATTTTCTGATCCCATGTCTCTATTGGGCACCTTTATAAAACAATGAAGCAATCCCATTGTGTGACGCCCAGAGGACTGACTTCGCTTCTGGCTCCATCTAGAATGATGGACCATGCTGCCCTACCCTTAGCCACTGCTCACCTGTAAACAGTACATCACAAATGCACATGCAGGCTTTCCCATGGTGCTGGATTTTCCTTCTCAACTCCAGTCAGCTTAGGCATTCCTTTAAGTATGACGGCAGAGATTCCGCCCTGCCCACCAATTATCCCCTTTGTCCAGAAGTGTGTGACTCTTAGGGACATTGCCACCAAGCTATTTCCAGGCACTTTAACAGACTCTCAAGGGCTATAATGAAGTTCTATCCATCGCCTCACCGCATTTTGTCCTGAGAGGTAAAATAATGACGTGTGTCCCCCAGCTGTGTCTGATGGCTTTGTGTAGGGCCCTTTGAGGCACTTTATACTGTGCATGAGGTTTAGGCTTCACAAGAACCAAAAGCTAAAGCAGGAAGATGACCCAAAGATCTGCCCTGTCCCTAGCCCCCACCCATTGTTCTCAAACCATTGTTCCTACCCTCTTAAGAATCACAAGGACTACAGGCCAACTCAGGCTATAGGCCTGTCTAAAAGAATCCAAAGAATTTAACAGGGAACAGGGCATCTGTGTTGATGGTGGCTGCATTCTGAACTAGCCAGGATGAACTACCAAGCCTCCTCTCCAGTGGCCTAAGTTTGGGTTTCTGGGGGCAGTAAGGGGTTGTCAGTGGACTCTGGTTGTCAAGGTGATTCTTTTTGGTGGGCAAGAAAGTCCAGAAAGTTAGTTCTGTTGGGTTTTGCTCCTGCTAAAGAACCCCGAGCAGGCAGTGGGGAGCATCTCAGAGTGGAGAGGACAGGCAGGCCAGCAGCCGTGGAGCTGGGTAGGCCAGCTATGACCGAGCATGTACTGTGCTTTCAGTCTGGGCGGCATCTTGGGCATGCCATTTTGTCCTTGTCTTCCCTTTAACACGGTAGCGTCTGCAGGGTCTGGTGCCAGAAGCACATTGTAAAAGAAGTTTTATGTGAGCAACTTCAGTTTGGAAAGACCAAGCCTTTTTTATTTTTATTTTTATTTTTTCTGTCTCTGTCCTTTTAGCCAGCATTCTCCTTACTTGCTGATTTACTTTCCCTTTCTTCCTTAAGAGTAACACAGGGTGCCAGGGCATTGTGTATGCGCAGACTCACCTGCCTACCTTCAGAGTAGGCACGTTGGCCCTGTGAGGTGTAAGAGGACAAGAGCCAGATCTCTGGGGAGAGCACAGAGCTCACGCTCAGAAAAGCAGGGACAGAATCCCAAGAAAATTAAGAGTGCCAGAAGAGGGTCTTATGGGTCCAGGGCAGTATCCCCCAAAAGGAGTCTGTCTCTGCGAGATCCTATGGCAGCGTAAAGTGCACAAAGGACTACTTCTCCCTTGGGGTCACCAGGAGATTCTCCCCCTCTTCCCCTCTCCCCCAGGACCACACTCCCAGACCATGTGAGACTAAGCTTTGCAAGTTATTGGGCTTCCCTGCATGCCTGCTGCTTCCATAGGACAGCAATGAACTTGCTGGTTGCATTCTGAGGACAAGGCTCATCAAGTCCTGCTCTCTTTGGCCACTACAGTCCTCGTGGTGGGTTTATTACATGGGCAGTTGAGTTAATTGCTTAAAATTTTCAGGGAAGGGACTGGAGAGCTGACTCTGAAGTTATGCGCACTTGTTTCTCTTCCAGAGGACCAGAGTTTGGTTCCCAGAATCCATGTCCACCAATTCACAATTCCCTATGACTCTAGCTCCAGGGGATCGGATAGCCTCTTCTGGTCTCCATGGGCACCTGCACACACGTGGCATACAGACATACAGACACACAGAGACATGCAGACATAGACACACACAAATAATAATAATAATAATAATAATAAGCTTTTTTTCTAAAGCTTTTGGCATAGAGCAGCTTGGTCCCATCCCTTACTGCCTAGGTGACTTTCTACAGATCAATTGTCAGGTCACCAAGGTTCTCTGAAGACCCAGCTCCTCACCACTCTGAGGAAAATCAGCAGACTCCCTTTTTAATATGTTAGGCAATTTATGAGCTAGTGTGTACACCAATGCTACAAGGAGCACCCCATAAATATCAGCTGTAGAAACCTCAAAGATGTATGTGTGTGTGTGTGTGTGTGTGTGTGTGTGTTTATTCACACCATAAAACCAGAATGGCAGGGAAATGTACATTAGTTCATCTTTTCTGCTGTAAGGGGCATATTGATACCTACCATATACCCAGCTCTGTGGGGTCTGATCTTTGCCCCCCATAATTGCCAGCTATTTTTTAATTGTTTATTCATTTTTATTTAGCATCAGAGTGTACATGTATGCAGGTCAAAAGACAGCTTTCAGAAGTCGGTCCCCTCCTTCCATCTTGCTAAGACAGAAAGTAGTCTCTTTCTTTCTACACATTTGGGGCTAGCTGGTCCGCAGGCTGCAGGGAAATCCCCTCTTCACCAGCTGTCTCACTATAAACGTTCTGGGATCACAGATGAATGCCACCACGTCTGTCTGTCATACGTGGACTCCACGGGTTGAGCTCAGGTCATCAGATTTATTGACTAAGGCATTTCACCAGCTCCAAGGTTGCCTCTCCAGATAGTATCCAGAATGTCTACCAGCTAGTTTCTTCCATCAAGAAATTCTCCTTTCATGCACAATAGTGGGAAAGTTACTAAATCCAGCAGACCTGAGTTCTAATTCCTGTTCTGAGCTAGCTAGGTGTTCCGGTCATCTCATTGATGTATAAAATACAAATAATATACCTGTTGCCATGGGGGAAATGAGGTAATCTGAGTGACAGAGGGCCTATCCGATGCTGGTCCCAAGTGTCCTCAGAATGGTGGCTCTCAGGGGACAGGCTGAACAGCTGGGGGCTATAGCATAAAGTTGTTCCCTCGTGCATAAGTAAGATACCACTTCAGAGGAGCAGACTGAGCCTCAGATAGAGATTCCTCATGCCACGGGAATGATGGCAAGCAAAGGCCTGGCACAAAGGCTCAGTGTGTTTTGCTCCAAGCCCACATCTGCCCCAAGCATCTCCTGCTAAAGTCTCCTGATGAGTGAGGTCTTCAGGACTATTCTTGGCCAGCGTACTCAGTGGGCATCAGCAGCCAGTCGGCCTCCGCCTCTTCACACCCACGCTGACCGACACACATGCTGCTGCGCTCAGGACACTGCATGCCACCAACTCAGGACTCAGTCCCCTGCCCCCTTCTTTCCATTGGATCCATTCTCACTCTTCCATCATGGTTTCATGGTTTCTAGAGCCTTGGCACTCCCTGGAGAAGTTGGCCCCACCTTGTACACCTCCACGTTCCTTCTCTCTACTCCTGAAGCCAGGTATGGCTGTTTGCTCAGCCGCCCCCCCTCCCGACACACACACACACACACACACACACACACACACACACACACACACACGTCAGCACCCAGCCTGGCACCCAGTGTAAAGTAAAACCTAGAGTGCTGAGCCAGCAAACGAAAAGAATGAGTGAATGATGTCACTGTAGCGTTGATCACCTTGTTGCAATTATCATTCTCGTATCAGCACCGAGTATGTGTTAGGGAAGAGAGGGACTCTATGCAGTGCTGCTTCCGCTAAATCCATCACAGAGCACAGCACACGGTACGTGTGCTGTGACAACTAGTGGATTTGTTAGCCAAAGAGCTGGTGTGCGTTTCTGTCTGAACTGTCTATCTTCAGGAGCAGAAGTCCCCTACCAGTCATCTGTGAGTCCCTGTATATCACAGAAGGTTGATCAGTGGGAGTCTGAACTAACTTCTGGTCTGTAGTCTTACACCTCAGACAATCCTGGAGTAGCCGTGCAGCTTCTTGCTTGGGGTAGCTGGAAGCATTATCACCACCACTAGATGGCACCAAGAGCCAAGACTTGGCCCAAAGTTAGTTTGGCCTATCCAGACACTACCCAGCGGTTCTCATTGAGTCTGATAGGGCCTGCCTATCCCTACCCAGATGCTTTAAATCAAGGTTACAGGTGCTACAGGCCCACTATAGTCTCTCCTTGCTGGCCATCGGAGCCTTCTTTCCTTTGCATCATTCTGTGTGCACTTGTGATGTGCTGCCGCGTTCAGAACCTGCCGGTCGGACTAACGCAGCAGCGCATTTCTGGTCCTCTTTAGCAAGACCTGTTCCTCTCCCAAGTTCCAGACAGCTTCTCTGTACTCTTCACAGCAACCATAGTCTTACATCATGATCCATAACTCCTAATGCTTGTCTCTCCTACACACTGCATGAACTTCGAAAAAGTAAAGGGCCTACTAAATCTTCTCTTCAAGTGTCTAAAACATAGGGAAGGCTACAGGCTAGCTCGCCAAACATCTGCTGAATGGCTGAAAGAGCCCTGAAATAATTGCAGGGTGCAGGTGATTCTCTTTCGCCCTTCAGGCTTCAGTCTCTTTCAGTGCACGGCAAGGAACCCAGATGGGTTCTGGGTGAACAGGTGACTGGATTACAGAGGTGCGAGCATCTTATGCTTGGACACCAGGGTCCTTCCACCTGCCTGTTATCCAGGACAAGATGCACTGGGATCTCAGTTTCCTTCCCAGCTGTCCTGTTCCTCTGTTTGCCACATGAACTTGTAGGCTGGGGAATGGGGTGCAGCTGCTGAGAAGAAGTGCAGGTAGGAGCAATAAAGAGTTTGTTTTGAATGAAAAATGAAGACCCCTTTTCCATCTGCTTTACTTGAGTCACAGAGCCCAGCTGTCTCTCCTAAGGGCCAGGGAAGAGAGAGCTGCAATGATCTGAGGCTATAAATCTGTGGCTGTAGCTAGATGGCCCTGCCTACTAAGGCTCGTGCGTTAACTACAGTGAAAAATTAGTCTGCTGAACTTGGACTTAGCGAGGAGCCATGTTGGGGCTGGAGAGATAACTGAGTCAGTAAAGAGCTCATCACACACTGGGAGGATCTGATTTCCATTCATTGAACCCCTGTGAAAAGCCAGGTGTGGTGTAATCCCAGCACTGGGGGAGATGGGGACAGGCAGAACCCCAACGTTGACCTGCAGCCACCCTAGCTAAATCAGCAAGTGCCAGAACAATGAGAGACCTTATCTCAAAAATCAAGGTGTGCAACACCTGACGAAAACAGCTGAAGAAGTCCCTCTGGCACACACACACACACACACACACACACACACACACACACCAACATACATGCAGATATACTACACGCAAAGGGATGCACACCAACACACATGCACACACACAAACACACACACACACACACGGACAGACAGACGGATGCATGCACACACAGAGGACCACCATCTGAATCTACCAGGCACAGAAGATTCAGTGGAGGAAGAACTTGGGGCTACAGCAGGGAGCAATAGCTGTGAGTTGTGGGCAAGTCCCCCACAGCAAAACTTATCAGCAAGCCTGCACTGCCTAAATCCTGGGCTTCCTTTCCTGGAACTCAGTGCCACCGCACATACTACTGGGGCTGTTGAGACACCAAGGAAAGAAGGAACCAACATGGGCTGAGGTGGTTACCAGGCCCCAGCACTTTACAGGCTGGAAATTGTTTTGAGTTCTCTGAACTTCGAGCTCCTTAATCTTACTGGCTTTATTGAAAGAAATGGATGTTTGTCTATTGATCGTATGGAAGCAAATTGTGAGACAACCTAAACATAATGAAGATGGAAAATCAATCGCAGTCATTTGGGCTTGGGAACCCTGGACTCACCAACCCCTTTCCATCTCTCCCCTTCCTCCACAGGTCATCTCTCCAACCCCCACAACCATGGCTTTCCCTCCAGTGCCACCGGAGGATGCAACTACACGCCCCGAGTTCTGCAAGTGGCCCTGTGAGTGCCCACAGTCTCCACCTCGCTGCCCTCTGGGTGTCAGCCTTATCACAGATGGCTGTGAATGCTGTAAGATATGTGCCCAGCAGCTTGGGGACAACTGCACAGAGGCTGCCATCTGTGACCCGCACCGGGGCCTCTACTGCGATTACAGTGGGGACTGGCCGAGGTACGCAATAGGAGTGTGTGCACGTAAGTGAGAGCCTCCGTACCTTCCGACTGCCCCCACGTTCTAGCTCTGGCCCAAGAGCACCCACAGCCGCTCATCTGGTCAGGTTTAACTTAGTAGGAAGCATGCTCTAACCCAGTCCACATTTAGAAGCCACAGGATGGGTCATCTTGGGGAGAGACCAATGACTGCGTTATTCTTCTCCCTAAGATCTCAGTGTGCCTTGCTCTCTTTCATATTAGAGACATTTTCCCCGAGGAAGGGAGTTCTGCCAAGAAATACTCAAGCCTGGTTCTGTTCTCTCGGTAGATAGGACTCTGCAATAGATGCCCAATGGCCTCTCTGATGACAGTGAATCACTGCCATACTACAGATATTTTAATGATCCTTTAAATTCAAATGCTTAGTAATATGCTTTAAAAGGCCAGTGGCCACCAAATAACGAAAGCTGGAAGATTGCAGTCCCCATTTCCTGGGAGCCATGCTTTCCCAGTTACCACCATTACTTTTAAGTTGCTAGCCCTTTATTTTAATAGCCATCACTACATAGCAATGTCTTTTGCTAGATCTTAATTGGTTTGCTATACTAATTTTGGATCATTTATTAATATCCCTACATGCTAGTTAGTGGCTAAGCTCCTGATGCTGTCAGATACCTTCGTTATCTTCCAAATGTCCTTCTTCTGATTTTTGGCTGTATAATCGTGACTATTTATTACGCTCTGACTATGTTCACTGGAACCTAAACAGTGTACGTGTTTGAATTCTCCCTTCTCATAGTGTCTTTTGCTCTTCCTGATGTTCCTACCTGCCTTTGTTTTTCTTTGGTTTTGGTCTGCATAGTATCCTTGTGTTTGGAGGATGACTGTGGTTTATTTTTCACGTGGTCCATTCTGTGTCCCCTGTTCCCGCTACTGTTCATAGAGACCATGTTTCTGAGACTTCATCACCCCCTGCTTCACTCTGGACTTCTGGGTTCTTAGTCTGAATTCTCTGAGTATCGCTTGCCAAATGGCACAGACCAGCGTGATGATGAACAGTAGCCTGAGACAGGAAAGATTCCTCAAAGTCTCATTCACACAGGAAGTCCTCTCCCAGAAGTATTGAATCAGGACTCCTTCATAATTATTCGTCTACATCTTCCCCACTCTCTGTTCGTATACAGTGCAGTCCCTCATGCTACCCAACACTTTAGAGTTCTGTGTGGGTTGTTGATGAGGACTATGCACACGACCCATGTCTGTAAACCCTACCTGAGCCTCTTGGCCCCTCTGTGGTTCTTTTCTTGTCTTGTCTCCTTTAATTCACTTACATGTACACCTTTGACTTCTCAATGCCTTGCTTCCCCCATCTCTCCTGTGTTTCTCCACTTTCTGGAGATGTGTTGTTAATGCCACTAAACTTTTCAAAGGAGACTTGCACCGTAGCCTGCACATAATCACCCAATACATTAAAGATGTGTTTCCTGCGCACCAGCCCCGTCTGGTTTAAATAAACCCTTGAGTTCCAGGTGATCTTTGCTTACTGGTTCTCAAGACTGGCATTAAATAGTCATTGACCTTTTTTCATAACGCAGGGAGACTTGGCAGGTCTCCCTGTGCTGGAATCACCCATGAGACCAGGCCTATGGGAACAGCTAATAATTCCTCTCCTGGCTAGCAGCTGTCCCTAAGGTCATTTGAAAGGTAATTCAGTGCACTGTGATTATACTAATCTCCAAAGCCATAATGGGATCTTGCCCCCTTATAGACATTGTCTCATGGACCCAGAGATTGTCTTCCCTGCTTACCACCCACCCCCACCCCACCCTCACAGCCTCTAATTGCAGGTCCCACTCCCAACCACCACAGTCCCTTAGCTCCCTGCCACCAGGGACCTTGATACAGTTCCTTTCCATTAATTTAAGAAAAATACATAAACGCCTTGATTTAAGGAAGGATTCAAAAGGTTTATTCAGTTCCTATCACTTCCCTGGCCATGTGGGTTTACAGACATTGAAATAAATACAGTTAGCCAGGAGTTACAGGGACTGGAAATGCTCCAGCCCATTGTTAAGTGTGTAAAGGAAGCCTCCACAGAGCCATGTCATGTCCAACTCCAACTCTTAATTCTTTCATCCCAACATTCTTACCCATGGGTCTCAGCACAAGCACTCTCACAGATACACATCAGGTGCATGCTGTATACACACACACACACACACACACACATATGCATGTGCACACATACATATGCACACATCTTGCATCTGTAAACACATATACATACAATTCACTGGTGTCCCACAAGCACTCCCCAAGAACTATGACATAAGATCAGAATTCATGAGACCCAAATACAAGAAACAAGGCAGAGCGTGAAAGCGCCGAGTGGCAGCAGGAAAAGAGCGCCTCCTGAACAGACAGTCCGTCAGCACATGGTCATGCAAATCTCCAGGACAAGCTAAAACCATCTGGAAATTTGCAGAGAATTAGGGCCAAGACAAGGCAAGGGCAAAACAAGTAATCAGAATGCTGCCACACACAGGACCCAGGGAGCTCAGAAGAGACATTGGCATGCCAGCAAACGCCAGCTTTGGCTGTCAGTGGTCACCCTCCCGGGCCCTGAGGCCAGGCAGAACAGTGAGTCTAGTCTTGCCTAGACTGCTCAGCTGTCAGGAGGAATCTAGGCTTGTGTGTGATTGGTAAACCCTAGCACTAAATTCAAAGGAACTTTTCAAACTGCATCTAGGCCAATATAAACACAGTGATGGGCACAGTGCCCTCGGCTTCAGAAAGCTCCACTTTTTCGGTTGCCCAAATGCTGCCCTAAATCAGCTGGAACAGGCACCGGGGCAAAAAGGTCTATGCAAGAGAACACGGTGTTTGCAGGCAGATGGGCTTGAGGTTTCAGTCCCTGTTCTGCCCCTTGCTGCTCCCCACCTTGGGCCACACACCTGAGGATCTTCAATAAATCAAGGGAAGGAGAAACAGGAGAATGGTGTCTGTGGCTTTCACTAGGACTCTGAATAGCAACTCAGCCCTATCCACTCTTATCCTTGGGAGGGGGAAGGTCTTATTACAGGACCACCCAACCTTGCATTGCTAACAGAGGGAAGAGAAAACTCAGTATGGTCCTTGGGGCTAGACAACCTGAGCTGGAATCCCAGTGCTAACACTAAGTACTCCTGCAATGTTAGGCAAGCTCCTGAATCTCTTAACCTTCAGTGTCCTTAATAAGGACAATGTGAGGAAGAGGAGATCCATGGGGACAGGCCGTCACCAGCTTAGATACAGTAGGCGTCTAGTGGAGGTAAGGGACCATGACACACGTGTGCCTCTATCCACCCATCAGCCCACTAACTTAAGACAATATGCAGGTGAGGTTGCAGGACTCAAGCCTTGTTTCTACTCTCACAAGGCCACAGACGATAAGGGCTTGAGGGTCCCAGGAAAGAAGCATGGTAGCTTCACTGTTGCAAGTCCTTTAGCTATGAGAAGGCTGGTCATATTTCACCTGAACATTTAAGAGAGGTTAGAAAGGAGCTGGCTGTTTCCCCTCGCCCAAAACCAGTTCCCTGGAAAGGTACAAAGGCTGCATGTGCCCGAAGAGGGGTCACACCTCTGCTGATGGATAATGCATGATCATCATAAACCCTGATCTCCCCTTTGCTCTATGTGAGACAGGTCTATCCGCTGCCCATGTGTCCCCGTTAGCCAATCTACAGATTTAGCATGTTCTGAGCACAATAGTACTTGACTTTCACTGCACACTGGACACTCCTGGAAGAAAATCGAGTCTGAGGAAAGCAATGTTCCAGCATGTTGGGCTGTCTCATGTTATGTGGCCTGGGCATCAGCATTTTCAAAGGTTTTTCTGTGAGTTCCTTTGAGCTGATAGGATTACTTTGCAGGTGACTCCAGAACCCCGAACCGACATCTTTACACATAGGAATAGAGCATAAGCTTTAGTCTCCTTTCCATCAATACACACACAGACACACACACACATACACACCCGGAGACGAGATACTCTCTCTCTCACACACACACATATACACACAGAGACAAGAGACTCACACACACACACACACATATACACACATGCACATATATAAACTAACATGCACAAAGATGGAAATACACAAGCACACACTTGACTACACACTCACATGTATACATATGTACAAACACATCTTCCTGGAGTTTGAGGATATGGCGTGATGACTGAGGCTCAGGAGCCTCCTTGCATCCTGTCTCTCTTCCTGTGCCTGACCTTTCTTCCTCTCCCCACATCTCCCTCCTTTTCTGATGTCCGGGAGAAGGAAGAAGGCTGTGGGTTTAGCGTCTCTGCTCTGTCATTCACTTGTTCCATCACTCACGTCATTTTAGCACATGAATCCCTCCTTCTCCCCGACCTCTCCTGTCCCTAACACAGTAGACAAAGCTCTCCTGGTGAAGTCATTATTGGGAGACCTGGGTGAGATCATGGGCCAGGAGCTGGTGTTGATGCATGCCAGAACCTGCTTCCTGGAGGTTCGGAAAATGATAGCAACACCGAGATGCACACACCCTGAAACTGTGCCTTATTGGTCAGCTTGCACTCTGATGTCACCCTACCGAGACTATTTTCATTGTACAAAACAATGGAAAGGACAATGTGTTTCCTTACAAAACAAAACATACTGTAAAACCCAAAACGAGACCCTGGTCCTGACAGTGTTTGCACCTGCCAGATGTCCTGAAGCTTATGATCAGCCACCACCCCCACCAATCCAGCAGACAGGACAGAGTTCCTGCCAACAGCAGACTCCTAACTGCCCCTCTCCTGTGGGCATTCCTGCTGCCCCAGGACCCTCTATGGATTATTCCAGATGCTATTCCCAAGGAGCACACAGCACCAAGGGTAGAATCTGGCCCAACAGTCCCTGAGCCACGCAAGACTGGGTTCTATAGCCAACTTCGCCAGGCAAATCTCATGTCTACTGAAGACTCTGGAGCCAGCCTGCTCCAGTCCCGGCTCCTCCAGGGAGGAGGGAAGAGCTCACTTACTGGGCCTAAGTCCAGAGCTCTGGAAGTCTTCTTTGACTCCTGGAGGGCTTTGCAGCTCTCCTTGAAAATGTGTCTGGATGCTGAGCTTTTTCATTGCTTTGGTCTGAGAAGCCACCATCCCCTGCCTGGGTCACCGGGGTGCCATCCAGAGCTGTCTTGTGGCTTTCTCCAGCCTATTCTCTATTCATCACCACAAGATTTTCTTGTGAAGTATATAATTCATCTCATTCATTCAATTACTTATTTAACATACACTGTGTGCCAGGCAGCGTTCTAGACACTAACAGTTCTGGATCTTCCGTTGAGACAGGAGGAAGGTGGATCTAGTCTCACCACCTCCAATGCACCCTTTTCTTTTCTTTCTCCCTTCATGCTTCCCTCCCCCAAGGCCTGTTACCTCATCAGCCCCTTACCTGTAGTAGATGCCCTCCCTACCTGGAAGACTGACATCAACATCTGGTCTGCCTCCCTCCCATTCTAGTCTCTGTGGAAAACAAGCAGAAATCCCTCTCTGGTCCGTGAATCTTCCTGGTTCACTTGTCTCCGTCTACAGCCATGTCCACACCCATTACCCCGTCCTTGCTACATTATCCCTCAACATTTATTAGGAGTGGCTGTCACTGTCAGCGGACACTCCAGACCACTGGTCCCTCTTCCCACCTCATAAATCTTCAAGGACCAGCCCATCCTCATTCTGTTCAGGACTGGGTTCTCAGCTCCTGCCATACTCCACAGTCAGTACTGAGGAAGGCAGCCCAGTTTGCATCTAGGTTCTGGTTTCCTGTGTATGCCTTTCTCCCTTGGACAGGCGTTTATCAGGACTAGGCCTGGTGCTGGGGACAGTGTAGGGCAAAAGAAATGCCTGAGCTCTTGCACTATGGAGCTGGACCCTCCCATCCAACATCCAGCAGAGTCTTCAGTAGCTAAGACCTTCACTGTATCCTTTCTCCCTGCTGGGTAACATCTCTTCACGTGTCCCACTCTTTGCCCTTGGGGTGCAGCCAGCTGATCTGTAGCACAGCCCCTCCATCCTCACATGAGTGATTTCTTGGCACGGCATCTTAGGCAGGGGGAGAACTGCACAGAAGTATCTTGGCACAGAGCCCACCCCTCCTGGCCTGACATGTCCACCACCTGTGTTTGCAGAGGTGGTCGGTGTGGGCTGCGTCCTGGATGGCGTGCGCTACACCAATGGCGAGTCCTTCCAGCCCAACTGCAGGTACAACTGCACGTGCATTGACGGCACAGTGGGCTGCACACCGCTGTGCCTCAGCCCCAGGCCCCCGCGCCTCTGGTGCCGACAACCCCGGCATGTGAGGGTGCCTGGCCAGTGCTGTGAGCAGTGGGTATGCGACGATGACGCAAGGAGGCCACGCCAGACGGCACTGCTGGACACCAGAGCCTTTGGTAAGTGTGGGCAAGGATGAGCAGAGTCTCTGCATACCACAGAGCCCCTAGAGCCCTGGTTTTCTTTTAATAAATCAAGCTCTCAAGCCATTACCCACTCCACAACTCACCAGTTATATGGTCTTGGGGATGTGCTGTCTGGGATCCAGATTCTCCATCTGTAAAATGCAAATGACATCATCTTTCCTGCCTGTCTTGCAAGCTGCTCCCAGCATAAAAGCCTGGTGTGATGTGTGCTATCCTCTCTCATCTTAATAAAGTAGCCTAGAGAGTGGTTAGGGATCTAGAAAAAGGATCAGGCGACAGGGCATAGGAGGGGTTAGACGGACCTTCCAGGTAACTCAGGGCATTCATTGCTATCATCAGGGGAACAGATGAAGTTTTTCTAGGTAAGCCTGAGAAAAGGAAGCCCTGGGTGGGAAGATAGGAATATGATTTTCTTTTTTCAACATTGCCTAACAGAGGCCAGTGCACTTGCCAGATACTTGGAAAGTACAAAATTCATGGTTGCAGAGGTAGTCATATAAGGTTTTGGCTATAGGTGACTGATTTGTGTGTGTGCTGCATGATCAATACACACATGTATGGATAGATACATAGAGGAGAAGTGGTTGTAGGATGGAAGGGATGTGGATGGATGGATGGATGGATGGATGGATGATCAGACAGATGGACAGATGGATGGATGAATATCTAAGTCAATAGAAACACGGATGAATGCATGGAGAATAGATGGTTACAGATTGGGTGGAAAACAGATGTATAGAATAAGATGGATAGGTAGGTAGGTAGATAGATGATAGATAGATAGATAGATAGATAGATAGATAGATAGATAGATATAGATGGTTGATAGAATCAATGGACAGATGGTGGGTAAATGGATGGATGAATGGATGATAGGATGATATATAGGTCAACAAAAGATAGATAGATAGATAGATAGATAGATAGATAGATAGATAGATAGATAGATAGATAGATAGATGGTACCCAGCTGAATGATAGTGGATAAATGCATAGTTAGGCGTCTGAACTAGGGCAGAGGGGATAGAAGGAGGAACGGACAAGGGCAAGAAGCAAAGCTAAAGTACGCTCCAGGCCCTGGCATCTCTGCTGTGCTTGGCATAGTGGGATGAATTCAGAGTGGCTCCAGGGACTGGCCGCTGCCCAGGAGAGAAGACAAGACAAGAAACATATTTAGGGTGGTGGTGGGCTATCTGCCATGAGCAGGCTGAGCTGGGGGAGGGCGAAGGGTAGAAATATTCAGTGTGGGCAGCCTCACAGAGGGTCCCCACAGGAAGACAGCACTGCTTACAGCAGCTGTGGACGGATGATGAGGCCTGGGAGTAACACACACAGTGAGACAGAGGAGCCTAGAGCAGAGGTCTAGGGAGGCTGACCTTTGAGAAGTAGAGAGGGGACGAAGAGAACAGGGAATACAGAGAGATGAGGAGACGGGGCATGGGCCAAAGAATGAGGACCTTGCTAGGGGACCATGCCTCTGAGGCAGGGGGCCCCAAAGGAGAGCAGGCGGCTTGCTGCTGTGCTTTTGGGGGTGCTAATGTTTTCCAAAATTCTAAGTGTGCAAGTTTGTTCAGAGCCTATGCAGAGCTGGGGTCTTGGCCTTGGTGCCAGTAGCACTTAGCACCAGAAGGATTTTGTTGTCGTTGAGGGAAGAGGCGTTGCAGTCTTGGTAGCATTCCCTAAGCAGTCCCTTAGATGACCACGACATTTTCCTAAGTTATGACCATCGGAAATACCTCCAGACATTAACACATGTGGCTGGGGGACAAAGTCACCCACATGGGGAGACGATGTGGCAGGGGAGGTTTGGTCTCTGACAGCTCAGGACAGCATGGCAGCTCCTCCCACTAAACCTCCCTCCAGCGTATCTGAACAAGAGCCACTGGGTGGTGGAGGGGAGGCAGAGGCTGCCTGCTCATCGTGTGTGACCCAGTGACCCAGTTCTTACCATCCCAGACAGAGCCCCTGCAGTGCTGTGAAGGAGACCCAGAAACCAAAGCCCTTTCATCCTCTCATCCTTTCAGGCAAATCTCTCCCTCCTCCCTCCTGGCTTGCTCCATGCTCCCAACCAGTTCATGCCAGACTGCCTGCCACCTCTGTCCTTGGATGCCTCCATGGCTCCCTCCCTTCTGCCTGTTGCAGGCTTCCCTATTTCAAATTCATTCATCTACAGTGCTTGCTGCATGCCTGCAAGCTCTGGGGACTGCGTGAAGAACTCTGTTACCCTAAGTAGATTTCTTGTCTGCTTGATGTGTTTTTCCTCTCGTCTTCTCCCTATTCCTCGATTGCCTTGTCTGTCCTTGCTCTTGTTCTCTCTCTTTCCAGCCTCCCTCCCTCCTCCCCACCTGCCTCCTTTTCTCCCATTTCCTGTTCCTGTGGGATTTATGTGTGTCTACCCCATCTTTCTGCAGGCTGCTCCCTCTTGCCTGCCATCTGCCTGTCTCCCTCCACCGCTCACCCGTCTCTCCTGCTCACCTCTGGATAAGCAGGTACCCGTCAGATAGATGCTAAGGATCTGTATGTTCACAGGACCATAAAGAGAAATAACCCAATGGGACTATAGTTGAGTAACTATACCAGCTGGCTTGTATAGGACTCAGTAAACCAGGGAGTCCCAGTAAGTATATAAACACAGACATAATACTGTAATGTCAAAATAAACAACAATAAATAAATATAAAAGTCAATCTCACTTCAGTGAAACTAAGAGTAGAAAAGGCAGCAGGAGAACGAGGCAGCAGCTGATCACTGGGCATCCAGTCTGGAAGCAAACCATGATGAATGCTGTGTTCAGCTCCCTGTCTCCTTTTTACTTGCTTGGGAACCCCAGTCCATGCCCGGAGTTAAGGTGGAGCTTGTGCAGGCTTCAGATTCATGAGTATTCTGGTGACTCTCTACAGCAGCTTCAGACACAGTGGAGCAATAGCATGGTTATTACATAGCCTACACCAGCCCCAGTTTATGCCCATAGTTGAGGTAGGTTTCTCACTTCACTTAACCCAATCTAGAAAATTCTCACCAGACATGCCCACAGGTCTGTCCCCTAGGTGATTCTAGCTTCTGTCAGGTTGACAGTCAATATTAACTATCACAGAAAAGAATTTGCCCTGGGACCACCTGGCTCTAAAGACGAGGTTTCCTTTCATGATTTAATGCTTCATCTCTTGGTCAGAAAAAAAAAAGTTAAGGGTAAGAATGTAGTCTCCCCTCCCCTGGTGCCCCTGCCAATTAGAAGGTAGATTGTCTTCCTCTCTACGAGGAGGAACGGCCTAATCCTGTCTGACTATCTCTGTGACCTCGTCTCTATCTTTCGTATATCTGTTTGCCTCTTTCTGAGTCTCATGAAGTCTAAAGTTTTGGGGCATGGTGATGGTAAGGACGGGAGGAGCTTGTGGAGGCTGCAGACTCACGGGGGTTCCGGTGTCCCTCCACAGCAGCTTCAGGCACAGTGGAGCAATGGCACGGGAACTGCATAGCCTACACCAGCCCCTGGAGCCCTTGCTCAACCACCTGTGGTCTAGGAATCTCAACTCGGATCTCTAATGTCAATGCCCGGTGCTGGCCGGAGCAGGAAAGTCGCCTCTGCAATCTGCGGCCGTGTGAAGTGGACATCCATCCATACATCAAGGTAAGGCCAGAGCAAAGGTGGGCATCTCGGGCAGGACTAGGCATGATGAGCAAGCATAGCATAGAGTTGGCTTTGTGCCTGGCCACTGAACTTCTTGAGAGTCAGTCATAAGATGGAAATAATAAAGGCTGTCTGGCAGGCCCAAAGTAAGTGATTTAGGAAGATGCTGGCTGCTAGTTTGGTCCATGATGGATTTCACTGAATGGATGCTTTTGTAGTTCCCATCCTGTCAAAAGCAAGGTCACTCCAAGGAGAAATCGGGAACCATCCCAAGTGTTTTATTCTGCAGTGATTCTGAGGGACTTGTACCACCTTTCATTCCCACTGCATCCCACATCCACCTGCACAGCCACAGGACAGCTACCTGAACAATGTGAAGACTGCTAGAACTTGAAACACATAGGGTCAAATGCTTCTCTCCTGCTTGTGTTTGATGCTGTAGCCAGTGCTGACCCAGACCTTAGTGCTGGTCCACCCAATGTCACATCTAACAAAGCAAACTACTCAGGGCTTATCGCTGGATCCATTAGTGGAGCAGGAAAAGTTCTTTGGATGCTGAGAAAATGATGCAGTAGAAAAGAGAACCCCACTTCTCACCATATCCTTTAGGCGTGTCTTTTTATTGAGACAGCATCTTGTCATCTTTGATAGGCACACACTTTTCTTCGTTCTCATCTTTTCTCCCTCTGTTGTACCAACCCTGAGTGCCATCAAGTCCTCATTGAGTGTCTTCTAATAGGAAGTAGGAGTGTTGGAGGGCCCATCGGAGAAAGACATAAGAACTAGGACCCTAATCTGGGATCAGAAAATCTGTCACAAGGCTGAGCCCGTCACTGTCGGCTCATGATTCCTCTCCTGTCTCCATGATCATCAACTCTAGCTGGCTTCCCCAACTGGACCAGCCACACTCCCGACTCACACTGGATGTGATCTGCCCCCAGCTCTGATAAGGTGCTGATAATATACTCTAATATACTCTAAGAAGTACTAGCCCAAGGCATTTAGTAAGTGCCTAAATGTATACCAGCTTCGCAATTATATTAGTGATATATGGAAAGAGGCCCAAGTATCAAGGTGCCCACAGTCTCATGGAAAGTTAGTATTGGATTAAAGTAGTGTCAGTGCTATTGAAAATGCTGCATGGTGTATTGTGTGTGTGTGTGTGTGTGTGTGTGTGTGTGTGTGTGTGTGTGTGTGTGTGTATGTGTGTGTGTGTGTGTGTGTGTGTGTGTGTGTGTGAGAGAGAGAGAGAGAGAGAGAGAGAGAGAACATGAAGGGCCAGCTAGCTTCTTGGAGTTTTCTGTCCTGTCCGGTCCCCCAGCTATTTAGTCCCAAAGTAAAATCACACAAGAGATCTCTATAAGTTATAATGCTGATTGGCCCGTTAGGTTATTAGTTCTTATGACTTATCTTAACCCATTATTCCTATGTTAGTTATATGGCTCAGTACCTTTTTCAGTGGGGCAGCTCACATCCTGCTGCTTTGGTGGCCTGGGCAGGAGTGGGGGAATCAACTTCCTCCTCCCCAGAATTCTTCTGCTCTCCTTGCATCATTTCCACTTCCTGTCTGGTTTTCCCACCTACACCTCCTGCCTGGCCAATCAGCGTTTATTTAAAACATGATTGACAGAATGCAGACAATTCTCCAGAGAGAGAGAGAGAGAGAGAGAGAGAGAGAGAGAGAGAGAGAGAGAGAGAGGAAGAGGGAGGGAGAGGGAGAGGAGGCAGGATTGGAGTAGAGGGAACAGGTGAGGGCAAAACACATCCCTACCTGATTGTGGAGTTCCCTGCCAGCTCAGCCACTCACTGCTCGAGAAGATTGGTTTGCTAAAAGAGATAGCAAGCCTTCCTGTGCTGGCGACACTGGCATATGGGCACCAAAAAGGCAGAAATGCAGGAGAAGGGAGATTGCAGACTGTGAGATCTGAGCGCAGCCTGGTAACCCCCTTCTGCAGTCTTCAGTTTACCTACGCCATGGTGGGAAGGACTCGTTGTGTTTGCCGACATCCTCGCTTGCTCGAAGGTGCTGCGAATCTGGAGCAAAGCTGATGTTGGCCGTGCATGCTGACGGGAAGGGAAGGACTGGATGCTTGGTGGGAACGAGGTGGCTGTGCATCACCAGAGCATAATTAACAGAAGGTCCCTTTCCTTTCTTGAAGGCCGGGAAGAAGTGTCTGGCTGTGTACCAGCCGGAGGAGCCCATGAACTTCACCCTCGCTGGCTGTGTTAGCACCCGCGCCTACCGACCCAAGTACTGTGGAGTCTGTACTGACAACAGGTGCTGTATCCCCTACAAGTCCAAGACCATCAGTGTCACATTCCAGTGTCCAGAGGGGCCGGGTTTCTCACGTCAGGTCCTATGGATCAATGCTTGCTTTTGCAACCTGAGCTGCAGGAATCCAAATGATATCTTTGCGGACTTGGACTCTTACCCTGACTTCTCAGAGATTGCCAATTAGGTAGGTGTGTGGCTCGGGGTAAAAGCTCCGTGTTTACAAAGCATCCAGTCTCTGTGACCCAGGACTTCACAATTGAGTCTTATTCCATCTACTACCTACTCAATTCTGAATTCCCTGAACCTGACCCTGTTTCTGTTCCTATTTTGACCATCCCATTGGCTCAGAAGAGTCAAGACTCAGACAATGCATCCTTCCTTGAAGATATTCTATATCACTCCAAAGGAAACACATCTCTGACTGTTCAACATGAATCCCAAGCCTAACCCAGCCTGTCCAGTTCCAGCCTAGTCAAGTTGTCAGAAATCATGATGGGGCTGCCCAAGGAACAGAGTCAGCCAAAGAACTAACATCAAAGACTCCTTCTTCAGATGCTAAACCTGATGATGGTGGGATCCTTTCAGATAGATGGATGGGACTGGGGACACAGGAATAGGCTATTATTTGGGCCTTGCCAAATGATACTATCAAGGGCATTTCTGCCCACAACATACCAAAGAACTTTGTACCACAAAGTCACCAAACATTTTCCAGGTGAGATCAAGGGTTGTGTCATTTTTTTTTGCAATAGAAAGTCATTTCCATTAATCTGGGTATAATTGAGGATACATTTCACTTCCCCCTGTAGTGTGAAGAGCGCAAATTGGGTTCATGTTAACCAGAAACGTAATTTTAGAAATTTCATTTTGCCCATCCTGTAGAAATGGGGCAAGAACAGCCAGTCTCACAGACCATAGCTGATCAGGTCATTGAATCTGCAGCTGACCAAGTTCTTAGGGCAATTATCCAACTCTTTCCAACACCTGGGCCTCCCTTGCCCTGGGGCTCCTGGGAGTTAGTAGGGATCTTGGGGTAACCTGTCTGATGTTTCAACAGCACCCTGGAACAGTGGGATAGTTGGGAAGATGTCCTCATTAGGCTTGGAAGATTCTTTTGAAGTCCAGGTCAGACCTAGCAAAATGTATGTGTTAAATAAATAAGTAGGTCACCCTTCACTGGCCTGGGTGGCTTCTGGCAGGAGTGGTGAGGCCACAATAGTCCCTGGCCCATGATACATCTCTTCTGCTTTAGTGAGCAACTTCACAGCCTTTAGTGACTCAGTTTTCTAGCCTGAGATAGAAGTTGACCAGCTGTTTAGAAATGGAAATCTATTTAACAGAGGTAAAAGCCAAAGAGTTTGTAATTTGAAGAAAGAGATTTCTCCTAAGTGATAATAAGGTTGTTTTAGCAGTAGAGTGTGAGATTTTCTGTCGTCATTTGTTTACTGGGTTGGTTGTACATGCCACCCTTGTCCTTGAAATTTGCTCAGTGAAGCTTTGTGAGGCACATTGAGGTGTTCCCTTCATATTTTCTGCTCTTGAAACTGTGAAATGGAAGCCCAAAGAAGAAATTCAACCAAAGTCACCCATCTGGAGATTCACATCCCAGATAGGTTAACTTTCTAATTCATATTTCCTCTTTGCTACTGAACCTTCCAAACAAGTCAGAATAGGAAAGGCAACTGAAATCAGCAGCTTGTCCTTCTCAGTTTGGCCCTTTAATATTGTCTCTCTAGCTCCTTTCCCACAAGAGGGGAGTGTTTAAGTATTAAGCATCCAAACTAAGTGAGACAGGAAAAGGCACACACATCTCCCGTGGCTCCTCCTGCCTTGAAATCAGAACCAACTCACAATAAGCGTTTGTAAGAAGGTTCTGTTTGCCTGACACCATATGTGCGGTGATGGGAAGATGTCTGTGGGAGAACCATACACAACACACAAATGACTTCTGAAGTAGGAAAGGGAACTTGTGATTTCCCCTCCTTCCGGTAACCTCCCAAAGGCCTGGCCTTGTGCAAGGCAAACAGTGGTGCTCAAGGTGTATTTAAGGAAAAAAAAATACATGATATTTACACTCCTACTTTTCCTTAGAAACACTCTTCTTCCAAGAACTCATCTTGGAGTAAAAATCCTCTATTAAAAATTTTTCCTTAGAAACTTTTCCTTAGAAACACTCTTCTTCCAAGAACTCATCTTGGAGTAAAAATCCTCTATTAAAGGAGGCTTAGTGCTTTGAATAAATGTATGTTCATATGTGTACAAAAGTTTGCATGTAAAGATATGCTACCCCTGGGGATTATCACTTATGTAAGTTCTTTGTGGATCATGTTAGATTTTCTTAGCTTGGAAAAAAATCCGTCTTAATATCTAACTCTAAAAGAACTTCCATAGAAGCTGTAAGTTGGGGTCTTACCAGGTATCCATCCTATTTGGGGGAACTGAGCCAAACATCGTGGATCAAAGGGGGCTCAGTTAGAGGAGTTAGGGTGATCTTGGGACTAGAAAGGAGGAATGGCCAAAGTAGCTCAGCAATTATTGACTTTGAGAAATGAACATGGCCTACATTAGGATTAGAAGAACTGTCTTAGAACCAAGAACTAAAGTCCCAAGGAAGAAGACATGAATGCAATATAAAGAAATTCATTCTAATAGGCAATGACAGTCTAGTGTGACCTGGTTCAAGGAAAGTTAAGAATAGCAAGTACGGTTTTTGTTTTTTTTTTAAAAAAAAAAGTCCATTTATTGATAGCTTCTTTGGTGCTAAGCACCACTGTGCCTTTTATCAGGTTATCAATTAGTAGAGCTGTGCTCAGTATACAACCTTTCTCCATTTGATAAACAAAAGCTCTGGAACTCAAAGGGACTGGGGAGCTGAGGCCCAGACCCACACTTACTCCAGGAGGAGATTCAGACAGAACCAAAGAGACTTATACTGGAGGCTCCTGTAAGCAAGGCTTTTGATCCACACCCTCCCCCACAACGCTTAGGGACAAAGAGCAGTGAGAAGGCCCTAATCTCCTGCGAAGAAATTTACTGTGGCACCCAGAGTGAATTTCTTGCGTGTGCTTATGAGAGAGAGAGAGAGAGAGAGAGAGAGAGAGAGAGAGAGAGAGAGAGAGCTGGCATTCTGAACCAGCAGCTTACTAAACCTTCATTTGGAGAGCCTGGAGCATGTGCCACCCAAGCCCACTACTCTGTGCTTTACTGACATAGCCCACTCAATCCTTCCAGTGAGCCCAGGACTCTTTCCATTACCCCTATCCATTTTAGGACGGAGAGGGCAAGATCTCCAGAAGTTAAGTACTTTGCTCAAGTTCTTATCAACCAGGGCACTGCAGACAAGCTCTGAAGCCCAGGATCATGTGACACCCATGCAGTCTCCCTGACCACTTACCTGCCCCCCATCCAAAGGCTCCAGAGTCACAAGAGGGGATTCACAGACCCTGGTGCTGAAATTCTAATTTTGAGGTGATTAGAGATTGATCAAAGAAAGTAATTTCAAATGATCTGATTGTCTGTAATCACCCTAATTGATTTTGGATGCTGTACACATGGAGATTGTAGAGAACATTACAACCTCTGACTATGGTGTTGACTCATGTCATTTCTTTCTAAAGACTTGTGTTTGGCTGGGTGCTGGTGGTGCATACCTTTAATCCAAGCATTTGAGAAGCAAAGATAGACAGATCTCTGTGAGTGTGAGGTCAGCCTGGTCTACAGGGTGAGTTCCAGGACAGGCTCTAAAGCTACAGAGAAACCCTGTCTCGGAAAACCAAATATAATAAAAAAGACTTGTTTTTGACTCAAAGGAACTGCAGTGACAGCTTTGAATGACTGGGAAGCAGGAGGAATGGCCATGATTAGCTGTGTGTCCCTGCATAGCTGTGTGTGTGTGTGTGTGTGTGTGTGTGTGTGTGTGTGTGAATATATGTACCTATTTTCAAACTGTGATTGAGTATTTAAATATTCCTACTGCCATGTTGTAAGTGAATACCCATGAAGAAATGTCTTTAAATTGCCCAGTAGAGGAAAACTAGCCCTTGGGCAACCTGTCACGTTTACCACATTCCTCATTTTGCTCATGATTTGTGGAGCAGGGAATGTGTTTGTTCACCCGTGATGGGTTTGCATTGTGCAAATTCTTTGTTTACAGCTTTTCTCCTTAAAGCAATAAATCATCAGCAAAAGTGACTTCTTTGATGTGGTGGTTCTTCTTTTGTTTGCTTTGTCTTTTTTCCCTTGTGGATTCCATTGTTAGAAGGCAATGTTTCAGGGCTGGGCATGTTCAGCCAATGTGCAGACTGGAGAAATTTAGTCCCAAATATTGGGTAGGAGGAAATAAAAAAATGCTTAAATTCTTGGATACAAGTCTCAAAACGTAGATTCTGAAACACTGAGGATGCCAGTGTTGTGAGACACTGTTCCTGAAGTGACCTGAACAAATATCAATTCACCCTAGACAGGGAGCCCACAAGATTGCATCAAAGGAATAGCATCAAAGTCTGATTTGGTAAGCCAATGTGCTTTATTGGAGTTAGTTACAGTAGTCCCGATGAGAGGCCATTCACAGAGTGCATATAACTCAAAGGCCACTGTATCACAGAGAGAGCACCCAGCAGGGAACTGGGATTTTCCAGCTCACTGTATGACTTGAAGACTCAGCAGGTCAGAGGATCTCTGTCTCTCCTGGGCAGCTCAGTTGATCGTCTTTGTAAGCTGTCCTGTCTGTTTTAGGCAGTTCAATTGGTCTTTGTTTCCTTAGTAATTCTTACTATTTTCATAGCCTTGGGGGTGGGGGCTTGTGCTTCTGGTCAGTTTTAGGGACTTTTTGAGTATCCTAAGTTGTTTACTTCTTGAATTCTTGGGAGTTTTTTTTCCCCCTTGAGAACAAGTCTGTCTTTAGACTTTTTTTGAGACTTAACAAGCCTCTTTTATAACTTCTTGGGTCTTAACAAGCTTCAGCTTTGGGGAAAATTGCTCCACAACAATCAGAGTTGCAATGTGCCCAAGCTTAAAGATAAATTGAAGGAACATTTTTAGCACCCACTCCTTTACTGACACTCTTACTCATTTGTTTAGTAGCTTGTTATAGTCTTTATGTTGGGTACCATGAGGTCAGGGTCGTGACTACTAGCACAGTGCCTGGAGCATGTCAGGGGCTGGTGAGATGACCGAGTATCTATTGCGAGATGACAGGGTAGCTATTGCATACTGTCCTCGGGGCCAAAAGGAGCTCAGAGAAGCATAAAGCAGGCTGCAAGTTGTCATGGAAACAGTCCTGCCATTAGCGCTCAGCGGGTCTTAAAAGACAGTACTCCTTGCTGAGATGCCTCAATACAGTCTCCTCAACTGAAGAGAATTCACAAAGTGATAGCACCTACCTCTTGGGGGAGTGCACCTTTTTTAAATAGAGGGCTAGCATAAAGTAAGCTATTTAGCTGACGAATGGAAAGACCTGAGTTCGATCCCCCAGAACCCACATTAGAAACAAAAATCTGACCATGGACGCAGGTGCTTGGGAAGCAGAGACTGGTGGATCCCTGAGACTCCCCGGGTAGCCAGTCCGCTTAAATCAGCAAAGGCCAAGCTAACGAAAGACTGCCGGAAAAAACAACTGAGGAATGACAACCAAGGTTGACTTCTGGCCCCGACACACACTCACACACTTGTGCGTGTGCAAACATGTACATCCGGACAGACACTAGCTGAATTGTGTCATGGCAAATGTGGTAGTAGTCATCTAGGTCATAGTAAGACTTAGCATTATATATATATATATATATATATATATATATATATATATATATATATATACACACCTACCTATCCACACCTTAGTGACATCATATTTAGAAATCTGTGTCCTTTAGGAATAGGGGCTCTTTCTGTCATCGAACTGTTCAGACACAGATTCTTAGGAGATGCTGGCACAGTCTGCTCACTGTTTGGCACTCTCAGGCTCTTCACTCTAAGCCTCATTTCTCTGGCTTTTATATAATACAAAATAAAAACTGTGGGTTTTTTTTTTCATCCATTTCAGTAAAAGGGAGAGAGAGCGGCTAGAAGCAGGTTCACTGAGAAGATTATGAAATGCCAGTGGAGGGATGGGAGAGACTCAAAGCCACATCAAAGCTTTTGTGTCTTGCAAGTTCAAATGGGACCATTTAATGGAAGAACAAAGGCACCTGGGGCCAGGGAAACCCTTTCGGGCCCACAGCGCTGATTCCCTGGAGTCCACAGATGTTCCACCATCCCTCCACATTGGAAAGTGAGAGTCTGAGCCAGTCCTGTGCTCAGGATTTACCGGCAGAGAGACAATAAACCGCTGGGATGGCTAGTCAAGCCACTCAGTCTGTCTGAGTTTCGAAAACTACTCTACTGGGGAGTGGAGGCTCCCCTGGGCTCATTGGCCAGCCAGTCTAGCCAAATTGATGAGTCCCAAGCTCAGTGAAAGACTCTGTCTCAGGAGCAATTAGGGAAGATGTCTGATGTTGACCTCAGGCCTCTAAGCACGTGCACACATGCGCGCACACACACACACACACACACACACACAAATACACACCACATAAATGCAATACAAATTATTTTTAAAAATAAATCAGTAGTTTGGGAGTGGAAAAAACAAGGTAGCATGCAGTATGCATCCGGAAGTCTCCTTGTTCCCTGGGAATGCTGGGCCTGTAGGAATCCCAGAGCAGGGATGAGTGACAATGGGTTTTGTACCCATGGACTTAGCCCTCAGCAGATGATGTCACTGTCAAGCCATCAACTCAACTGCTCTGATTCCTGAGAGCTTGTCTTAGTTACTTTTCTATTACTGTGATAAAACACCATGACCAAGGCAGCTTATAAAAGAAAGCATTTAGCTAGGTGGTGGTGGCGCACGCCTTTAATCCAAGCGCTCGAAGGCAGAGGCAGGCAGAGCTCTGTGAGTTTGAGGCCAGCCTGGTTTACAAAGCAAGTTCTAAGACAGCTAGAACTGTTATACAGAGAAACTCTGTCTCAAAAACCAAAACATAACAAAACAAAAAGAAGGCTTTTAATTTGAGATTTACTGTTTTAGAGGGTTAGAGTCCGTGACCACATTGGTGGGGGCATGGTAGTAGGGAGTTATAAAGCTGGAGCAGAAGCTGAGAGCTTACATGTAGACCTACAGGCACAAGGGACACACACACACGAGAGAGAGAGAGAGAGAGAGAGAGAGAGAGAGAGAGAGAGAGAGAGAGAGATCTGACACCCTCTTCTGACCTCCACAGGCACAAAGCAAGTACATATGCGGTGCAGACATGCAAACACCTATACACATAAAACACGTTTTTAGAAAACCAGGCAGGGTGGTGCATGCCTGTAATCTCAGAGCTAGGGAGGTAGAGATGGAAAGATCCCTGGGGCAGTCTGGCCAGTCAGCCTAGCCTACTTGATGAATTCCAGGCTACAGAGACACTATGTCTCTAAAAATAAGTAAAACCGTAACAACAGCACAGAGATTGTCCTCTAGACTCCAAGAGCACAGCCGTGCACCTGCACAAGAGGCATTGATTTCTGTGGCCATTCTCCAGCTAAGAAAAGCCCTACACAGATCTCAAGTGAGTGACCTTCATGGAAACACTTAATGCTGAAACCAGCGACAAGTAAGAAAGACCTGCAAAATGGTCACAGACAATAGTGAAACAAGACACAAAGTTCTATCCTGACGTATTCCGTGATACAGAGGAGACACTAAGAGAGAACCAACACCATCCTGCTAGTGTCCGAACCAAGTTAAAAGTGAGGCAAGCACTAGTGTTTGGTTTTTAGTGACAGGGCCCCAAGGACCCTGTCATGGGGAGTCTCTGGAGTGATTGCGCAATGACTTGGATATAAATTGAACCTGCTCCAAAAATCTAAAAACCCTCACATGCTATAGACTTAGTCCTCAGCGCAACTAGGAGAGCACTGACCATGAGTGGGTTTTATTGAATCCATCAGAGGATTCAGAACTGAAATGACTGTAGAGGGGTGGTCAGCCATAGAAAGCAGGGCCTGGTTGGGAAAAACGAAATGCTTTTCAGGTACGTCCTTTCTGGATATTCATTGTCTCAGCTCTTTCTCTTTCTTCCTGGCTGTCATTATGTGACAGTTTCCTCTCCCGTAGTCCTGCTACCATGATTTCTGAACCATCGGGCCACTGTGGTCAAGTCAGCCAACCAGACTGAACTCCAAAAACTGGGTGCTGAAATAAACCCTCCAGACGTTTACATAGCCACAGAAAACTGACTGAAACTAACTACACATAGTCTATAGATTTTACGAGAACTACAAAATGCTTAATAAAGTGAGGAGTTAAAGCGTTCTCCTCTCATCACTATGGTGACCTGCTACGAGATGCCTAGTGTGTGGCTAGGCTGACTGCACAGTAGGTTCCTTAGTACAGAAAAAGATGTATCTGGCAGTTGGCATAGAAATGGTGATTGTTTAGATATATTGGGCTAAAGGGATGCAATATGTAAATTACCTTCACCTGTTTCTTCTTTCTTCAGTATTACTACCTGAAAGTTTGACAGACAGTGCCATTTCTACTGGTCAGTACCAATCTATGGCAAAGAACTTCAGACGTAAGGGGCACACAGGGGCTCTGGATGTCAAGGGTAAAGCTCCACCCCTTCCTGTTTCACAGTGTCCCACATACCCTCACAGGGAAGGAAGGAAAAGACACAAGCCACTGCAAAGTTACAAATTTATTGGTCTGGAAATAAATACAAACATCTCATTAAGAAACTGCCCTGGAAATACGTGTACAATGGTTCCTTGTCCTCATTCAGGCCCCCTGGTCTGGATTCCTGATCTTTCTATACAAGGCTGGAGGAAGCTTCCATGGTAGGAGTTGGTGGGTAAACTGGTCCTTGCCTCCCAGGCGTGATTACTTTCCTCTAGCAAGTCCAAGGTCCTGGAACTCACCAGGCCTTGGTAACTGACTCCCAACGGTCTGATCTGACCACATTTCCTATAGGGAAGTCCACGGTTAGCCACGGTGAGAATCAAAAGACAGTAGTACAGGGCGTGGGCATTAGGCTGGCATCGCCACTAACCCAGTCAGCAGAAGGGGCAGGAAGAGGGGCAGCAGGAGAGGCAAGTGAGTTCCCATGGAATGCACAGCTTCTGGAACCACCTTCTCAGCCCATCCCCCACCAGAGTACATGGTTCACTCTGAAGAACCAGCAATGGGCCAGTTGAGAGCCATTTAGCTATCAAGTTTAGAGCCAACCCCAGATGTCAACAACGGGAATCGAGGCTTGACTCCGTCACACAGGATTCCAGGTCACAGGCTGGTGTTCACTGAAATCACACCCACCAGATTCTAGCACTTGGGTTCTTCTATTAATTACCCAATCCTATGTCTACTGCATCCCCATTCCTTCCCAGCCTAGAGACTCATCCCAGACAAGGATCATTGTCACCTGTTGAGTTCTCTGTCTCAAGGAATGCAACTACAAATCAAAACCACCTTCCCCAGGGACAAAGGTGTTACCCACTCATTCACACTATGGGATGGGAGCCAAGGACAGTGGGGCGGATAGGCTGTGGGGCAGGGGTCTTAAACCACTGTGACACCCAATATTTGCTGGATTGCTTTCTTTACATGGCCCGGATTTTTTTTTTTGTACCAGTCTCCCCTGCAAATTAAAAGGTTATCAGAAAAACAGGCTATGGGTATTGGCATCCAGAACTTTAAATCTAATTCCTTCAAGTGAACTGTGTGGGTGTGGTTTCTTCTACCTGCCCTAGGTCCCACCTCTTTCCCTCCTCATCTTGTTTTTCCTTCTTAAAATAAGGCGCCCAACTTCCCTGCCTCACTCCCCTTTCAATTCACAAATAAGTTTGTTTCCAGGAATGAGTTTAGTGGGGAGGAAACAGGAAGCAGGGCGGGGGTGCTGGCAAAATGCCCGTGAACCAGGATGCTGGCTCAGCCTGGGCTCGGGGCCAGGCAGTGTTACAGCTCTACTTTCCTTAGTTTTGGCAGTTTGGTGTCTGAGGATAGAGAGAGGGGCCACGGGGCCGCTTGCTAACAGAACAGAACTCTGAACTGCTTCTTGCCTTTGTCCACCACCACCCACTCTGGTCCCGGGTAGCAGCCTGAACGACTTGGGTCTGCCACCGCCAGAGTTCATTTGTACAAAAGCAGCTTTGGATTAATACCGCATTAGCGCAGGGTGGCAGGCAGGGGTTGGGTGCTAAGGGAGAGCCCACCAGTCCAGGACGACTGATGCGCAGACTGCTTAGCAGGACACCTCCATCGACTTGGGCCCGGCATTGTTCCCAGTGGCACCCGAGTTGGGGGTGATGTTGAGACGGGCGTCTTCACTGGTATGGGAGCGGCTCCGGGACCCCTCGCTGGTGTGTGAGCGGCTGCGGGGACCCTCGCTGGTATGGGAGCGACTGCGGGGGCCCTCCAGGGATGTGACACTGGATCCAGAGGCTGTGCGGGACCGCATCAGGCGGGTCATGCTGGCAGAGGGCACTGGGAACATAGAACACAATGTGGTTAGGATATGGGAAGCCTGTATGTTGGGAGCCACCTGGAGGCACAGGTGGTCCTGCAGTTTGGAGGTAGCCACGTGGGGCTGAGCACCCTTGCCTGCACATGCTCAGACCAGCAGAATGGCATTAACCAATCAGGACAGCGTTCAAGCCGCTCCACCGTTTAAAAGCAGCTGCCTCGGGGCCCAACGCTCTCTCTCTAAGCTTTCTCTCGTCCCTGCACTATCTTCCCTTCCCCCAATTTTCCTCAAGGGAATGCTCCAAATAAAGATGTGACCAGAGAAGGAATTCTCGTTTTTGGTGGCGTTCATTCCTGCTGGACAGAATGGCCCCCCGCACCTGTACAGGTGTGGGACCATAGCCCTGTTTCAGCCATGGTGTCCTTCTAAGAACCCAAATGAACACCCCTTCCCTATTGCTTTCATTCTTAGGGCCATCCACCTTCTATGTCCCTCACAAAGGGCCTAGACATGGGAAAGGCATACAATGATCACATGGCAAGAGACCAGAGCCGCTATGGGTATGAGCCAGAGTTTGTTATGTGCTTATTAGCTGGGTGGCTGCGGGAGAGTCACTTCTGAAACTTTCCTGTCCCTGTCTGCAAAATGAAGACCTTCGTATGGTCACAGAACCTCTTCAGCAATGTACTGTTAAGAGGCAGGAGAACATGGAGGCCAGCAAGGCTAGTCTCTGCCCAACCCAGGGAGGATCCAAGGTCTCACCACATGGTTTCTGTGGAGATGTTAGCAGTCTGTCTGCCTTCTAAGATCCTGCTAGCTCTCAAGCTCCAGCAAGCCCCCAACTGCCCATGCCACAGCAGGACTGACAGAATAGGATAGAACAACACGATCCTCACCCTGTCTGGGGCTGCAGCGCTTCCCCCCAATCCATGCCCACTTAAAACCTCAGAATACGACCTTGTTTGGAACACTTCTTAGAGATATTTAGTTAAGAAGAGGTCCTTCTAGATTAGGGTGAGCCCTAAACCAAAAGCAGTCTCCTTAATTTAAAAAAAAAAAAAAAGGATGGAGACTAGAAAGATGCGGCCACAAGCCACACAAGGCCTCTGACTGACGCAGTCAATAGAAGTCTGCAGGCAAGAAAAGGTCTTGCAAAGTAAGCCAGCTCTGAGCACACTTTGGCCTCAGACCTGCAGCCTCTAAGCTTTTGGGGAAATGCGTTCTTGATATTTAAGAGCCCTATCTGGGGGAATCTCTTAGGATACTCATTGGGGGGACTAATGCCACACCCCAATGAAGCAGTGCTCTAGAACAGACACCCAAATTTGGATAATTGGATTAGTTCTTGCTCAGTGGAATTCCCTCCTTAAAGAGTCAATGTTGTTTTATTTCTTTCTGTCTTTCTTCCTTCCTTCCTCCCTCCCTCCCTCTTTCTTTCTTTCATTTCTTTTCTCTCTCTCTCTCTCTCTCTCTCTCTCTCTCTCTCTTTCTTTCTTTCTTTCTGGTAACGCTCCATTTAGCCCAGGCTGACCTCCAACTCTACGTGTCTGAGATGACCTTGAACTCACTGACCGTCCTCCTGCTTCTGCATCCCAACTGCTGAGGTTACAGAAGTGGACCCCCCAGACAACTGACAGCCTATTTTTAATTCAGGAAGAACTGGGGTCAGTGCACATCTGTGGCTCATATGTTTTTTACCCCGAGTCTCTATTTCTCCACCCAAATCCGTGAGTCTTGATGACCTCACCAGGAAATGGCAACTTCCTACCACACCAGACACACAATGGACGGGGCCAGCATCACAGGCATCACAGGCAGGCACTCTATGAGCTAGAGCCTCCTCTTTTGGCAACACCTTTGCGTCTGTGGCTCTTTCTATTATCTCTCCAAGGCCTATGGGAAGCTTTGTCAGACTGAACTGGGGGACGGATGTGAGACAGATTTTGGGAACAACCAAGGCTCAGCTTTTGCTTATTTTCCTTCCAGAACACACAGCAAACAGGCTGTGATACACATCCAGCAAGGGAAACTGGACTACCGGACAGTTTTCACCCATTTCCACTAGGGAAAGCATGCTGGGTGGAGGGGGAGGTCCACAGGCAAATGTGCTCTGTTGGTGAGGGACAGCTGGGGACGTGGACCTTGTCTGAGGCCCTCACATCAGGCTGCCTCACTCTGTCCTGCTGAGAAGCAAGTGCGGGCGAAGGCCCATGGGGAATTTATAGTGCTTCACCAAATAGGCCCAGCTGTTTCTAAATGGGTGAGTGGTGTAGGGAAGAAACAGGAGGTTAGACTTTTCCAGTGAAGAAGGTCACATGGACGGTAACCCTAAGCAGCAGGCAGGAGGAGCTGCATGAACCGTAACCAATATGCTAATCAACCAGTGTCCAGTGTCAACCAAGGCGACCCAGCCAAACCTGTGAGTCCTGGTCACAGCTCGGCATTTCTGAAAAAGAGGCCGCATGGGTGACACACTCACTCTAAGCTTGAAGCAGGAGGAAAGAAGTCCCTAAAGCAGGATGCTCAGTCCTTCAGTTCCCTGACTTAATGGTCTAGCAAAAAGGCATTGTGCTTTTGGTCTACAGCACTCTGGTCTGTCTGACATGGGGCTCAGGTTTCCTCAGCCTTCCAGAGATGACTCCTCTGCAGCCTGTTTATGCCCTCCCTTGTAGGATTACTGTGATGGTTAAAGGAAGGGAGTGGGAAGATGTACTAATCTTCCTCCCCACCTTTGCTACAAACTCTGATCTTCTGAGCAGATGTATTCAGAAATAGGGGCATTCCTTGTTCAGCTGCTGGCCATTGTTTTTTGAAGGGGAGGGGAATTGAAAGGGACAGTTCTAGCTCAGTATAGCGGTTCCGCTCTATAATCCCATCACTTGGAATACTGAAGGAGGAAGATATGATGAGTTCAAGACCAGCCTGACCAATAGGGATATTCTGTCTCACTCCTGCCCCCAAATAATCATTAAAGGATTCCCACGCAAAGCTAAATAAATGTCGGATCCACGGTTCATGCATATATAATGGCGTCTCATTTAGCGGGCTGGATGCACGATGAGGTCTCCTGCGACCACACTGCTCAGAGACACCGTCACCATCTTAGCTTATGTGAACATCCTGTGTGCTGTGTGTTGCCTGGAAACTAAATTGGTTACTGAGTCATTCCTCATTCAGCAATGCATGGTTGTGACGGCTCCTTTCTCAGACCTGCCTAACGCTTAAGAACTGAAGCCACCCAAGATGACAGAGCACCCCCCCTACCCCATATCTCTAGCTGTGACATCACCATCCCCACATGTGCCTGGCGCCCAAGGTGTCATACTTACTGTATCCCATGCCCTGCACAAAGTACTTGAAGGCCTCGGCAAGCTTGGCGGGCTGTAGGAAAGACAGAGTACACACGGTCAATTTCTGGAGGTCCAGATCATCATAGGCCACCTGTTTCTGCAAGCCAGAGCTCTGTCCAAGACAGAGCCACCCCACGTGGGCAGGAAGAACATAAAGCCAAGCGATGGCTATGGAGTCCAGAATCAGCTTTGGCCAGGAACAAACATCTCTAACCTGCCTCATGGCTGAAAAAGCATGAATAAGATGCCAGACTTTCTGGGTCAATGACCTCAACTGCATATAGGGTCAAGTCAGACTCTGGGCTTAAAGCCCAGTCTCACAAGCCACCTGGCCAGCTAGAGACTCTGCAGAAATATCTCCAGGAAACCTGGCACCAGACTGACAAGGTCAGTGCTCCTGAATGCACACAACATAGATGAGCAGATGGGGTGGCAGTGGCCTACCTAAAGACCAGAGCTGATAAGTGAAGGTCGCATGGGCGAATCAGTTCCTCCAGGCCAGGAACTATGTGCTTGAAGTGGTTCACATCAGGTTGATGGTAAAATGGTTGGGTGAGTAGAAAGAAGGACAGTGATGGGAAAATATTAGTGGAAAGAAAGGATGGAGGGTGGAGAAATGAAGGGAAGGATGGAGGTAGAGAGATGAAGGAAAAGGGCAAAGGGATAGAGAGGAGATGGAGGAAGGGAGAGATGGAGGAAAGGAAGTATGGAGGGATGGCAGGCAGGAAGGAAGAAATGGTGGAAGGAAGGAGGGATGGAGACGTGAAGGGAAGGACAGAGGGAAGAAAGAGAAGGAAACTGGGGAAGAAAGCAGAAGCATGAGCTAGAAGAAGGGAAAAAGAAAGAAGAGATATAAAAAGTCAGATTGCACACTGATGGATGAATAAAACCAGGATTGATGGGTAGAGAAAGGAAGGGGAGAAAGATGGATGGGCGAAGACATGGAAGAAAGGAAGAACAGAAGGAAAGATGAAAGAAATGGTTGGCTAGATGGATGAATGTCTATTATCACTAGCTGGGTTACGTAGGCTATTTCTGGTTAAATGAGGAGGCAGTGCTAAGGCCACCTCCAAAGTCACTGTTTCATCTGTGGGATTCATTCAACCTAACTGGGGACCAAGGAGGTGCTGCTAAGGGCACATCTGTGTGCTCACTGTGTGCCTAGTGGCTCAGTCTTCTCACAGTCAGAGGCCATGCGGTCACCACCCTGCATCTACCGGCACCAACTCCTGCCACTCATCAGCAAGGAGGCAAAGAGCCTGGGTGACTTTTAGCCTTGCAAAAGTTGTCCCCTGTAATTTTGTGAGACGACAAGCAATGGTAAAGCAGGGCATGACTTGGCTGCAGAGAGAAAGGACATCTGTTCAAGATGGGCTGATTTTGAAGAGGGGGCCAGCAGGGCACCACTGGCCACTGTTACCATAGGTAACATTTGCTTCTCTCCAGCCTCAGTTTCCCCTTAACATGCTGAGCTGAAATATCTGCACCTATCTACAGCCTCTGAGAACTACAGCAAAAGTGTAATCTGAACAAAAGTAAGAAAGTCTTTTGCAAACACGCCCAGCCTGGGAAGGGACAGTGGGAGGGTTTACATGGGAATCAGGCTTGAGGCTTAATTTTCACCAGTGTTTAAATAGTTTTAGTCCAGGCCCAGGCTAGATTTGTCCTGGTTGCAAGCAGATAAAGACAGCAGGGAGCAGGTCAAGGACTGGAGGGAGATGAGCAAGCAAGCTACACAGATGCAGGGATACAGGTTCTCACACACCTGGACACATGTGCAAGTAGGCACATGAATGTACATATGTGCACACACAGACACACATGTCCAACTCTTATTTGTGCATGTATACATACAGGCATGCACATACACAAAGAAAGATATGCCTACACACACACACACACACACACACACACACACACACACACACACACATTTTGGTGCCATAGTCTCTCTGTCCCTCTATTCTGGGCTTGAGCTCCCAGTAGCCCCTGGCTAGAGCAAGACAGCCAAGATTCTGACCCCATGGCCAAGCCAGGTCCATCTGGCAAATCTCTTAAGCCTGTGGACCTCAGGGTCACCCAATCCCCCAAGCTGCTTGATGGGGATCTAGGAAATCCACAGTTATAAAGCACATTTTATGAAGAATATATGCATAAAGTGCCATTGGATGCCACGCAGAGGGAGTGGGGAAAGGGGAGTTCTTAGGTCACAAAGGTGCACCCGCCCCCACCAGTGGATGGTGACAGGTGTTGAGTGAGAAAGCCACCGTTTCACTCACCTGAGAGATCTGCGGGAGGCCGCCACAGTCTGCCATCTAGAAGGGAGGGAGGCTGGTTAGCACTGAACACCTAGATCATAGCTGTGGCAGTCAGCTCTGCCCCAGGATTACCGACCTGACTCTGCTCTGGGTGGGTTGGTGGTGGGTGGGTGCTGCTGTTGACTGTAATCTATTGTCTTCCTTGGCAACTACTCCTTGAAGCTTACACACAGCAACAAACCCCTACAGACCACTCCATGCAACCCCTAAAAGCATACCTGGCTCAACTATGTCATTTAGGAAGCCAGGGCGGCTTAACTTTCAAGATCCTGGCCTCCAGAGTATAGCAGTGGGGAGATCCTCAGGAAGGAGCCTGAGCCTGTGGCACAACCCAGGCACAGCTGCCACACACAGGTGGCTTTAGGGGTGCAAACATGCCCTGACTGCATGCTGTGGGATTTCTGCAGAACTCTAACCCAGCACAAGGTAGCAATCACACTGAACTCAGGAAACATTGCCAGAGGAGACTGCTGAGCCTCACACCCTTTCACTACACAGGGGTGTGGTGTATCCCTCTGGTGCAGGGATGTCCTTGCCCCATCCTAGGAAAAGGAGACTCTGGTCCTGTGTCCCAGTCTATCTTCCCCCAGCTGCATGTACAGAAGTATGTAGCCCCCCTGCAGTATGGTCCCCAGAATGGACCACTTTGTTTTGCAGCCTCAGATTGGCTCCAAGCTTGCTTGCTTCCTTAACTAACTCCCCATCCCCATGTTCCTTTCTTTCTTCCCTTTCAGAGGCAGGGTCTCAAGTACGGTCTAGGCTAGCCTAGAAAAAAAAAAGTTGTGTCGTCTGGGAGGGCCTCAAACTTGAGATCCTCCTGCCTCTGCCTCTGGAATGCTGGGAACCCAGGGATATGCACGACACCCAATTCCAAATCCTCACTTTCAAGGCTCTAACAACAGTCCTGTGCTTCAACTAGCTCGGCTCAGGTCTGAAAACATTTGGGGGCCTCTAAACTATGCCAGCTGCAGCCCTGCTGTTGCTCATACCTTGAGCAGGGTGGTCTTCGTGGGGTCCAACTTGGAGTTGCATTCCACCTGCACAAGAGGAAAGACTAGGTAAGTACTTGACTCACAGCCAAAGTCAGGAGTGCCCTGGTCTCCCCTGCACTCCGCCCCACCATCTGGAACACCCCTGTTCCCTCAGTCATGAAGAAAGAAGGTGGGCATTGGTTTGTTAAACACGAGTGGTTTTGGAGCCTGGCCCTGCCATGACTAGCTCTGTGACCGGGAGACAAGCCAAGTAGGTTACACCCAGCTCTGTGGAGCACTGGAGAGGCAGAGCAATGGTCTGGACTCTGAGTAACAGTCTCACGTTACTCCCATCTCCCCAGGTGTGGGGATGTCCGAAAGCAGGCCAACCTCTCTGTGTCTCCCTAGCACTGCAGGTGGGAATTAGAGGAGAAAGCTCTGCGTGACCCAGCTTCAAGCATTGTTTTTCTGCTAAGGGAAAAGCCCACCTGCTGCCAAGACTGGGGAGAACACCTATCCATGAAGCCTAGCCTTAATCCTGCCATGTGGATGAGGTGCCCATGGACAGCTGGAGGGCAGGGGAGGCCGGTGGCCGGGCAGCCAGGACTGGGGGCCACACTGAAAAGCTGACCTGAGCTATGCTCCAAGCCTGGCATGACATTTAAACAATGTCCTTGCATCGGGAGGGAAAAACAGGGAGACTCATACAGGTGAGCATCTGGGGTCTGCTGAACTGATACTTACCACAGCATCCACGGCAGGAGAGTTGTCCCCAACCACCAGCAGAGCAGGGCACCTGCACAGGACAGGGAAAGAGGAGTCATCCCAGGATCCAGCTCCAGGTTCTGACATGCTAGTCTCTGGGCTGCGGCAGGATTCTAAAGGCTACATAGGTTTCCTGCACCTTTTGTACCTCGATGTCCCTACGCTACCATCCTCGGTTTTGAACTTTGAATAAAGAGGGCTAGCAGTTATTTCTACCTTAGTAAAAAAAATGCCAGCCCAATGACTCCTGTGTCTTAATGCTTTCGTTCCAACCCCCCCTCTACCTGGGGAAGGAGGAACAGGAATTTTCCAGGGATTATGATGAACCAAAAAACATCTGGCATGAATGACAAAAAAAAAAAAATGACACATGCCAGGTCCATAAGTACTTGACAGTGTGGTGCACAAGGGGAACCATAGAAAGACACCTTCACTGCCAGCAGAATGTGTCAGCTGCAACCACTGAATACTAACTATACAGAACTCTCTTCTGCCAGGTCCTGTATCTTTCAGTTCAAGGCTTTGGGAAGCACAGCCTATCTCAGTCACTGGTGCTGAACGTGCTTAACAGAGGCAGTCAGCCTCCTGATTCAAGGGTTCCAGTTATGGTCGCAAACTTCCTGCCCCATGTTGACTCCAACTACACAAGGAGAGGGTCAAGTCAGATCCCTTGGGTAAGATACGGTCAGCCATCTCTACCAAAGTGTTCCATCCTACGGGGGCATTTCTTGCACCCAGCAGAAGCCTGCACCAGCATCCCTGAGTGAAGCATGATAGCCTGGCCACAGAAGGGAAGGAATCCACTCACTGCAGGGTGACGGTGTGGGTTCCAGGCATTGGCCGCTCAATCTCTAGGTCCCGCCGGCTGTAGACAACATGAACATAGTTAGCATTGGCAGAACTGTCCCAGAAGCCACTCCCACCATGCCAGTACTGGAGATCCCACCCTAGACCATTCTAGAAGAAGACCCACAGATCATCTTTACGAGGTCATGTAGCTCTCAAGACCCCAGGACCACTTAGTGTCTATAGAAGTAATTAAGAGTCAACAGGTCTCATCTGTTTCTAATGAAGCCTTCCTCATTTTTCCTGGAATTTATCGGTGTTAATATTATTTCTACAGGGAAACAAAGCAGGTCTTCACTAGGTGTCCCTGACTCCCTGTCCTCATAGCTAGAGCCCCCACCCACCACCCACCATTGCAAAATCTCCAGAATGGCCTCCTGGCACCCCTCCCCTCCACTCCTAACTGGAGGATGTCCTCAGCAGTTCTGAAGCCTCAAACCTGCTCTCTATGTGTCCCAAAGCCTGCACTAGTGTCCCACTGTGCTAGCAGAGGTCCAGGCTGGACCTAATCCCTGCATGTGAACACCTGACCCCTCTGCCCTCTGAAGTTCTGAGACCAAAGCCAGCATTGCAGCATTCAAATCATACCACGCCACTTCCTAGCTGTGTGATCTTGGGAAGAAGACTAAACCTTTCTGTGCTTTTGCTTCCTTTCCGGGAAATGGTATCATTGACAGCCCCTTTCCATCGGCTGTTGTGCGGGCACCAGTTCATTCCTGTGATTCCCACTGTCCAGCCAGGAGCCCATTCCCCTCTTCTTGGTACCCATTTGTATCTTCAGACAGCAGTGAGAACGCCACAGGTCTCCTGCACTGAGACGCTGACAGGATTGCGAAAAGGGCACCAAAGCCCATCAGAGAGGCTTAGTTCATTGCAAATGCAAACTCACTGCGAAGAGGTTAAGTCCTAGGCACTGTCCTAAGTTAGATGCCTGCAGGGCTCACTCCTGGCCCTGTGTTGGAAGTGTAGCAGAGGTGACTCTGCAGGCTGCATGAGTGCGTGGTCCAGAACCTGTCACTGATGCTAACAACCCTGTGCAGTCCCCTCCCCAGGAAAGCTCTGAACAAGGTTCTCAAGCTTCCCAGCAGCCTCCAGTATTCTGCATTCCCACAGTATTTCGCTCTGTTGCCCAAGTCTACCCACAGCAGCTTCTACTCTTAGTCAGCTTTGGGCACATGCCGCAACTCTCCACCCTGACTGCTCAGCTGGGTCCTATTCACCTGGTCCCACAGTCTGGATAGAAGCATCAGCCAGAGCCTGCCTGGCAGAGCTCACTCAGTGCTAAGGGCCAGGCAGCATCCACCCAGCCGTTGTCCTCCCCAGACTCCACTCTACTAACCTACAGCTGTACAGCCCTGGCCTTCATTTCCACTGCAGGCCTGCTGCAGGAGGCGGGTGAGGACCCCTGTTAGACATGGCCGGGCCCACCCCTGCCCAAGGGCTCTTGCCTGTTGTAGGCGCTGATGAATAGGTGGAGGTTGCTGGGGTTCATGTCATTGAGGATGTGCTGGCGGTATGTGTGCACCACCTCCGCATTGTTGTGCATCTCCTCCTGTGGGGACAGAGGGAAAGGCTTGTCACCACTGAAGCCACAGCGGTAGGGAGGAAGAGCATGGCTGGGGCAGAGACAGCTGTGATCTAGGTTCATGGCATGTCTGTGGTGCCCAGTGCAGATGACTGAGTGACAGCGACGGGCACCCAGAAGGATTCTACCAGGGCGGCCCTGTTTTCCCTCAGGAGCCTCATCTAAACTCAGGATTCCTGCTTCACGGTAGACCTCCGAGCAACCTGCTCCTGTCACTTAGGGGATCAGAAGGAACGAACCTTTGCCAGCAAGGAGGCTAAGCCATGACAAAGACACCCTGGGGAATCTGACCAAAATGAACAGGGGCAACTTGAGGGCATCGGCCAGCCTCAAAGGACTTGAGGACAGTCTGAACTGCGGGATGACACCCTCGGGTTGCTCCGAGTCATTTCAGCTACAAGCCCAGAGTGACACCAAAGCAGAGGGGGATGTTTTCTGCTGCCCTGAAACTCAGGGGACATCAAAGTGTCGTCACATTTATTACCTCAGCAGCGGAGAATGCTCCATTCAGTAAACGGTGCATCACGGAGTCTGGGCAACCAAGGGGTTTTCCAGACATTGAACGTGAATGTGAGCCAAAAGTATACATCCTCTCTCAGGGCTGTTGGCTCTGAGTGAGGCCAGCTATGTGACATCAGACAGAGGCAAAGACCAGACCTCCCACCAGGACACTGCAAGGATGCCTGCTCTGTCTTCAGCCCATGAAAGAACCAGGCAAGGCCAGAGGCTTAGGAAGGCAGATGCTGCAGACAAAGCCACAAGTTCAAATCCCAGTCATGAATTTCTTGGCTTGGGAGATCTTACACAAGTCATCAGGTCTAAATTTTCCCACCTAAAACTGGAATGAAGGTATGGTCACAAAGCTTCTGAGCCGATTCTGTGAGCTAATCCCTGACAAATACTGGAGATGAGGTCCCACATACACAAGAAACTGATCCCACAGACATGTACACTGCAGACTTCATTCATAACAGCCCCAAACTATTACAAATAAAGGCCCAGCACAGGTCAATAGAAAAGCTACGGTATGTCCACTGAGTGAAATATTACACAGTGCCAAATGGATGATGGCGTCCAAAAATGTAAGTAACCTCTAACATAATTATGCTACAGCCACAGAGAAGAGAGTATGGGACTCACGGACAAATCTAGAGTGACAGAGAGCAGACCAGAGGTGCCTGGGAGCAGAAGAGGCTCAAGGACACGAGGGTGTGTGTGAAGGGCATTTCCGCCATCTTCTGAGGGCTGACGGATTTGATCATATTTATGTCGCACATTGTGCTTCAACAAAGACAGGTTATCAAGAAGCTCCATCCCTGGCTTAGGAGCCACTGGTTGTTGATGGTTGATGGAGGGAAGGAGGGGAATCAGTTTTCTTCAACGATGGTGCCCCAGGTGGGCTGCCCATGCCAGCGGAAAGACCTACCAGCAGGATTTAGTAATTTTTAAAAGTACAGACATTTAGTTGGGAGAAAGAGCTGGAGGGGAAAAACTCAGGGTACATTTGATCAAAAGACCTTGTACACATGTATGAAGTTCTCAAAAGGAGGTGGGTAGAAAGCAGTATGAATGGCTTGCTGTGAGCCAATATTACACAGCAATTGACAGACTCCAGCCTGGGTCACCCCTTGATGGTACCTTGTGTGTGCCACCTGCCCATGTGGCCCTGTGCTGGGTGCCACATGGTTAACTGCTCAGCAAGGACAGCAAGACACCCCCCACCACTCACCTTGCCGAAGAGGTGGGACACGACCATGTCTGGCAGGGCTTGGGTCCATCCTGAGATCTGTGCAGGGCGAATGTAGAAAAATTGGCAAACTAGAACTCAGCAGTAGAGAAAGAAAGCCAGCCAGCCCAGGGCCCTGGGGGCAGAGTAACACCTGGCTCCCCGAGCCTCACCCAGGTTGCCATGACAGCCTGGCCAGAGCTTGGCTCTAGGATGGATGCCATAGACCAGTTTAGTACAGGCCTGCTCACTAGCTTAGCACTATTGAGAGATAAGGGGGAACATTTAAAAGGTTGAGGCCCACAGTAGGCCTCTAGGGCAGTGGGATAGTTTGTTTTATTTTTGCCACCAGCCACCGGCTGGCCTACTGCCATGATTTGGTCTTGCCATAGGGACCAAATCCTCCAAACCTGTGAGTCCACACAAACTGTTCCTCAGCAGAAGACAGTTATCTCACACAACCACTTGTGTGGCAGAAGGGCTCCTGTCTCTGGTCCCCTCCTGAAGGTACAACCCAGGGCAGACCAGGCCTGGCTTTCCATCCAGTTCCTTCTGCTCAGAGCCCACAGAGAGGAGACATCCAGCAAGTGGGGTGGAAACACAGCCTAGCGAGGCCAAGCTTTCCCTGCTCCCTAGGCTCACCAAGGCCTCAGTACCGTGGCCCCATCACCCCAACACATGACCTCCCTTCTCCACAAGGCCGGGTGCACTCGGCCCTAACTCCTCCTCCTCCATCATTCCCCAGCTTCTCCCCTTCCGTCCAGCTTCTGGTCTGTGAATTCCTTGAAGTCTCTGAAGTCACTAATGACTCCCCACAGCACCTCCAAGAAGACTATATACAGCAGGATCTAAAAGCACAGCGGTATGCAGCTGGTGCTCAATAAATGTTCAGACCATGACATAAAATCCACTAGTTCTACAATAGGAGCTGTATAAAAGCTATGTGTGCACTGTAGGTACACAACAGATAAGGCAGATATCACAGGGGATAAGTGTTTGGGGAGAGGTGGTAAGAAAGATGAACATTTGACCTAGGATGCTGCCTGGCTTGACGGCTGGCTGAAGCTACAGAGTACCGGGCTGGCTGAAGACCCTGAACCTCAGGTCTCTTGGTTATAACTGGAGGTGTTAAAAAACTAAGTCATCAGGACATAGCAAGGCTCCCACAGTAAGGATCCAATAAGACAGCCAGGCATCGCAGACTCTGTCACTTACACCTGGCATACCAAAGCCCCTCGATATGTCCGTCCCTCTGGCCGTAACAGACATGGGGAATTCACTAAAACCACAGCCTATTTCAGCTGGAGGTCAGTGCCCCAGCCGTCCTTGTTTGGCTCAGAACAGCTAGGCAGCAGCCAAGTGGGCCCAAATGGAATGTCCCTCTCTCGGCGGGAAAATAAAATAAAAACCAGGAAGGATGCTTTGCTCCTGGCTGCCCTACAGGCAGGGACAGGACTATCAATGCTTTAGGAAGATCCACAGCATCTAGCAGACAGGAAGGGGGGTGGGTACAGCTCATGCCCTCTTCCTCAACAGCTGCCCAAATTAACAAAACCACCATCCCAATGAGAGACCAACCACTCTAGCCAGAGCGGCTTTATCCCACCCTGATTGGAAGCTTCTCCCTATCCTTGGAAATCACTGGGGACTTCACAGGAAAAAGAAAAGCATTCATTACTTAAAAAAAAAAAAAATCAACAGATTCAACAGGGACCCTTGGGACAGCAGCCAGGGCACAGCTACTTAGATCATCTGAGTAGCAGCAAATGGTTGCTAGCCTAAACAGGGCCAAGGAAGGTTGCTCTCTGGGGGTTGGGAAAAGGGACAAATGGGACCAAAAAGGCACTCCCCTGGGGGGAGGCTGGGACTCCACCTGCCTGCCTTGCCCTGTCAAGTCTCACCTTGGAGGCAGCCCAATCCATCCAGCCTTCCGCACAGGGGTTCACATTCATGAGCACGAGGCCCTCCACCATCTCAGGGTTGTTGAGCTGTAATCAGAGACACAACGTGAGCTATAACCAAGAGGAAAAAAAAACACTGAGGCTTTGAAACCAACAATAGTGGAAACTTGGGGCAGGCATGGACAGCTGTGGACAGCTCCCTGGCATTGTCAGTGCGTAACGGAGGGTCTAGCTCAGGCAAAAGTGGATCAGGTCCTCACGAGAGCAGAAGGAAGAAGCCGGAGAAGAAAGACCACGATCATGCCCCTTCACCTCACAGAGCCTCGGCTATCTCAGATGTCCAGTGGTGCAACAGCCAAGCCACACTAGAGTGAGAAGGGCCCAGTAATGCCCTCTGGCTCTGTTACCTGGAATGCGCCTGTATTTAGGACTCTAAGACCCATCCAGCATCTACTCGGAGCTGACGCCCCAGCTCATTTGCACTTTGACAGCATGCGTGAGCACTATCGAGGCGCTGCACTTAGCAGGCGTCAAAATACCTGAGTTGGATGACATGAGCCACTTTAGGAGAACTGGCAAAGTCATGAAGGTTACCCATAGTGTTAGCAGTGGGCATGTCACATTCATGTGTCTGATTCTTATGTAGACTCCACCAGGATCCCAGAGGACCTGGGTCACAAAACCCTGAACAAACACAAGGCAGGATCAGAAGAGGCTAAACCAGCCACGTTTCCTGCTCAGGAAACAAGGCCAGTGACTCTGTCTACTGGTGGCATTTCATCTGTTAGCGTGAAAGCATGAGGTCCATGCACAGGTACCCATGTGGCACATACCACAAGTGGCCCCAGTGGCTCTCCCTTGAGAAATGGAAGTACAGCTCATTTCCTTTTCCTGTTTGTTTTTTTTTTTTTTTTGATGGTTTTAAAATTTTACTCATTATGTATTTGTGGGTCTCTGTGTGGGTCTCATACCCGAGCATGCAGATAGACACACTCAGCATAACCATGCAGAAGCCAGGGCGAGGCACAAGAGTCTATCTCTGTTTCTCTCCACTGTGTTCCCTTGAGACAGGGTCTCTCATCAAATAGGAAGCTCACCTTTTAGGCTAGGCTGGCTAGCCAGAGACCTCTCCAGAGTCTCTACCTATCTCCAATCCACTTCATGCTGAGGTTACAGGCACCTGCAGCCATGCTTGTCTTACATGGGTTCTGGGGATTTGAACCCCAGGCCTCAAGTCTCTGCACTTGCATAGCAACACTCTTTCCTACTGAGCTAGCTCCCCGGCACCTAAATAATTTTTTAAATGTAATTTTACAAACTGTAGAGAAACTTACTGCAAAGCGGGTCAGGATGTAGGCGCCAGCTCCTGTCCCCATGCCGATGACACTCTTGAGCCTGGAAACCAAACGGACATTCAGGTCACTGAAGGTAGACGTGATAGAGCCCCTGCTTACCCCTATCAACTTCCCTCACTTGCTCCGAAGAGCTCTGCCCCTTAGATATCTTTGCTGAGGATGCCAACAAGCTAGCTCATGCCATGAAAGGCAGGTGGCCCTGGTATGCCCTCCAAGTCCAGAGTTGTGACCTAGGGAGCCTCATCCATCTTGATCCTTTCCCCTTTGCTGCAGCCAGGCTCTGAGATGCAGAGCGTTTACAGGAAGGCCCATGAAAAATTTGCCTCACTCCACTCCCATGCCTTATTCTGGACTTTGAAACTTGGAGTGAGAACAAATTGGGCAACCATGGGGTTTAACCCTAGGAGAGGCTGCAGTGAGAAAGGAAAGGGAGCTTGCAAGGGCAGAATGAGAGTCTAGAGACAGAAGCCAAGCTCTCAAGAACACTATTCCAGAAGGTTCTATGGGATAAAAAAGCAAAGACAGAGTGGGCATTGGGGCCACTCAAGAAACAAGACTATGATCATAGGACAAAGAGGGATGCTGAGTTGGGAGAAGCAGTGGGTACTAGCCGCAGCAAGCTCTTTTTTGGACTCATCTGAGAACTTCAACCTGCATTTTAGCAGTCAGGCAAAGGAAGAGAAGGAAGAGAGCAGCTGCCCTTCTGACCAAGCTGACAAGCTTAGAAGAAAGGGTCCCTGACTCTTACCCAAACTGGTGAAGGACTCCAGGAAGCATTTCAGCCAGCTGATCCATTGAGGGGTACATGTACCTGTGAGAGACATGGAGAGGCAGAGCTTGAGAACCCAGACCCTTGAAGAAACAAGTTATCCGTATCAGGATATTCTGAAAGCCCAGATACCAGCTGGCTCTTTCACGGAGCAATACAGGCATGGTATTCCCACCCCTCGGCATCCACTGTGTGAGGACACTCCCCCCTAACCCTGCAGCTTCCTCTGCCTTGGTCCTACACCATTCTTATCAGCTACTTGTGAACCACTTGGCCATCTAGACTCAGAAGATGACAAGCTGGGAGATCTGGCCTATCTCTGATGAGTTTCAGGGAAAAGATACTGGGAACAGATATGACACAGATCAAATGGCATCTCACAGCTGTGGGTGACGTCGGGAAGAAGGATCTGAAACCATGCAGTAGTTCTGGATGGGCACATAGGTCAGGTCCTCTGTGGGGAAAGGGGCCCAGGGGAGCCCAGCAGACAGACAGTACAAAGACTCATTGGTCAACAGAAAAGAGTGTGATGGGTGACCTGAGTTAGGAAAAGACACCAGGGAGGACATGGGTGCTGGGAGGATATGAGAGCAAAGGGAGCCACTCTGTTAAAGTGGTCAGGAAGGGCTTCCTAGAGGAAATGATGCTGAGACAGTGCCAGAGCCCAGTGGGGAAATGGATCCTCCACAGGGAATGTATGTGGAGGACTCGGAATGAGCTGGAAGGAGCCCAGATGATCTGACTTCACTTAACTGGAGCCAGCTTTAGGAGAAGGAGCAAGGACATGGGAATACTTTGAGAGAGGCCATGCCTCAGCTTGGAATCTCGCAAGTACAAAATGGAGAAGCCCCCTAACTATGAAGGATTCCACTTCCTGTCAGCTTCCTGGGGCTGGGCAGACAAGAGATGAGTGGCAGATTCCCAAGCAGGAAGTATATTCCAAAAGGGAGGAGACAGACACTTACTCCCAATCCTGCTTTGGTGACAACCAAGACAGGGAATGTCACCTAGTCTCAATTCTAATGGGCAGGGGGAAGCCACATCCTGTTCCAACCGCGTTCTTTCTACCTCAGGCACACTGAAGTAGCCTGGTAAACTTGGGGGCACACAGCCTACATCTTAATCTGCAGATAAACTTCACATTTTTCTCTGAGAAAGGCACGCCTAGGAGCATTATGAGGCCTTACTTGGGGAGTAAGTAACATGACCCCCTCCCCCATCTCGCAGACACTTGTCCAGTCTGACTTAGCGGAGAAAACCCTGGTATTGTTAGCTGATTAAGAGTTCACTGTATCCCATTGCTGAACAGGTTCTTTAGGCCTGGTCCTGTCTCTGAGGGGCTAGGTGTCCCTTCCCTTCTCTGACAAAAGTTAAAAAACAAAACAAAACTGGAACCAGTGACAAAAAAGGGCATCTGTACCCTGGACAAGGAACCTGGATTCACCAGAGACAGAAGCCTCCAGTTCAGACCAGAGGTGAAGCCCAACTTTCCATCCCTACTGTGTGGCCTTTCGTAAGCTCTGAAGCTCTCTCCATGCCTTAGCATCTTCACCAAGAATAAGCTGAAAATCCCAGCCACAGACGACTGGCTGATAAGGGTTAAGTGAAAATGACATTTGTCATTGGGAACCATGGCAGCGGTCATGTCCCTCCCTCCCCTTTTCCTTTTCCCTGTCTAGGGTTTCTCGACTGCCCCTTTGGGTTTGCACAGGAGAGACACAACTATCTCAAGCCAGCCTAGCTGGCATGTGGAGTCAGGGTTTACTGGACACAGAATCTCCATCTTGAGAGAGGAAGAATACTGGAGAATGATGACAACCACACCATGTTACAATGTATCCCATCAAATAGGGCTGGAGAGATTGTTCAGTGGTTAGAGCTCTTGCCCCACAAGCATGAGGATCAGGGTTTGGATCCTGAGAACCTCTGCAAATCCTGGGCAAGCTTGATGGCCTGCCTGTAATTCCAGCCACAGAGGGTGGAGACAGGGCATCTGTAAAGCAAAGCAGCTAGTGAGATTAACCATTATTAGTGAACTCAGGTTTGATAGAGAGACCCTGCCTCAATGAATAAAGTATATAGTGATTGGGAGTGATTCCCTACATCAACTTTGGTTATCTACACATAAATGTATGTAAGTGCACATACACCCACACATATAAAAATGTATACACACATAAGTGTACAGCACACATACACAAATGGAAAAAGGGACAAGTTAAAGGGTAAATGCCATGTTAAACACACAGTAGCCATAAAAAGTTGTTGAAATAAAACATATTGTCGAGTTTTCTTTCTTTCTTTTCTTTATAAAAACTTTTTTGTAATGAACCCAAACTAATCTCAAAGTAGTAAACCTGCTGCCTCAGTTTCCCAAGCACTACAATTCCATGTACGCACCACCATGCCCAGCTTAGAAATATTAAATCTAGTTTTTTTTTACCATAGCTAATTTTTATTTTATGCTGATTGATATCTCCCACTCCACCTGCACCCCCATCTGCTCCTGGGGTGAAGGTCTCTGCTCTTACCCCACTGGAAAGGAAGGGGCACCATCCTGTTGCCCGGGGGCATCCACATGGCAGACAGCAAAATGTTGTGTGATCTCCTGCATGTCCTCAGAGTTGAAGAGGGGGTTGTAGCAGGTCTTGTCTGCAGGACATGAGAAAGAAGTTAGGAGAGGGGGCTACAGCAAAGCACACTCAGTTACTCCTTCACTTAGCAGCAGCAGAGGGAGCTCCCAAGAATGTGCACCTCTGTGAGTTCGAGGCTAACCTGGTCTACACGCAGAAAGTTCTAGACCACAGTTTCACATACTGAAACCCTATCTCAAACGAAAGATTTAATTCTTCCCACCTCACCCCCAGGCCTCCCTCTGGTGACAGAGGCAGGAAGAAGTCAGAGCTAAGATCTGGTAGAGGGTAGAACTGGGTGGGCTTTAAGTTCCTTGATTTCCTCCTCTAAGGCAAGATCGCCACTGGGCTAGTAGTACAAGGCATAACCACTTCTCTGGGACTTCCAGGCTGTAGGACCTGGGACATCTCTCAAGGCACACATGATTTTCAAACAAGAAGTATCCACTTGGATCTCCCGGAATGACCCCTCCATACACACACTTGCTAGGGGGCTGACGCAAAAACAGCCAGCTGTGTAACTGAGACTGCCCTCGAATTCCTGATCTTCCTGCCTCTACCCATAAGGACGAGGACTACGGAGAGGTGCACCACTACCACCACACCTGGATTTTTGTTGTTTTCTGTAGCTCAGGTGGACCCGTAACTTACTATGTAGTCTAGGTGAGTCTCCAACTCGCAATGATCCCCTGGCCTCAGCTTCCCAAATGCTGGGATGACAAGCATAGGCTAGCAAGTCTGTTACTTCCTGTCATCTTAAAAGTCAATGAGCCAACACTCACTACAACACTGTGTATAACACAGTTAAGTTCAAAGAGCCCAAGTACCCACCATCCAGTGTTGGTGATTTGAATAAAAACGGTCCCCACAGGCTCATGTATTTGAATGTCTAGTCATCAGGAAGTGGTATTATTTTAAAAGATTAGAAGGATTTGGGAGTGACCTTGTTGGAGTAAGCGTGGTGTTAGGAGAAGGAATGTGTCACTTGGGGTGGGCTTTGAGGTTTCAAAAAAACATGCCAAGCCAAGTCTCTCTCTCTCTCTCTCTCTCTCTCTCTCTCTCTCTCTCTCTCTCTCTCTCTCTCTCTCTCTCTTCTTGCAGATCAGGATGTAGCACTCAACTAATTCTCCAACACCACTCCTGCCTACCTCCCTGCTCCCTGCCATGACATGGACCAAGTCTCTAAAACTGTAGGCAAGCTCTCAACTAAATGCTTTCTTTTTATAAAGTTGCCCTGGTCATGGCGTCTCTTCATAGCAATGGCACAATGACTCAGACATAAGGTAGTGCTGAGAGTGGGGTATTACTATACAGGCCTGACCATGATATTTGTTGAAGAAATACGACTAACAAGTGTTATTTCTATTCAGTAGGACTCAGAAGTAAAAGACTGCCAAAGGCCAGAGCACATAAAAATCTTGAAAATGTGGACATGACCAGTCATGAGCCAATCGTGAAGGACCACACACTGGAGGGGTGTGTTTATGTGAAAGTCTAGAGACATACAGAAAAAGACAGAGTGTCCTCAGCAGGGCTGGGGAGTGTGGGAGATCCGGGCAGTGGGGAAGGGGACAAGGCTTCTTCTCAGAGTCACTATAGTGTCCTAAAGATGTTTGTGCTGAGGGCTGCATGGCTCTGTGGTGATATTGAAGTCTGATGCACGCATTTTTCAAGTCACTATAACAGGTTGTTAGGTGGCAGAGTCACTTGCTTCCCGTCTCCAGAGCATCTTGTCCTAATAGCTTTGGACCACACACAGTGTGACTCAGGATTTTCCAGGCTGAGGCAGGAGTTCCTTCTGGAATAGCTCCAAGAAGTCCCCAAAGCCGAAAAAGAAGCTGACTACCACCAGCCCTCCCTTGCTGGCATTTCCCTCCCCAAGTGACCCGGCTCTCCAAACTCACGGTTCATGCCAATGTCGTGATACGTGAGGATGACTGGACGGTTGCCCTTGGGAGTCCCACACAGTGTGACATGCAGGGAGCCATGGAGAGTCTCAATGTCCTGCTCCTGAGGAGAGATCACAGACAGAGGCTCGTCAGGTGAGATTCACAGCAGCAGTGTGGCTGACTCATTGGCGGCGATGGACACCTGCCATGCTCCCAGCTGTTCTGAGGATGCCCCAAGTACACACCTCCTTTGGTCCCCCAGAGCTCTGCACTGCCAACAGGAGATGTCTGAGGTCAAAAGAGGCAGGGAAGGGAAGGGAAGGGAAGGGAAGGGAAGGGAAGGGAAGGGAAGGGAAGGGAAGGGAAGGGAAGGGAAGGGAAGGGAAGGGAAGGGAAGGGAAGGGAAGGGAAGGGAAGGGAAGGGAAGGGAAGGGAAGGGAAGGGAAGGGAAGGGAAGGGAAGGGAAGGGGAAAGGAAGGAACCCATTTTGGATTTACCACAGAACCTGCAGTGATCCACCTAAATCCTCTCTCTCCTGCTCCACCCTGAGGCCAGTCCTCAGTAATCCATAGTCCCCGCCCCCCCCATGCACTCCCATGAAAGCAAAGAACATGTCTATCCTTCTTCTGCCCTCAAGAAGACAGGCTCTACCTTGGTTCCAAGCCCCAGCTCCCTGTGGGCTGATTTTCCCTGCCATTGTCATCTGAACCTTCCCTTGTATCTACATGGTTGTGAGCCTCAATGACCTTTTGTGACCCTGACTTTGTCCCATGCCGTCTGTCCTCTTTGCTGTCAATCAAGGCTTCTGAGGACCCAAGACACAATCTCCCGGGAGCAACAGCTTCCTCCTCTGATGTGGTTAGCTCTTGGCTGCCCTCCCTAGGTCATCTGGGGACACTGAGGCCTTCCTTGTAGCTGGAGCATTTCTCTCCAGGCTATCTCTTGCAAGAACCCTGTGGGGCTATGTGACACCTCCATCTACAACTGGTGATCAGAGACAGGCAGGTGACACAGAGTCAGGTGCACCAGTCAACCAGCGGTGTTCCCCTGAATCTTTCACTCCCTACACGCACAGAGGTTGGAAACATCAGAGTCCTCTTGAAACCTCCAGGCCACTATAGACCAACTTGCAACAAATGTGAGACTAAAGGACACCGAAAATTCCAGGTGCCACCAATCTTCTCTCAGAATCTAGGACCCCCCACAGCCTCTTGAGGCAAGAGACAAGAAACAAGATTGGCCCTCATGGTCTAATGTGAGAGGAGAAAGAATTGGGGAGTCACTCAGGAATCATGGTCTGGGAAGTCACCTTAACTTGTCTTGGGAGCAACCTCCCTCCTGCAAGACTTTGGGAGACCAGAATAAGACTGTGAAGCCCATGGGGACAGGGATTCCCCGACTGGGGCACTCTTGGAGCACAAACAGACATGTATGCATATACAATAGAGTACAGGGCTGTGTACTTGTACAGCAGTGCTCATGCCTATACTAAAATAGCAGCCCACATGTGTGTCTAGGAGAAGAATGCATCTGGGTGAACTAGTACAACATGGCACATGGATGGACAAGTACAGCAGCAAGCATGGATGTATGACTAATGCGGCTCACACGAATGTACTGGAACGGCAGTGCTCACAGATTTATTGGTAAAGCAGCACACATAAATATACTTTTACAACACTGTACATGGACATTCATGTACTCGTTTTAAGTGGAGCAGGGAATGCTTGTGTCCTAGTATACAGTACGCATGGATGGCTGTGAACAGTACATATGGATGTATTGGTACAGCAGCACACATGGGTGTACGAGTAATGGAACACACGTGAATTCACTAGTACAAAACGGAATGAGCCTTCACTCCAGGGTCCCACCTCCAGAGTATGGTGTTTGAGTGCTATGCTTTCTTTTTTTGCTGTTTGCACATACTGGAGATGGAACCCAGGGCCTCGCTAGCACCCACAAGCCAAGTACTTCACCACTGAGCTACGTCCAAAGTCCCCAGTATGACATCTCGCCAAGGCTTCACCCGAGGTGATTGTGGTCATGCACATCTTAAATCCCAGTGCCAAAGAGGGTAATGCAGGAGGATGGGGAGTTTGAAGACAGCTTGGACTACATACTCTCAAACACACATGAACACACATACACTCTCAAGATCTGGGCCTGTCCCCACCAAGGCAGAGAGATGCAGAGGGTCCTAACCCTGAAGATTTCTAGAGTGAGCAAGCTCAGAGCCCTCCCCTCCCTACTCTATGAAATAAGAATTTGAACCTGTGGCAATGTCTATGAGAGAGTGATGATACACCCAGCACAGGCAGGCCTTGGCACAGGCACAGGCAGGCACTGACAGGCACAGACAGACCCAGCCAGGTACAGGCAGCCACAGGCAGCCAGCAGAAGACACAGTCAGGGATAGGTAGGCACAGAAAAGCAGGGACACTTAGCTCCTGGTGTACCTCGCACTGGGGTCTCCTGATCCATATTGTCACCACCAAAACAAGTCCCCTCCCCCCAGGGAACACAAAGTCCAGTCCTGCCTCCCTCCCCCCCCTTTAATTTCAGGCTCAGCACTTCTTTCCTGCCTAGAGCACTCTCTGGAAAAATCCATAGGACAAGAGCATCAGCCCAGCCCCATGGGACACGGGTTATCTGCTGACCCTGAAGCCACCATGGTAACAATGGTCCATTGTAGGGCCACATTCTTTATTGTCTTCGGGGCTAACCCACATGGTTCATTCTAAAAATAGGCCAAGCCAGTCTCTCTGTGGACACTACCCTTCAAGCCCTTGTCCCATTTAATAAGCCTTCAGGGCCTCAGCTCTCAGCAGGGAGAGCATGTCCCCAGCACAGGAGTCTCGGCAGCAGCGATGTGGGGGAGAGATGAAGCACAGCCAGGCAGAGGGGACCTGAGCACCCACTAGCAAGAAGACCAGCTTTAGGGACAGAGATGCATATCTGACTTTGGCTAACCTCTTCAGAAGTCTTATAGATTATGATTTTAGCTCAAAGGGGTCTCTCTTCCACCCAAGAACAAAATACTACCCTGGTGTGGCTTCCTGTTCTACAGAGATGCTGCCTGTGCACAGCAGGGCTCAGGGCGGTAGGGACATCAGAACTGTGTGCTGCTCCACCCGTCCTTGTCCCAGACAACAGGCAGCCCCCTGTGCTGGGAGTCACTGGGAGATTCTTCTGGCTGGGATGCTGTGGGACCGGTCTCTTGTTCCTCCAACTCTAGAGTCTCACACTCAACACTACAGCAGGTCAGAGGCACAGAGCATGAGACCCGGCTTAGAGGTCACACAACTAGGAAGACATGAGACAAAGGCCATCTCTCACTTGCTCTGAAAAGGCTAGAAACGCTTTTTCTTGGGGGCAGGTGATATGAAGGTGTCAGTGAGGACCGTGGTAATCACTCCATCTACCGCAGACCCTGCCTCAAGCTTCTTCTCGTGTTCTCATGGAAACCACTGACTCCACTACCTAACGACTGCCACCATCCTGCCTAGGTGAGGAGACCGGGGCTGAGAGAGGTCAAGTCACTTGCCTGAAGTCACACAGCTTCAGCTTTAGCAGGAGGGCGGCACAGTGTTTGGACTAATCTTGGATTTAGACAGCCCGGTTCAAAGCCTGGTCTCTGAAGGTCCAGTCTCTACTTTGTGCAGGTGAAGGAGTTTAGCAAAGCAGTAAACAACACAACCCGTCTTGTGACTTCCTGGGGGCCACCTGCAAGCTGGGTCCCTATTTCTCTTCCCAGCAGCATGAACCCATGTGTGGTTACATGAACACATGGGAACTGGGAGTAACTAACACTGGTCCTTGCTATCCTGCTAAAGCAGGCATGTGTTCTCAGTGCAGGACACACATCTGTTCTCAACACACCTGTCCTCGCTGCCAGGCACGTGCCTTTGGGACAGAGTATCAGACACAGAAAGATCTCACCACAGGCCCACCTGCCTATAAAGGCCCTTCCCACCACCACACCATGCCCAGAACACACACACACACACACACACACACACACACACACACACACACTCACGTACACGCACCCTTGTTCTCTCGACTGTACCTGATATCATCACAGGTACCCATTCATAGCTACCTACCCAAATCAGACTGGGGACTTCCAGAGAGAAGCCCCGGCCCTGAGACAGAGAGGGTCCAGCCCAGGTATTTAGAATTCAACGGCCCATACAGCCAATAGACCAGCGAAGAGACATGTTCTTGCTCCCAGTCTACACTGCCTACAAGTAGGGAATTAGCACTTAGGGATACCTCCAAAGAAACATCCCTCTGGCTGCCAGACCTGGCCTGAGAAGATGAACACTACAACAGACTCACTTCTGGCGACCTGAGATGGGGAGTATCTGATCTACGTGAGAATCCCAACTGTGTACCAACCTGAATATGTCTAGCAAATCTCTCCTTTCTCGCCGCTCTTCTGTGTCCAAGGATGGTCAAGAAACACTGCTCTAGCATGAGAAATGCCAGCAGAGCGCTCTGAGGTTTCCCGGGGACTTTGAAAACTAACAGATCAGTACTGGAACTTTTTTTTTTTTTTTTTTTTTTTTTTTTTTTTTGCTTTTCTTCCTCGCCCTTTTACCTGCTTCCTACCCAGAACATGTACGGGATGCTCGGTGAGTCAGCAGCTAAGTTATAAACATGAGGTCAGAAGCTACATACTTGGAAGGATGGAGCAGGAAGATGGAAGGAGTCTGGGGCTGCGTGATAGTCATTTCCTGCTAGTTATAAATAGCAACCATGCTTGTTTAGGGAGCTGTGATGTGAGAGATAATAACCCTAGTGTATGTCCACTATGTGCCATTGTTATAAGTTATCAACCATATCTGAGAACCCCTGCCCTTAACCATAAGCCTGGGGCTGCTCTAATTTCATTTCTGCTGTGACAAACACCAAAAGCAGCCTAGTAAGAAAAGGGTTTATTTCAGCCTACAATTCCACATTACAGTCCATCCTGGAGGGAAGTCAGACAGAAAGTTGAAGGCAGGCCTTTTTGCTATTCTGCACAATGCTAAGTTTCCAAGAATCTTAGGCCACAGTAAAGGCATGGCAGGGAACACAGAGAACACTGTTTGCAGGCTGGTCAGCCATTTTGCACTTAGCTAACTTTCTTATATGGTTCAGGACTACCCATCTAGGGAACGGTGCCACCCAGTATGCACCGGACTGTCCTACATCAATTAACAATCAAGACAATCCCTGACAGACATGCTCATAGGATAGCATGAGATTCTCTTCCCAGAAAATTCTATGTCATGTCAAGATGACAGTTATTCTAACTGAAACAGGGGGCAGGACAAACCTGCCTCTCCCCAGGCTGTCACCACAACTGAGACCCAGAAGTGCTTTGCACACGGCTACCTCTCTCCATGTTGGCTGTTATGGCAACTGCAAGAGAGGCGATTACTGAGGAGACAGAGTGGCTTAAGTCACTGGGTGGATAATCTATGGCTCTAGACACCAGCTGCTGCAGCTGCCATAATCTCATTCTTCCCCAAAGGACCCAGGCAGACACTAGAGGATGGTGTTCTCCCAGATTCTAAGGCAGTTAGGGGTATGGACCACCCACCACTTTTCCAGACCAGCAAGCCGAGGGTCAAGTCACACCACAGTGGAGACACTGGTAGACGAAACTACAAGGACGCAAGGCTCAGCCACCCTTTGTATCACCATCCCACTGAGACAAAGAAGAGAAGTTACAGGTTATGGCTGTTCAGGCTTTGCGTCAGCCCAGGGTACAGAAAACACCTAAGGTCACAGTGAAAAGCCAGAGGCTCCAAGGAGGGCAGGCGGGGGAAGAATGTTCCTGGGACAGGGAAAAGAAAAAGGAGTGACCAGCTGCTACCCACAATACAGTGGAGAAGCACAATGGTCTGCGCATAGGATCAAGGGATATGGATGGAAGTCTGGCCACGCCCTTTGAGGTAGTGACTCCACCCCCTTGTTTCAGATAAGAACTAAGCCTTGGTGAAGAGAAGCAGGCAACTAAAGACAGGGCTTTCTGTCCATGGCTCTCCAGTTACCAGATGTTGGTCTACCTGGGTCAGCCTGACAGATCCTGACCTGGGGCAGACATGTCGGCACCGCTCTAAGCCTTGGCCTAGACAGTTTTCCTTTACTGCTCCGGGGGGGGGGGGGGGGGGGATGTTGCTAGGAAACCCCAGAGCAGGCAGCCGGCTCATTTCCCCCATCCAGATGTGCGTCCCTGCCATCTGCCAATGGGGTTTCTGAATCCCAGAAGCTTTGTTGGGAAGTGAGACCAGGAAAAGGAAAAGGACAGGAAATGGGGGATTAAGAACGCTTAGCCTTCTGTGGGAATTCTGCCCCCTCTACCCACAGGGAATGAAAACAAGAAACAAATATGTACAGGGAAAAAACCTAGTCCAAGATGGTTGCTTGTCGGGCTTTCCCATGAGCTAATGGGCTTGCAACAGAAGGGGAAAGACACAGACTCCAGTCTGGCTTGCTCCAGTGAGACAAGAAGCTGCAGGAAGGAGGAATTGAGCTCAGGACTCCCCGAGGCCAGCCGCCCTGTCTGGCCCTCTACCCTCCAGGAGGCCCTGTAGGGAACAGCTGCTCATTTTCCATAGTGTGCTGTATGCTGTGTGTGCTAACATATTTCCATGGAAACCAAATCAGATGAAGTCATTTGAACAAGCGCAAGGCCTAGGTAGAAGGCATTAGCTGCTGAAGACCTAATAGCAAAAGCCAATCAATCTATAGCCAGAAGTGAGAGAATGGACTTGAGGCCACCTGCCACCTTAGCCCCCAAAATACTTGCAGAGGAAACTCTGGCTCTGGATGCAGGAATTGAGTCGGTGTCAACACCCATCTCATCACGATGTGACTTCCCTGGAGTCGTATTTATGATGTTCACACAAGGAGAGCAGGGGCATTTCCCTTACCAATGACCACTTGTGGAGATCACAGCGCAGTTTCCAGATGACATTTTGTGTTAAGAAGTGAGCTCTTTCAACTTCACTACCTTCCTGGACTATTGTGTTTTCAGGAGCCAACCTGGATTTAAACTTAGGACTATCCCGATAGTACCCCTGGGCATCTTCATATAGATCTCTCTGCAAAGATAGGTGACTGTGTGTATGACCTAACTAAAGAAGCCCTGAGACAGCCAATGACTTAGATAGACGGGTCTATCTGGAGCACTGGGGCAGGGCTGGACTGTCTCAAAGGCATCTGCCGGTTTTGATCATCTTAAATTCCGGAATCATCGTCAAGGGAAATAAGCTCAGGTCCCACACACTCCCACAGCCCCACTCATCAAACTTAACAGAGCCATCATCCTCTGAGGACAGCTGTCCCAGCAGGACCAGATCAAACGGTATCCTTCCTAAAGGCACTGTAGGCTAGCAGCCACCAGCTGGCACACTTAGAGCTCCAGACACCATTTAGCAAAGGGACATGCATCAATACGAACTCAAACAGTGCCCAGCTCAGACAAACATACCACTCCAAGGTAACAATGACAGAGACATAAAGCCCGCGCCACTTGGTCAAGCAGTCAAGTTCTCTCCAGAGAGAAGCTATCCTGCATCTTGGTGACTGTTTTTTTTCTGGTTATCTCTGAGCTACAGAGCATACATTTCTGCTCACTAAAAGGGTATGTCAAAAACTTAAACTCTCAAGACCATGGGAAAGGGGGTGTCAGTTAGGTTCACTGAAAATGCCAAAGTAGGAGCTGTTCTACATGTGGGAGCCCAGACTGCCTTCTAATGGGCCTGGTAGGCAGCTGAGTTCCTCAAGTCAACTCCCATGAGATGGGAGGAATAGGAGGTGGATGAAGGTAATGGGTGGATGCCAAGAAGGCCCAGACATCCTAAGCCTCATACCACCTCCCCCACCCCCAAAGACTTAACCAGAAATCAATGGAATTGCGCAAGCCATGTGGCTGGCTGGACAGACCAAAGAGGTATGGCAGGGGTGAGCCACAGTGCAGTCTTAAGGACAGGGGATCCCCAAGTCTAGAACTATAGGAAAGTTCTTCAGGGGAGAGTTCCAGCCAAGGTGGACTCATGGAACCACCTGACCGATGCTGGCATGGTCTCATCACCCATGAGCAGGGACAATGAGAAGATAACACAGGTCCCTGAGTTTTCATCAAGAGCACAGGGCACCTGCCCTGCTTGTCCATGGACATCATGGCAGACAAGTGACATCATTTTACTACAGGATGACAAGCTTCGGGCTTATGAAGCCATGCGAAATTAGCTACAGCTGCCATGTGTCCCCATTTACACAAGGAGCTTGTAAGCAACAAACTCAAGCAACGAGAAATGGAGGTGGAACGGCGGGGGAGAGGGAACATGGGCTTTTAAAGTTTATGCACTTACTGCCACCAGACCGCACACTTCAAAGTGGCAAACACGTTACGTAGTCTGTGTCTTTTACCACAGTGAAAATCAGAGGAAACTCACAATATATGTTGGGGTGTGTTCTGTTTGAACTAGCACTGTTGTTATAGCCCCAACTTCACCCTCTCTATAACACAAAGTCACTTTACAACGGCTATAGACTTTCCCATATCACAAATGAGGAAACTGAGGGACTGGGTTGGTAACCAGAAAAGGACAACTGGTTCTTGCGTCCCACTCTCTCTGAGTCCACACAGAGCCTTTACTCTGAGAACAGATAATTATTAGACCAATCATTCACTGAGCAGAAAGGCCCACAGAGCGAAGAAAGCAAGTCACCAGACTCTTATCAGGGAGAGGTTTGTATGGCTCAGCCCTGATGGCACAGGAGGGCCCCCAGGACTCGCACTTACAGCTATGTTCAGCCCACACAGCCAATTAAATAACCAAAGTCTCAGGGGACAGTGTCATGGCTCTTACTACCCTGGGATAAGAGGACATAACGATTAGAAACAAGATCGGGAGTCACAAACTTAGCCACCACCGATATACAACTTCTGCTCTTACTCTGTCTCTCTATGTTTCTAGCAGGCCAGGGTTGAGTAAGATAAACCAAAGTCCTCAGGATATTTCATTGACCTCCGGCTCAACACAGTACCTGTCCGTCCCTGAGTCATAGAGAGTGAGATGGGCGGTGTGGAGTTCTGGACATTGCATACAAAGCAAGGAGAGTGAACATACAAGCTTAATACCTAGAAACAGTGATCCAAAAAATGTGCACTTCTGCCCGTGTAGCCAAACCTGGACCTGGTGAGACACCCAGTGCTACCACTTTGACCTCTGCTGAGCTAGGTGGACACAATGCTTCTCCTGATTGTTGAGGAGTTAAATGAGGTACTGGCTGGGCAGCCTTTGGTACGGTACCTTGCATATGAGAACAGGCAGTGGCTTTATCAATACCACCCAGACATCTGTGGGTCTGAGACAGGAAAGGACAGGCTGTGACACTGCCTCCTACAGCAACCACAGGGTGGCCTCTGGCAAGCCACTCTCCAGAACTGTCTATTCCCCTCTTAACAAGAATGTGGGTGGAACTGGGGGCACCAAGAGCTCCGCTTTCCTTGTAGACCAAGATATGTGTTCTGCGTGCTGGGCACAGCCAATGAAATGACTCTCCCAAATCCTCAACCATCCGATGAGCAATGGACCAGATCACAGGGAGTCAAATGGGATATATGTAATCAGGCAGTGGTGGGGGTGGAGTGACAAGCAGCCCTCAGCGGGCCCCTTCCTAGATCCTGTGCACCCAAGGAGCTGCCCCATTCCATGCATAGCCCTCTCCTGCTTCTGCAGGAAGGCCAGTGGACCTGCCTACTTGTTTGTCTCCTATCTCTGATGGGATGAATACTGAATGCATACTACCTTACTAATTTGGGGGGGAGGGGTTTCTCCTGACATCCCCACCCATGATCCTTAGAAGCATGTTTCTGGCCTGACCTCATGTCTTTTCACCCACCAGGAACACGTAGATAAGGAAACTGGTGGCTAAAAAGGCCTGGATCTTAAAGGCCACTTCTGCCCACTCTTCCTTGCAGGTCACAGTCTTTTCTTCAAGCCACTACTGGGAGTCCTACTGGTATCCTGGCTGTCACAGGATGGGAGGCACAGTCAGGAGAGCTCCACAATAGCCCCAGGCATGTGTCTCTGCAACATCAGTCATCACCCAGGCAACATGGAGTCTCCCAGCAAGAAATGACACAGAGCCCATCAATTCTTGGCCTTCTGACTGAGATTAAGTGGGGATGAGAAATTTGTACCCAGGGCTCTTGTGGCGATTGGATGAGCACTTCTCACAGTTGAAGTATCAAATTAAGACTCAGAGTGCTCGTAACGATGCTTAGTACACAGTTAAGTACTAGAACGTTCTCATGTTCATTGGACGAAGCTTACTCAGTAAGGTGAAGTAACTCGTCAAAGGCACAGAGTTTGACAAGTTAGCTAAAACTAACAGTGTGGCATACTCTTAAAAAGATCAGTTTCTTCAAGATATTGAGGTCTGAACTTTGCTCTAATGTCAGGCAAGTCTCGGTTTGGGTGGATTCCACATAGTATGCAGAGATGACAGCCGCACTGGAAATTTATCAGCTACAGATAGAGACTGGAACAGCCAGGGCGCTGGGAACTGGGGCTGTGTGTCCAGGAGACTCCTCTGGAGGGGAGAAGGCTAAGCTGCTTCCAAACAGGAGCCCTGGGGTGGAAACCACAACATGATCCTCCAGGCATCCTCATTTTGCTGAGGGTACAGGCTTGTGAGAGCTCCTAATTCCATGGGCACCCCCTCCAATGGAAACAAGTGTCGTCTCTGTATAGCCTTCAGATGGTCACTGTCCTTGGCTCAGGGCTACTGCTCAAGAGCCAAGATGAGTGTGTGCTTGTATGATAAAACTCCTCAGGGTCTCCCACCAGCTGCACAAGTGTGGGCTAGACTATTTACCTCTGCTCTGGAGGCAGACATGTCCCCTGCTTTACAGCATTATTGGGGTTCAAAGGGAAATCTCTGCACTGTGAAGGTGCTACCTTTCTTAGTGGACTCTGAGCTTGAATACAGCAATAGCTTAATACCCCCTTCCTGTTGCCAGCTACGTGGGACAGGTTGTCCTCACAGGAGAACAGGCAGAAGCCATGGCCTCAGACCCATGCTGGGAGTCCCTAGAACCCCAAAGTCAGAGTACCCTGCAATCAGATTGATACTACACTCTCAAAGGCCCATCGCATACCTTCCTATAATTTATGGGGACCCATGATGGAACTAAGCAAACTTCTAACCCTTGTTCTAATTTTTCCATTTCCTTCTAGAGTCAAGGTCAGAATCCCTACCTCTATGGGGAAGGATGAGTGTACACCAGAGAAGAAGACCCAGAAGGATGTCATGAATGTTTCCTCCATGAATGTCAAAGTCAAGATGCGAGGGTGGGAATTGGTGGAGATCTAAGTGAGCATGCCTGCAGACAACCTATGTGTGCCTATCCCACCCTCCATGGTACTCATGCTTGGGAAGGATGGCACAGGGCATTGTTCAGACCAGGGTTTCTCCACTCTCGATAGATGTCTTAGGCAAAGCTGGAAACACATCCCTGACTAACCCTCCAGCTGGTTCTGAGTGGGCTAGATACTCCAACCTTGGGTAAAGGACCCTAGTTTCAGATTTGCTAACACAGCCAACAGTCCCACGTCCACTGGACTTCTGTTATTCCCCCCACCCCAGCTCTCCAGGGCCACACAGCAGTGTGTCTATCTGCCCTCCTGGGGGCTGCTCAGCTCTCGTCTCCCTGGCTGGAACTCTGACGAGCTTCCTCCAGGGGAAGCTACAAAGTGTGGAGATTGGCTGAGCTCATTCCCTGCTCTCTGCTGGCTCCACATATAAACAGCGATCCACTTCACACTGATGGGAAGAAGAAAGGACAGGCATAGGCGGACCAGTGGATAAAAATGGAGCCCCACACCCTCTACTTGCCTGGACATCGAACTCTTGCAGGAGGCCAGTGATAGTCTGCGGAGAGATGACAGAGTCATGGTTAGTTTCCCTGGTTAGAGACAAACATCGGCTCTCATGGTCCTCTCTGGTGCCTCTCTGCTCAGTGGGCTTCCCTTAGTCCTTGCAAAGAGAGACTGCTTCATCTCAGGGAGCAGCAGCCCCATGGACAATTGGCCCATCTGCTAGGTCCTTTTCTGAGGACAGATGGCCAAAAGAGACCTGAAGGTAGAAATGGGCACTGCCTGAGTGACAGAACACTGCAAGTGGCTATCCAGTTTATACAGACACCCGTGAGCTGGACTCCCGGGATGCAAGTGGGGCCATGTCACTTCTGTGCTTGCAATTTCCTCATGCCTGTCAAGGTCTGCACTCTGTTTTTAAATCAGTCTTTTGTGGGGGACAAGGGGATAAGGGAAGCTTCAAAGCCTTTCCCTCAGTCTATACATAATAAATTTCATCCCAAACAGCTTTCATCCTTGTACAGTTTTCTGTGACAGGAAGGCTTGACTCCACTGAAGCCAGGGCAATGTGGTTCTGGGAGGACCTGGAGCCTCACTGGTCCAGCCAGCATCTGTTAAGGATTGCTGCTGGCTTATTTTCTGAGAGGAATGAATGCAAAGCGTAGAACGCCAGGCGCCAGGCGGAGCCATGAGCCTCCAGTACAGAAGATGGCTCAGCAGTATCTAATGCCCAAGAGGCCAGGGGGACAAAGCAGGGTGCTGAGGCCCACAGGGGCTGGAAAATTGTAAAGCAATTGTAACAGATGCCCTGCTGCAGGGGCTGTGACTGGGTGGTAGACAAGAGCATCAGGAGTCACTAAATGCGGATCGAAACAAAGGGGATCAATGCCCGTACTGTGTGTGTGTATGTGTACACATGTGTGTGTTTTCCATTGATTAGTTTATATGTTATGCTCTTGTTCACATGTGTGCATGTTATGTACAATGAATGTATATTCATAGCTATGACTGTGTATGCCATGTATGTGTGTGTCTACTACAAGCACAAGATGGAGAAGTATGAAGCAGCTTCACTCACCTCCCCCTTTTCCACCAGAGGCTTCACCTCGGCGAGGTCCACATCCTGTAGCTCACGGGACATGTCCCTGCTATTTCAGACCTACCAGGAGAGAAAGACCAGGAGATCAGCACTTCCCAGTAGGATAACTTTTTTGGAATAAGCTAATAATACATGAATGGAACAAACAGAAAGGCCAGGCCTCCCACTGCCCCCCCCCCCCAGCTCTTACCACCCACAGTCATGCCCATGCTGTGGGCTACAAGGAAGCCTTCCTGCCCTCAACCTTTCCCAGGCTTCCTAGCAGAACTGGGTAGTAGATTTCTGAAAGTGGAAACAGGTTTACAGTCACAGCTACAACGAAGCAGGTGGATGGAGAACCAAAAGCAGGCGCCACATCTAGTCCAGACCCATCAAGCACACCTCATGCTTCATGATACATTCTAGAAGGAGACCCCTTTACCAATCCCAAAGACAGACATCCTCAGATTAACCATCAAGGGACCAAAAAGCCCCTAGGTATCACCATATACAGGTGCTATATATACCTCAGGGCAAGAGGATTTCAGGTAGTCTGACCACAGTGGAAGAATAGGACATGGGGACAAACCCAGGCCAAGGGTCTGGCAGGCACTGAGTGCTTGGTAGGATGTGGGAAAAAAAGAATCTAAAGCGAATGGTACTTCCTGAGCTAGACCCCATCCTGGCAAACAAGAGTGGCAATAGGGATCTCCTTGGCTCGCACTGGGACACATACTCCTGTAGGTCAACAAATAAGGGCTACAGAAATAGACAGGCACAGAGTTCAGAGCTGCTGGAAAGTCTGGCCTACTGGGCTTGCAGGGAGAGGAGAGGGCAGAGGGTGATACCCACAGACCTAGGAGATAAATACACAGACTTCTAGATCCAAAGTCAAGTCGGAAAAGTAAATGCCCACGGAGAGCAGGCATGGATGAGGCTCAAAGAATTCTGGAAAACACGAACGGAAGTGTCCCAGAAGGTACACAGAGTTCTGGGGCGGAGGAGAAAGCCAAGACTCAGGTCCAGGATATGGTCTTCTCACCACCTACAGGCAGAGTCTGAGTTAGAAAGAACCCCAGCTGCTCAAGGACCTGTAGATCTTGCAGCAAAGGAAGTTAAAATCTCCAAAATTCCTGAGAACCAGCTGCCCAAGCCCACAGGAACCCTGTGACCCTCATCTACAGGTCAGCCTGCAAGAGCAGCCACTCTAATACACACTGAAGCCAAAACATGGCATGCCGTGGGTGGATGGGGTGTGCTGGTCTAGGGCCCCAACGTGACTCTCCCCAGTAGATAACCACCTCACAAGAATGTCTTTATGCAGCCTTTGGGGTCTGGGATCCAGAACATTTCAAAAACAAAGTCAGTTTTATATCTGTGAACATTCCTGGGCCTCGGCCAGCTCAGAGGCAGCAGACATGAAAAGCTATGGTCTGAGAGTCTTGCTAAATCAGCATGTTTACAGTCCCGAGACCTTAGCTGTGGGATGCCTCGCCTACACAGCCTAGAGAGACCTTCCAAAAGCCCTGGGCTCTGGCAACACCAGCTCTCATGCTGAGAGTGGAGGGCTTCACAGTTCACAGGGATCCTGACATCACTTTGCTCAGCAGAGAGCCCAGGGTGAAGCTGAGGTCTTCAACTTGCCCACAGGGTGGGTTCCGACAAGCCCTCTTTGGCCCTTGACTGTGTGAACATCACCCATCAGGTGGCACCCTGCCTTGGGCTCTAGCTTCCCACCTCCAGCAGGGGGAAGCTTCAATTCCCCTTGGTTGGTCACTGACCCATAGAACAAAATGCCCTGCGCACTTCCTCTGTGCTTACAAAGACTCATCACACACTGTAGCCTAGCTCAGTTCAGTCAGTTCTCCCAGGTTCTAGAACATAATGCCAGCCTTCACCAGCTCTCTCCTGCTTCAGAAACTAAAGGAGATCAAAGTATAGCCTCTGGTTCCCTGACTGAACTTCCTGATTCACCCACCTTACACCCTTTCCCCTTTCCCTAGACCACAGGATGAGAAGAGCAGAAAGATGGAACAGTCTCCTGAAACCTCAAGCACTTGCCAGTCTGCTCCTTGGAGCCTTAGAGCCCTCTTCTGACAGGGCTTCAACCAACTCAAGACCTGACGGAAGCCCAAAGGTGAAGAACACTGAGTATCATCTCCACTACAATTGACTTGTCTCCAAGAGACCCTTTTGCAGTACTTCAAGACCTTTTTTGTTTGTTTGTTTTTTCAAGACAGGGTTTTTCTGTGTAACAGCCCTCGTTATCCTGGAACTAGCTTTGTAGACCAAGCTGGCCTCGAACTCAAGAGATCCACCTGCCTCTGCCTCCCAAGTGCTGAGATTAAAGGCATGTGCCACCACTTCTTTTGATTTTCATGAATGGAATGCTCCTGGGGTTCATCTTGAGGGGTAGAGGCCAGGGACACTGCTAAAGATGCTCCAGTGCACAGGACAGTAGCACGGTAAAGACCGCCTGACCCACGATGCTAACCATGCAGAGCGTGAGACATCCTTGTCTGGGTGAAGACTAAGAAGCTGGTGGGGAGAGACTACATCTTCCAGCAGGCCAGGGGGCATGCTTGGGGACAGATGTTCTACATGTGAAAATACCTGTGCTATCCAGGTCACTGTTTCCCAGTAACCAAGACTGTGCCATAACCAGGACTACAGACACTGGGCTACCACAGGCTACCTCTGTTCTATATCTCCATCAGCTGCTGGGACCCAGAGAATCATTCTGCTCCATTATCTCTCCTCATAGGACCAATGTGGGGGGTGGGTGGGCGGCTGCATTCCCTAACTGGCTTTGGCAGTCCAGCAAAAGCATCTTCTAAATGTTTATTTTTCAGTATGTTTCTGTACAAAGATAGTCTTTTTAGGACAATCAATGTAGAAAAACAGATTAAAAAGCATCAACAGGAAACTTGGATACAGCCAGGGCTACAGGTATGGACATTCTATGGATGCCTGTACTCCTCTCCATCCCTACCCATTCTGCTTTGCCCCTCCAAAGTAGCCTTTAGCCAGCAGCTGAATGCCACGGGCAGCTTACAAGGTCCATGACGTAGTCTTTGTTTCTTTCTGAAGGACATTATTAAGAAGTCCTCTCAGGATGAGGAACGAAAGCAACAGCAATGTTGAGGAGAATTTTCCATGTGACGGGTCTGCAGATAGAGCCATGACTGCTCCTAGGTACTCAGTCTCAGGACCTCAGGCTTGTGTGTGGCCCTCAGGCTCCCTCTGTAGCCAAGTGGCCCATCTGTCTGTCCCTTCACAGCCTGACTCTCTAGGATCATGAACAACTGACCCTCCAGTGTGTTTTAGCACTATGACATTCAGACCCTCAGGATATTACGATGTCCAGAAATACCACTGGCCCTGGCTAGCCACCCCCTCAAGCTGTGACAACCCCAAATGCCTGCCGACATGGCCAAATGTCCCCTGGGTGCAAAATCAAATCTGTCTGGGATTGGCTGAGCTCGGTATTTCCTGGTATGAGGTTGGCACCCAGAAACGTCAATTAGACTCAATTCTTTAATCCAGTACACATTCAGAACCACGTACTCTTGCCTCCAAGTCTAATGACTTCCGCTCACACAACCAGCTGCAGGGATTAGAGGAGGAAGAATCTCCTCCCAGTGAAAGTCTCCTACAGAGGTGGGGCCCCCCCAGGTCATACCACCAGCTGGCAGTCTGGCTGGCACGGCTTCTTCCTGCCCCACCTGCCTGCTCCAGGGGTTAAGGCCACCTGGAGTTAAATAGCAGGCTGTGGAGCAGACTCTAGTATTACCACCAGCCTCAAAACCCACGTTGTCTGGAGCTGGAGCTCCACCTCTGTGTGCTCATTGATGTGCGCATGATGCCAGGGACATTGTAAGACCTGCTCCCAGCAAGCAGCAGGGCTTATCCTCAACAACGGATCTGCAAACAGCTGTTAAATGAGCCAGTGTCTCTTCCTTCCCGAGTTGCTGGGGAGTCCCTGGGGCATTATGAGGACACAGCCTGTGCTTTACACATTGTTAGTCCCGGAGTGGCCTGTGCTTTACACATTGTTAGTCCCGGAGTGGCCCGAGAGGGAGGAGAACATGTAAAAAATGTTCAGTAAATGCCAAACAGGTCTCAGCGCAGCACCATGAGGTCCCTCTGATATCAGCAATGTTTGACCATGAGTGACAAGGCTCATGAAGGCTGGGCAAACACATCTTGGTCAACAATGAACAAGAATTCAAGGACTCCTGGCCCAGCCAGACCAACATTTGCTGGGAGCAGGTAGAAATGCAGCCCTGGGCTCAAAGGGCAACTTGTCGCCCCCTTCCCCAACCCAAAGTCACGTGAGAGTCATTAGGCAATCTCTGAGGATGGTGGGGACAGAGTCTGGGATTCTCAAGAACCCTCAGAGAAGTGGCAGGCCATGATTAGGAGTTCCTAGCATGGGAATCATGTCACCTTCTTGCCTTATGACTCCAAGTCATCACTCCTAGGAGCCTCAGTGTGTCCACTTGCAAAGGACTGACAGGGCCCATAGGTACAGGTCCATTCCACCTTGATTTAGGTCACAGTTCTGCTCTCTCAAGGTTGTTGTCAACAGGTGTGGCTAATATCCAGACCTGCTATTTCAGGTATTAAGAAGTAGATCTGTTTCTACCTCAAACAAAAGTCTAAGGATCCAACTAGGTCCCTACTCCCTTAGGGAGATAAGTATGGATTCCACCCAGGGAGTGGTTTGCCTCCAGAAGGTTTTGGTCTAGGGTGTGAGCATTACTTGTCTTGTTCTGACCACAGACTGTTTAACTAAGAACGTAGACCATAATCCTTCAACTGGTCTGTTCATTTCCTTGCATCATGTTAATGAAGTTTTTTATCTTAGTCCTAACTTTTGGGGTCGGGGTATTTAAGCAAATGGAAATTAAACATGGGTAATTTTTTGGTATTTACTGGAACTCCCTCCTGATACTATCCAATGCTTTTGCTTTATTATTTTTACTTGTGTCTTCGTTCTCTTTACTTATTTTTCTAATCCCCATGCCCCTACCCTAGTAAATGCTATCCTTGTCGAAGTTGATCTCCAACAAAGGATGCATAGCTGTCCTTCGGACACTGCCTAAGTCCGTAACAAACTTGGTACACATGGGAACCCAGGTAGGAAGGCGTAGACCTGAGACCAGAGTGCCACATGCATTGTGCGCTGCTCTGGCTGAATGCCTCTGCCTCACTCATCCTCTTCTTCATCAGGCCTCAGATCCCTCACTGCTGAAACTGGGTTTTCTACGTAATTCTATCACTCCTTGCAGCTGAAGCTACTCTGTGGAGCTCAGCCTTCTGCTATTTACCTTCTTGGGCAATTTCTCCTGGATCTCCTAGATTCCCCATGGGATGAAACAAGAAAGACCCATTCATGAACTTCCAGGACCCAGTCTCCCAGGAAGAGTATCCATGGAAACTGGACAGCATGAAACCCCACATGGCCACACCACAGTAAGCGCCACGGGTCACTTCATGGCACCCCACTCATTTCTGTGTTCAAAGAAATCCTCGGCAGGGGCATTGCCAACTTCACAGAAAGGAATCAGGAGCCCTGTGAATGTCCCTCATGTGGCTTGCCAACAATTCCACGTCTCAATCCTCCAGCCTGGAGAAGGATGGCCACATCTCACTCCTTTGCTGGAGGCAGACAACAGGCCCTTGGAGTCCTGTATTGAAGCAGAGAAAGGAAAACCAGAGGGGACCAGCACTGACTGTTACGTCAGCAGCTGGCCCAGATTCTGCCCTTCAGGTAGCAGTCACAGAAGCATGGGTATTCCCAGCCTGCCCTTTACTGAGCCTGGACTGAAGATCAGTGTGTGCTAACAAGGGTTGCATAGCATAATATGGCAACCCCAGAAAGGTTTGGAAGGTTGTCTCACTTCTATGTTAACCCAGGAAAAACTACCTTGGGACGTGCTCGGGTTTCCCCCACATGCCTGTTGGGGATATTCCTATGTCAATTGAAAGTCACTCTGAAGTCACTTTGTGAAGCACTTGCTCTCCTGGTGTTTTCTGGACTTTTGGAAGTAAAGGTAATGTGAAGGGTGAGGCGGTGGAGGCCTGAACTAGCTTTCTTATGTAATCCAGCTCGCCAAGACTGCTGTGGGTGGTGCAGGGGGATGGGCTAGAGCTTAGGGACAGTATAGAATGGGGTGGAAGATCTCAGAGAGATCCAAACATCCTTCCCAGAATCTTCCAGACCAGGGTTCTTTCAGGGCCTCGGGACTCGGCACAATACTGGGCATCACTGACTGGGTCCATGTTGGAAAAATGAGACAAGGGTAATAAGGAAAAATCATCTGTTGCCAGGCAACCAAAGCTCCTCCATCCCCCGTGCATCTGTGGGGACTGGAACTTTTGTTTTTTAGATTGAACCTAGTATGTGGCCAAGGCCTCTACCACTATGCTGCCGCCATCTTTTTCTTCTGAAACAGTCTCAAGTTGCACAGGCTGGCCTTGAACTCACAATCCTCCTGCCTCTTTATCCCAAGCAGCTGAGATTACAGGAGTGCACTACCTGCTGAAAGGGTGTGTGTACGGACTGTATTCAATCAGAGTAATGCAGCAACCAGCCATGAGGTAGGGCAGAGTAGAGGGCGGGCTAAACAGAACAGTGGGAAGAGGGAGTGCCTGGAACCTGCCCGTTCTAATCTTCCCACAGCGCTCAGTGGTGTCTTGGCACTGGAATTCTGGCAGTTTCTGGTTTGGCAGATGACTGTCTGAGGCATACACCAGTAACTGGAAGTCCGAAGAAGGACACTGGTCGCACTAGAGGACTATTCTGTGAATCCGTGGGACGGGTGTAAGCTGTGCTGGCAAGGTTGAGACACTTTATTGACACCACAGAGCCAGTGTTAGCCTAGGACGGAAATGGGTCCTCATACCGAGCCCTTTGTCCCCAAGAACAGACAGCAGGCTGACCACCCTCCCTAATGAGATCCTTCCCCCAAACGGCTCTATCACTTCCACACTCCAGGACAGTCCCTTATAGTTTTTCCTGTACAGATGGGCTGGTTTATTGCCCCCATCAGTGGAGATTTCCTTCAGATGCACATGGGGAGAGTACTCAGTGAGAGCCAGGCTCTCGGGCCCTGGGAGGGGGTATGGGAGAGAGACAGATGACAGTGTGGTCCCACAGGACAAATGGGAGCAGGGCGGGCACTCACCCCAACTGCTAGCCATGGGAGACTCTGGAAGAAAGGGCAGAGGCTGGCTAGCTGAGGAAGGCTTAATGGTTTCTTCAGATTTAACGGTTTCTTCAGATTTAAGGAAAGGGTGAACCTATTTTAAAAAATCAACTGTTTCAGGCAGCGGTGGTGCACTCCTTTAATCCCAGTACTCAGGAGGCAGAGGCAGGAGGATATCTGTAAGTTTTAGGCCAGCCTGGTCTACAAAGCAAGTTCCAGGACAGCCAGAACTATTACACAGGGAAACCCTCTCTAGAAAATATTAAAACAAAAACAAACAAACAACAACAAAAAAGCAAACAAACAAAGGATGAACTGCAAGTCCCCAGGTTCATGAGCCTTTCTTTGGCCCCCTTGGGTAGGGAAGGGCTGGCTAGACAGACAGTCCTGGACAGTCCAGGGGTAGGCAGTGGACACACGGGTCTACAAAACAGATAGGAAAATAAGAAACTCTGGGTCCAAAGAGGCTGTTTGTAGGCCTCATTGTGTAAGCATGTTTTTTTCTGAGATGCCAAGGCAGACTTCCTCATATTCTCCCTAAGGGCTTGAGTTCTCCCGACCCTAGAGGATTAAGTTCCATGCCAACACCTAAACCCAAATTCTGTCCTCCACCTCTGAAGTGGACCTCCTGTGGAACCACAGTGCCCCCATTCTGCATCTCTACAAACCCCCTTCCCATAAAACAACTGGTGGCCAGGTTTAGCAGCTCCATTTCCCAAGAAGAGAAAGAGCAAGTGAGAAGGGCTAGCCTAGAATCGGAAGTGACCAAGAAGGTCACAGGGCCTACAGTGTGTCCAACCAGGTTGACCACCCACCCCATAGGCTCTCTGTGGCCTGAGGGGCAGGGGTAGGGTTTGGAAGTGGTTGGGGGTGAACGCATTTGGCCCAGATCCACTCACCTGATTTTGAACAAGTGCCCAACCTGTTTTATAACCTGAAAGTTAAGACTCTCCTACCTCAATGTGTGAGCCAGTATGCTAGACGACAAGGCAACCTAGGTAGGCAAGAACTAGGAATTGAGCAACTATGAATTTCCAGACCCAGGGGGGCAAGCAGGTGTGACAGGTATGGCCTCTTCGCGTCTGCTGTCCTCCAGCCTCCTGGAGCAAAAAACACTGCCTGGGGGCAGTGCCTAGTACCTTCAACCTAATCCTATTGTTTAGCTTTTTGAAGACTCTCAAAAAGAAAAGTCTAGGTCCATCGGGAGTATTCAGACCTGGCTAGGGTTATAACAAACGGTGATCCAGACCGTCAAGGAGGTGGCTCTAGAGTGCCCTTTGCAGTTGTTATGGGAAACAACCACACAGTGCCCCCTCCCACCACATGCTGACCACTGGCCTCACTTCATACAAATTAGCCTAACCAAGTTCTACACACTCAGACGAGATTGCTTGTGTTATTCTCCCTTTATAGAAGGGGAAACCTAAGGCACAAAGCTCCTGCACGCTTCATTCTGCCCTGCTTTCGCCAGGCACCTGGACACACACACACATGCACATATAACACATATAACACATATTTTTAAGGGCTGACTCAAAGCGTTCACTCAGTCTGGTTCTCCCACTTTTAGATATATAGCTTTACCCAGCCTTTGGGTTTCACATGGACTCCATAGAGATAATACAGCACAGGCAGCATCTCCGTAGAGACTGGAAGAACTAAAGGGACCCCAGGAGGCTCTGTTCAACGCATCCCAAACTTCCTTCCTAGCCTGTATTCTTCCTGCTCTGGCTAGATCCAAGGATGCTCGTTATCATGGTGGCTTAGCTCCGAAGTCACAGGACCTTTGAGGCACACCTTAAATGGCTCCTCTGGAAATAGGTCTTAAGGGAAGCCCTGCAGCTGTGGGGACATCAGAAAAACACATCACCTTCTTTCTGCTCCCTGCTGGGATGAGCACAGGCCACCAGGGGTCAATGTACCCGGGGGCCCCAGCACTGTTGGGGGCGGGGTGGGGAGGCAGCGAACTCAGAAAACCACCAGAAAAACACCCAACAGTTCACTCTGATCCTTGACTCGTCCTCACTAAACTGACTTGGCTTCAACCTCAGCACCTGATTTAAATGCTTTTAAAAGAAAAAAAAAAAAAACCACTTCTACTCTGCCTTTCCCTCCAGGTGACCTCACCTGAAGCTTAGTAAAAAGACAAATTTTCATTCACATTCTGCAGCACACAGGCAAAACTCATGTTCCGTGCCAACCAAGAGACCTCTGAGAAGGGACCCTGGATGCAGTTTTGGCTCTCGCTGACATCAACGCTGATCTCTGATCTCAGGTCACATCTCGAAAGCAGCGAGAGACGGGACAGGATGGTGAATGAGCTTGGGCTTCCTTCTCAAACAGCCCAGCCGGTCAGTGGTTAGCCTCTCTGGTTTCCCTTCACTGGGAGAAGGCTTGCCAGGGCAGGAGACCCTATAGTGGACCCAGGAACCAAGCAATTCCTCCAGACATAGGATTGCATCAGATGCCTACCTGCGACCAAAGGAAGTCAGAGCAGAAGGCAGGGTTGTCCCAGTCATTTTTAATGTATGTGTGGACCCTTCCTGTGAGCCAGGCTACCGTCCTAGGTGTAGCAAGCATCCTCACCCAAGTACCGGAGTGCTGCTGGCTACTGGGAAACCAAGCCCCATCAAAACAAGAAGGTATAGGTGGGATTAACTCCCTGACATCATCAACTATAAAGCTCCACCCCTTGAAGCTTCTCCAGCCCTTCCTGAAAAGTCTCCCTTAGACGTTTTTTTAGCCCCCCACCTCCCACCCCACTTAGTACCCATCCTGGCCTGGAGCTGGTTGAGTCACCCCACACACCAACAGTGGTCTGTCCCATCCCCGCCACTGCCCAAGAAGTTGAAACTAACAAAATGCTAGGATTTTTAACTGGAAGAAGCAACCTGGAAGATTTGCTTTGAAACTCATTTCACTCATCAGTTCACTTGGGGGTAGTATAAGAGAACATGGGGAGGGGAAGTGCATTGGCGAGTTGAATTTCCCACCTTCTACAGGAGTTTAAAGGACACAAACAGGCTGGCATGCCTGTGAGGAAGAGCTGAAGGCTGTTCTAGGACATGGACCACTGAACTTCCCTCTTTCAAGCCCAAAGGGTGGTGCTTTGGGGATCTGTGACAACTGCCAGCAGGGGCGACAGATAGGGAAGAGGGAAGGTGGCAGAGTAAGGAAGCTATCTATCCACGAATCCCAGCTTCAGCTACTAATTTGACAGAGGCGGTGACAGCGTGTTTCCCCCGAGTCTGCAGCATTCCGCACGCCCCTCCCGAATCTCCCCCAACAGGCTGAATCAGAGACCGCGAAGGGTCACCCGGGAACGGACGAGCAGCTCCAGCAGCACTCCGGGCTAGAACAGCAGAGAGGGCCGCCTGAGAGAAAGAAAGGGGAGGGGGTGTAGGCGGAGGCGAAAATGACGGCACTCGGAGCTCCAGCCGACTTGGGGGCTTCCAGGTGCCCAAGCGACCCTGGCGGCCACCTCTCCCGCGCAGCCACAGCGCCAACCCCGGAATACCTAGAGGGCCGCACCCTGCCCGTACAGCGCTCGCCGCGGACACTCGCTTTGGCGCGTGCTGCACGCGCCGGGACACACCCCGGACTCTCCCCCAGAACACACATGTTCTCTCACACGCACAGCTTGGAAAGCACGCGGTTCTGCGACGGGATGGGAACCTGGCTCAGATCACACAGGTTCGGGACCAGGCTCCGAAGCAGACAATCCTTGCCCCCTTTGGCAGAATTCCCCCTCCCCCCCGGCCCCAACACTGCTCACCCCTACTCACTCCGCGGGAACACGCTGTACAGTCAGTCACTCTTTCCTTAGCCATCCCAACACCCATCCACACCCCTTCACACTCTCGTGTACACACAAGGTGTTCCCATGAGCCTACTGGACAGAAGTGTCAGCTGTGACTTGGGGGTGACGCCAGGAAGGACCCAGGTGTTCCTAGGCTCTCCGCTCCAATTTCGACCCTTTTCCCCAGTTAGAAAAAAAGCGAGACAGAACATGTTTTTCCCCCTTATAGTAATCGAAACGCCCTCCAGTGATGCCAAGAGTCCCTCTCCCGCGCCGGCGCCATGAGGTCCTCGCAAGGGCCACCAAGGCAGACGGGGAGTCTAACAACACCTCGAAGACAAGCCTCCTGAGGGTCCTTGTAATGCTCCGGAGGAAGAAGGCATACGAAGGGCTTACCTAATGAGCGAGCACGGAAAGATGCCAACAAGGTTGGCGGCGAGGTGCCCAACGTGAGGTGAAGAGAGAGGCGAGGATGAGTGAGCGAGCAATCAGGCGCGGGAGAGGATGGCCTGGCAAGCAAGATTTGTTTATGTCCGGGCGTAGGGCGATTTTATAGGCGCCGGGGCCCCGCCCCCAGGGCCTTGCCCCTCCCCGACCCTCGGCTCCCTGCGCAGCGGGGGGACACACCCCTTTCCCGGGCTCGCCCCACACTGCACCCAGCCTGGGCTGGGCTGGGCGGGCTGGAGCCGCCGCCTGTTGCGCAAGCCTTTGCAGGGGCGCGGCGGGAGGGACTGCCAGGCCCGAGCTGTGGCTCCTCCCTGCAATCCCCTCTAGGGGCCGCGGCGTGCGCTGCGGACGTGTGTGCACCGAGTGGTTGTGTGTGTTCCCGTGAGCGCTCATGCGTGTGCCTGCGGGCTTCCTTGTGTCTCTGCGCGGCCGCGTGGCCCCCATCGCCTTCTTGGAGTTTCCTAAGCTTTATGTCGGCGCCACGCCCTTCTGGGCGGCACCCCCACTTCCTGCGGGTCTCCACGTAGTCACTCCGGAGCCCCATTTACAGCCAAGGCTCCAGACTTTCTCTCCAGGTTTCTTTCCCGCGTACCCTAAGCTCTGTTCATTCTCTAGGATCCTGACGGCCCACGACTGTGCCCTTTCCAAGTCTATACGCAGCAACCGGTCCCGAGCTACCGTCTCCCTGCTACACCAACCTGCATGGTCAGCAGTGAGAACTCTACAGGCTGCCTTCATGGTCACCAGAACTTGCAGAGTTCCAATCTTTCCAACCGTGGTCGGCCCTGGCGTTGGTGCTGTTCTAAAAAAAAAAAAAAAAAAAAAAAAAAAAAAAAAAAACCAAAAACCTTGACCTGCCTGTTATCAGATTTTCAGCCCTGACCTCCACCTGAGACTCTCTTGGGAGACTTGAGACTCTCTAGGGAGGCCTTTCTTAAGCAGATGGATATCCTGGCTACACCTCAGAGCAGCTTAGTCAGAATCTTGGGGAGTGTTCACCAACACTGGGCTTTTATAAAGCTCCCCAATGGGTGCAGCATGATGTCTCATACGGTGAGAACCTAAATTCCATGCCCAGAAACCAAAATGTAAAAGAAGAGAACCCGCTACCATATGTTTTCCTCAGACCCCACATTCCCCATTCCTACTAAATAAACAGGTACTACCCGATTGACTCTAATATGAAGCCACGTTGAGAACCTCAGCACCCAGCACCAAGAAACATTGTAAATGGAGAGACTGAGTCACAACTAAGCCCAGTCCAGTCATTGTCTCAAGGCCACCTGTTGAACCTCCCTGGTTCAAGTGACCTTCTCCTCCCCTCCTCCTAAACCATAACCTCAAGGCTCGGTACCCACACTCCTGTTTGCTCTAGATACCCTGGCCCTCATTCTGTTGGTCTAGGAATATCTAGGAAGCTGCTTTTTGAGCCTGGCCTGTGCAAAGGCACTGGAAAAGAACTTAAAAAGGAACGCCCTTTGTTTTGAGAGTATAGCAAAATTGAGCCCTAAGATTCCAGTGTCCCAGGACATCGGTAGGAGATGGCTAACCTGAGATTATTCGGTATGTAGCTGTACTAAGCACCTACTATATTCAAGAACGCCCTGGACCCTAGGGCCATGAGAGTAAACCCTGGCATCCTTGGGAGCAATCCTACTGGTTAACAAATGCCACTAACAGCCATTTCCCCAGAATCTTCCCTGTTTTGTCTTTCAACAAACGTTTATTGAGTACCGACAGTTTGCTCCTTGTCTATGAGTAGTGCCTGTCCCATTTGAAATGCTGACAGTGTTGTCGCCGTTCCCAGCAATGGGAAATGTAGCATCATTGTGGACGGAAGGAAGGCATTTTGCCAGTAGAAGCCATTTCCTGTCCATTTGAGGAAGTCTTCCTTTGGGGCAAAGCATGTAGAACAGCCCAGGCCTGCAGCTGACGTCTTGAGTATGTTGCATGTGGGAGCTGGGTCTGTGTGGAAGAAGCCACACCTTCTAGGCAACCTGCATCACTAAATCCTCAGCAGGACAAGCTGGTCATGGTGGCACCACCTGCAATTCCATCCCTCAGGAGGTTACAGCAGGGGGATTGCCAAGACCAGCATGGGCTATGTAGGAAAACCTTACCTCAAAACAACAACAGTAAGAAACCAGGGTCAGGAGAGTGGAAGAGCGAAGGGCAGAAGGAAGAGGAACCACTGGACCCTGGTGTAAAATTTTCATAGCGGTGACCTTCTAACCCCATATCCAAATCACCTTGGGAACGTTCTGAGTAAGGCCCATTTGAAACTCCACACACTGTTAAGTTGCCATATGCCAAAGCGGCCATCACTTCCGTTCCTGATACAATTGATTGACCCATTGAGCACTGGGTGAAGCACACGCGTATGATTACAACACAAAAGCATGGGTAAAAGACTGCCCTCATGCCGTTGTGTAGGCGCACCCAGGACAGGAGAGGCTGGCTCTCAACATAGGTCAGCCACCAGGGAGCTGAGCCCTGCCTGGACACCCACCTCCCCAGTTCAGGCCAGCTGAGGCAGCAGAGTCTGTTGAGCTGAATGTGGTTCTCGCTGCACTGAGCTGTTGGGATGAGTCTGCTTTCTCGCTGGTCAGCAAGAGAGTTGGATTTGCTTAGCAAATACACACAGGCTGCCAACCCCGCACAGGGCGAGATTAGATTTTCTAGATTAATGTGCACTGGAAATTTCTACTGGGCGACACCTTAGATTTCTAGATGGCTATGGGACTCTTCTATTTCTGACTTTCTTTCTTGTAGTCTGTTGTGTACTGGGATTGGGAGAGACCCCAGGGCTAGCTGGTCTCCCGGGGAAAAATGTGGCGATCTTTGGTGTCTTGTACCACCTTCCTTTCTATCTTGGGTTCTATGAAAATGAGGAACAGCTGTGAGTCCCTGAGAAATCTCTGAAAGAAAACTGACTTCAGAGTGGGAAAAGCAGAGGCTGCCCTTCCAAGCACAGAGTCAGGACTTGGAGCATAAACGAAGAAGTGACATGTGGTCCCCAGGAAGGTAGTGGTCTCCGGGCTTACGTACTGACTTAGCTGAGCTTGCTAAAACAGCCATGACCAAGTCTCACAAGCTGGGGAAAATAGAGCCACCGAGACTATTGTCCCTCAGCTCCAGAAAAGTGAAGCAGGTGTCAAGGCACAAAATGGGGCCTACTCCTTGGGAAACCTTGTCTGGGGTCTGGTGCTACTGATGATCCTTGTTGTCCTTCCCTCTGACTTTGGGTCTCCTAAAGTGTTCTTCCAGAATGACCTCTATCATAGTTATGTACTGATTCTTACGTGTGTGTCTGTGTGCATATATGCAATGTGTGTGGGCACATCTACTACAGTGATTGTACTGTAGTCCAAGGACAGTTTTTATATGTGGTTCTGTATGTGTGTGTGTGTGTGTGTGCGCGCGCGTGTGTGTGTCTGTGTGTGTGTGTGTGTGTGCTTCATGTGTACAAGTACCTAAGGAAACTCAAAAAGGGTATCAGATCCCTTGGAGCCAGAGTTACAATTAGTTGTGAGCTGCCTGAAATGGGTCTCTCTGTCCCAGAGGATGACTTTGTGGAGCCAATTGTCTCCTTCCATCTTTTTATAGGTTCTGCAGATGGAACTTGAGTTGACAAGCTTGCATCGACTGGCATCTGCCTTTACCTGCTGAGTCAGTTTGCTGGCCCTATTTAGGGTGGTAAATTTTGATTGCTTACTCGACTGGATCTGGACTCCACTAAAAGACAGCCTCTGATTCCATTGGTGATGTGTTTCCAAGAATTATCTGACAGAAGACGACTCTCCCTGAGCCTTTTTTGCTTCTGGCTGGCCAGTGAGTCTATCCCACTGTTTCTGTTCCCGACCTCTCACTGACACTAAAAGCCGTTTCTTAGGCCTTCAGTGTAGACCGAAGAGCTCTTCAGGAGTCCTACAGGTCTCCATCAGCAGATCAGGACCGCTGAGGTGTTTAGCTGTGTAGACTGAGCACCAGCTAGGCTCTCAGCCTCTCCAGCATGCAGCCAGCCATTTGACAAGGCTTATTCTATGAGGTCTGTCCCTCTAGAGAAGTGTGACTAATGCAATCTCATTTTAACCAATCATCAGAAAATGAAAACAAGCCACACCAGCTACTTCCCAATGCAATACTGTTCACAAAGTCTGGGGAAGTGTACGTTTGGAGGTTACTATTCAACCCAGCATATGGTTAACCCGGATTTAGAAAGTGTGCATAAGAAGATTCCCGGGAGACCTGCTCAGTAGCCTGCTCAGGAAACCATGAGGTTGGCACAGACCTTGGTGGCCGAGGAGGAAGTCAGAAGAATGGAAGAGTGTAGTCCCAAACACTCTTGGGACTATGACCCAGACGTTGGCTATGACCTTTCCTACCTTGAAGCTGGGTCATTTCCACTCACCTTTCACCTACCATGTCACACTCCTATGCCTCACTTCAAGGAGGGAGGAGCAGGAAGCAGGGAACTGTTAGCTTCAGGTGTGGATAGGGGGAGTGGTGGACAAGAGAAGTGTCCCTGGAGGAAGGATGTGGGTGGAGCAACAGCTTGCAGGGGGGGGTGAGGAAGATATTTGCAGAGGAATGGCTAGAGAAGCATGCAGATAGGGAGGGAAAAGCTTGGGTTACTGGGGGTGGTCCCATTGCCCCAAAAGGGGAGAGGGAGGCAGTCTTGACAGGAAACAAGAACCAGGAAATGTGTATGAGGCAGGACCTATTATTTAAGTAACAGCTGGGCATGGATGTTACCCGAAGATCTCTACCTAGAGGGACGAAACTCAAAGCAGAGTTCCAGACCACACAAAATAGACATGTCAGGTGCTGTCTTCTTCCAGTGACTCGGACAAAGACAGGGACAATAGAACCCTCCTCAGCTGAGCATGGTGGTGAGGAACTGGAATTCCAATACTAAGAAGACTCAAGTAGATCTGCTTGAAGGTAGCCTGATCTACATGGTAAGATTCCCATAGCCTGAGCCAGCCCTGTCTGACCTGTTAATCTTTCTCCAGAATCTATACAGAATGAGGGCTCCCCCAGCAAACCTTCCTCCATCTCTGTCAGGCAGGCTTTTATTTAACTCCACCCCTGTCTAGTGATAATTTACAACTCACCAGGTACAGTGTGGGGGGGAACTGAGAATAGCGAGATTAATGAGCATACACATTTCTTGCTCCCATGAGAGCCTTTATGGCATGACTATCAGAAAAACAATCGCTATGAATCTTCTGAGGTAAGACTCCAACACCCTAGGCAAAAAGACCCAGGAGTCTATCCTGCCGTGGAGATGGAGGGAGAGGCCTCTGGAAAACAGCATCTGAAGCTGCCTGGGTAAGAGCAGGTAGCTGTGACCTTATCACTTCTGATCCCGGAAGCCAGTGGTTCCCGACCTTCCTAATGCACCCCACCATTAAATTACTTCATTGCCATTTCATAGCTATAATATTGCTGCTGCTGTGAATTGTACTGTAAATGTCTGATATGCAGGATTTCTGATATGCAACCCCTAAAGGGGTCACAACCCACAGGTGAGAAACGTTGCCCTAAGTGTCCAACATCACTGTCTCGTTACTTAGAATTATTTAATACACACCTGACATAAACATAATTTTAAAATGTCCTGAACAATAAAGAGGGGATTGTTCGGGGTGTTATTTATTTGTCTTGTTCTTAGTGATAAAGCCACGGCCAGATCTTTCTAGGCCTCTGTCTCTGTAGGACTCACTGATTCTCCGATCAGTTAGTTTTACTTGGCACTGGCTTTGTTCTCAGGCACCTCCTTTACTGATTAAATTACACTTAACGTTAGGTGATTCCAAGTCAGTTAGAGACTTCCTGATGGCTGCTGAAGGTAGAGCCCCAGGCTTTGTGAACTTGACACCCACCTATCCAGAGCTCACTGACTTTATATGCTCTTCCTTCCTAGCTGGCCTTGCCTGACTGGATGCTCCGTCTCCAACAACTGTCCCTTCTAGCTGAACATGACTGCCTGCTACAGCCAGTCATGACAATCAATATCTTTTGACACCTCCACCCTGTGCCTCTACAGGGTGGAGCTTACTTACTCTTGAACACAGTATCTCCGCCACCCCGGAAATTAATCAGCATATGTAAGGTGAGCATTCGGCGGTGTTGGTTAGTTTAATGGAAAGAATACAGGGAAGAAGGAAGGAAGGAAGGTAGAAGAACGGGAGAGAAGAAAGCAGGAAAAGGAAGAGAGGAAGAAGAAAAGGATAGAAGAAGGAAGGGAGGAAAGGAGAGGCATAGAAGGAAGAGGAAGAGAAAGAAGAAAGGAGGGGAAGAAAGGGAAGGAATAAAGGAGAAAATAAGAAAGGATGAAAAGAGGGAGAAAGGAAAGGAGATAGAGAGTAAATGAAAGGGATGGGGGGTAGGAAGAGAAAGAGGGGTGCTCTTGAGTCTCATTACATCTACGATTGGCTTAGAGCTACCCCCAGTCGTCCAGGTTCCTAGATGTCACAGCTCCATGGCATTTCCCAGGTTTTAGCCGATTCTTTGTCTCCAGAATTGGCTTTATTGTATCCATGGAGATGCCCATTGAGTCCCAGGAGCTAATGAACGTCTTTGTAAGCAGAGAAGTTTATTCTAGCCTGACTGTTGTCCCACCTGGTTCCAGGGGCAAGGTTACTAGCTCTCCCTAACGTGGGGCCTGGCCCAAGAAAAAGCAAAGGATTTTCACAGCGAACAGGTAACAGGAACTCCCCACCCTGATCACAAGGCAAATGTCACCTGCCTGCATGCCTTGTGATGAGTTATATGTCAGGCAGCCCCGCCTCTTGCTAGACCTAGTAGTAAATTCCATCTTGGTCAATAAGGCATCCTGCAGGATATTCTTAAACCTGGGGAGTCTGGTGTCTTTACTCCCCTTTTCCCCACTACACTCATTTATTTCATTTTACTTCATTCATTCAGTCTGTGTGCTCCTGAGTATGTGGCCTGTAAGCCTCAGGGATCCGCCAGTCTCTGCTCCCCTAGCACTGGCCAGGATCATAAGCACACAACACCACTTCTAGCTTTTGTTTGTTTGTTTGTTTAGGGTGACTTCTGGGGACTAAACTCAGGTCCTCGTGCTTGCATGGGAAAAGGCTTCAGTGACTAAATGAATGTGAATGGCTGTAAGAGTCACCAGGGCCAGGAACCTCAAGCTCAGTGTCTTCCTGAACAGGCATGGTGGCACTCACCTCACCAGGCACCGAGGCAGTGTGTGCTTGTGATACCCTCTAGGGTCCGAGATCAAAGAAGGGGGTTTCTGTGCACATCACCCATACTGAGCAACAGGAGCAGAATACTCACCCCTGCCAGCCACAAGAAGTGACACACAGCAAACGTCTTTGTCCGGGGCATAGTGCTGGGGCCCTTGGCCACCCTGAACATAGGCAAAAATAGGAGTGACCAGAGGAGAAAGCATCAACCTTTATCTCAAACCCCAGCAGAGATTTAATGGAGTGGGTAGAGTTCAGTTTTCAGTCCACTGCAAAAGCACAGAAACTGAGGACCACGTCTCTAAGATGACCAGGAAGTATAATTCTCTGCCAGGGAATACAGAGGACCTCAAGGCACCACAGTTGCTAAGCAGCCGTCTGAAGATGTGATCAGGTGACTTGGTCAAATAGCAAATCCAACCAACAATCCTGTTGTTGACAGAGGGAGCCAAGCCAGGAGCCACTGAGAAGACGAAATATGTCACACGGGCACTACCGTCTATGTCCTACCAGGGTCACGCCCAAGAGAGGAGTGGCCCCATTTGCCTAGGACACATGACCGTCCCTGCTTTATTGCAAGTCCAAGCTCATATTTGTACAGGCAGACGGTGACTTTGCCTCTAGCACACAGAATGTCAATAGAGCTAGCCTTTAATCCAAAGCTTCCCATAAACCAGGAAGTGCTGTAAAAACAGTGGGTAAATTCATCTTAGAAAGTCTAAAGGTTTTAGGAGGAAATTCTTTGTGTGCAATTCCAGCAAATGCAATATAACTTACGTACATACACACACACATGTATGCATATGTAAGCATATACACATACACAAATAAATACAGCACATACATATACATACATCTGAAAAATAAATCACAACAAATTATAAAATATAAGACTCACAATAAAACATAAAACAACCTATTACGTAGAAATAATCTTTATTACATTTCTGAGTTGCTCCTTCTAGAAGTTTTTCTATACCCTTGCATGTGCGTTTATGTGTAAACTATTTATACTTTTATAATATTTAAATGAATTCTTAGAGAATTTCATGCAATGTATTTTGATCATCTTCACCCCCAACTTCTCCAGACAAACATCTAATTGTGAGATTTTTTTTTTTTTCGTGACAGGGTCTCGGGTAGCTGAAGCGGCCTTGAACTTCAGATCCTCTTGGGGGCACCTGCCCTGTGCTGAAGATTGCAGACATGTGTCACCACCCCCAGTTTATGCAGTGCTGGGTATCAAACCCACGGCTTTGTGTGTAATGAAATAGTTCTCTCTAAACCAAGCCTCACTTTCAACCAAAGTATATATAGCTTTATTTTTGTAACTCCCCCTTTCCCTATAACCGCACTTTAGGTGTGTGATCTATATTTAACAGATATACCCACACATCCTTTGCACTCATTACAAAATTGTCTGTGCATAAAATAAAAAAACAACAAAAAGCATCACACTTGCGTGTGCGGTGTAATGAAAACTTTAGCTGAGGAATATCAGGATGCAGCAACCTCCTGGGAGAGACAGAGAGCAACGCAACCCCCCACCACTGTGTCTGCTGACACCCTCAGGGACTTGTGACCTTCCTAAGGACATATAGCGTCTGGGTACCCCACAGTCCACTTCCTGTGTCTCTTGCTGTCAAACCTTTGACTATTCCTGCTTCTGGACTGGCAAGCCTAGTCCTGCGTACTCCCACACATACTTTAAAAGAGTATCTTGAAACTTCTTCAGGTAGACTCCTAAAATGGAAATCTTTGAGTCAAAGATCTATATGACTTTTGAGACATTGTTGCACTCAGCCTTCCAAAAGCCACCGGAGGGCTGTGCCTGCAGGCTGTGCCATCCCTGTCTCCACTCAGATGCCTGCTTGCTTGAGAGGGGAGAGCCAGCTGGGCAGTGGTGGCGCATGCCTTAATCCCAGCACTTGGGAGGCAGAAGCAGGCAGATCTGAGGTGAGTTAGAGGCCAGACTGGTCTACAGAGTGAGTTCCAGGACAGCCAGTGCTACACAGAGAAACTCTGTCATAAACAAACAAAACAAAAACAAAACAAAAAAGATGGGGGTGGGAGAGCCAGAATCCTCCTTTTGACTCAGTGCATTTAATTGTCTTCTTTGCTGGAGAAGTTAATGATGTTATTTACTTCATGTATTTAACCCTCATGGATTGCAAACGAGAGGTCCCACTGCTCAGCTCCCAGACAGGAAGTCAGACTGAACCTGAATATCAAGTCATTAATTCTAGCTGGGAAGATGGGGACAGGGACGGGTGCTGTGGAAGCTAGGCCACCTTGCTCCCGCCTCTGAACTGATAAGAGGCTAGCTGAGGAGAAAATCAGGAAAGTAGGAGATAATTATGGCTTTAGCTATAAAGAAACCAGCACTTGTGCCACACCTGGTGACCGCTGGATGTGGCGTTAGAGAGCCAGGGCGTCTTGCTGCTGACTTTCTCCAACCACCCTATGAAGCAAGAATTGCAGTTCTCAGACCAAGGAACCAGGTTGAGAGAGGACAGGCAGGTGACTTGCAGGGGGGGCCTCTGAGTTAATTTCTAGAACCTGCTACCTGGGCAGAGAGATACTCTCAGCATCTCTAGTGGTCACGTGGCATGAGTGTCACTAAATGTTGCCCAGAATGCTTTTCCAGATGATTCTCAGATGATCTACTTCTATTCCTCCCCCTCCCCCGTCAGTGCTACCACTGCTTGTCACACACAGCTAGAACTGGATGAATGTTCCTCATTCTTTGATGGCACCTCAGAAGGCCTGAACTGAAGGGCTTTCAGAAACAAAGGCTTTACGGGCTTGCCATCATTAAATGTCTGCTGGGAACTCCAAACGCTCAACACTCACAGGAAGCCGCCTGACCACCAAGGAAGGGTTGTGGCATCACCCTTACTTAGATAGGGAAGCTGAGCAGCAGACAATGCAGGCCTTGGACCACCAAAAAATCTCTATAGAATATAGAAATAGCTCAATACCGCACAGTCCCAAGGCTGCTGTAAGCCATTTTCACGTCATCATCATAATCTTTACACCTAAGAAGTGAGAGTTCCTTTTTTTTTTTTAAATTATCCCCACCTTATGAATGGAAATACCAAGACTGGAAGTAAACAAACAAAAATCAAAGACAAACAAGCCAATGATCATTTGCTCAAAAAGTCCCAGATAGCAAGCAAAGCTGGCACTGGGAGCCAGGTATTCTACAGACTCCCTGGCAGTTTTGTCTTATGATCCCTAAACCCACAGCCAGTCACCAAGTCCTCAACTCCTATGCGCAACTGACTCTGAGCACGTTCTTGTAGGCAGTGTTGGTGGGAAACGCGCTTAGAGCCTGAGGAACCTGACACCCACAGAGAGTACACCTGGCCCCAGGGACCAGGTCTCATGACTAAATCCGGTCCTACAAGAATTCAGGCTGCTGCTACCTCCTCCCTAGCCCCTGGGCAGACAGGGCCTGGACTCTGAAGAATGATACAGGCTTAGTCACCAGGTGAGTAACCCTGGTGAGCTTCTTTGAGCTGCTTATTAATAGAATGGGGGCGGGGTGCTTGCTCAGGGCTAGTCTGACTGCTTGGGAAGCAGGGCTGGCTTGCTGTCTAAATTTATGATGTCACTTGGATGAATCAGGCTTTGGGTCACCCCCCTTGATCCTCTTCTGGCAGAGGGCTTGGCCTGCCACTTCCGGCACACCTCACTTCCAGAGCAAATCAGTGCTTCACCTGCCCCTTCCTGCTAACTGACGTCATCTGTTCCCAGGCTGGCTGCAGCACCTGAAGCCTCTAGAGGAAGACTTGGACTGAGTCCTAGGAGACCCTGACTGTACTATCCAACACCTTTAGACTTCAGTTTTCTTGTCTTTGTAATGGATTTACCAAGAAAAAACTGCACGTAGGCACACAATAAGTCGCCAGTCACCACCATGATGGGTATGAGAAGGTGACTGTCAGACTGTTGTCACAGGTCCTAAACGACCTTGCCCTTTTATTTATTTTTACTTATTTACTTATTTGTTATTGCTTCTTTTAATCGTTGCGATTATAATATATCGTTCTTCCTTTCCCTTTCCTCTTTCTTCATTAATTATTGTTACAGGCATCCATATATGCATATACATACATACTCCTAAATATAGCATAAATCTGCATACGATAATTTAAATGTATTTGTTTTCAGGGCTGAACATTTGGTATTCCATAACAACTGCTGTGCTCTTCCCTGGAGAAGACTGTTTCTCCCGTTTTCAACATTCCTTAGTTGCCTGCAGTGCTTTGCATAGGGTTGAGATTTTCTCCCATCCACTTTAGCAAGCCTATTGTGTGTAGACAGTCAGGTTGCTCAGACTGTGGGTATAACTTCTGATGCTATAAGGAGACACAATCCCACAGCAATTTCCCTGGCCCTCAGGCTAGTCTTTCTTTCCTCTCATTTGTTTCTTTTCCTATGAATTTTTTTGTTTGTGCTTTGTTTTGTTTTTTTTCTTTTTTTGCATCTTCAACAGTCCTCAAACCAAGGGGGATGACAGTCTGATGAGAAATGGTGAAGCAGTGCGTATTCAACAGTGGAGTTCATCTTATTTTTAGTAGAGTGTTTGAGAAGAGACTTCCACCCAAAGATTAGAGTTACCGAGCCCCAATCAAGACACAGCCCTTGCTGGCTTTTGTTTTGGTAAAACCGAAGGCATGAAAGATCTGGGCCAAGAATACCAGAATGGAAGGAAGGAGAAGTGAAGTGGAAAAAATACCACGCTGTTCTGGGACGGGGCAGACCCAGGTGCTGGGAGCAACTAGGTCATCTCTTCTGTCTTCCATAGCAAGCCAGGGGAGGGCTGCTGTGCCCCCAGCCTCCTTTCCTTGTTTCTTGAGACCCTTCAAAAAGCAGCCCTGCCCCGAGGCCTTGGATACATTTTGGTTCCTCTTGCACAGTCTTGGTATCTTAGCATTAGTTGGAGAACTGGAGTGTTCCACTCCTAACTCCCCTTTAACCAGCCACTGAGTCAGCAAAACACGACACACATCCACACCTCCACACGTCCACACGTCCACACTGACTTCCAGAAAACAAAGGAATGGAGGTTATCTAATTGTGTTTTTGTTGGTTATGGTGTTGGTAGTATAATGAGGTTCTGGAGAGTGGGTAATTTATAAAGAAAGAAATTTATCTTGGCTCAGGATTCTGCAGACTGTTTGGGGGGTGGGGGGCATCCAAGAATAGAGCCTGCATCTGGGAAGGAACTGGTACTGCCTCAGTCTGTGGTGAACACAGGCTGAGTACACAGGCATGGAAGAGTGCACCCTGCTTTTAAACAGCCTGCACTGAAGGCGTGTTCACAACAGTAATTCAACCATTAAAGACGTGAAACAGAGGGATTAAAAAAAGTTGCCAGCCAGCTTTATATATGGTCTGAGAGTCTGTTTCAACTTCAGCACCTCCAGAATAACCCAACCTGATCCAGAGGTGATCGGTTCAGTCCCATAGAGCTAGGACTTACTCCTTCCTACGAAACACTAACAATCCATTCTTGAGGTTCTGTCCTGAGATGGGGCAGGTTTCTGGATGCTATGAGCAGCTGGGAGCCTTCTCACTCCCATGAGACTGAACTTGAGGGTAATTCTGGGTCCTCAGGAGGGCATAAGCTATCATGACCAAACACCTCCCACTAGGCGCCTCTTCTGACACTGCATTCAAGACTGAGCTGTGGCTTTCATGAATATGAGCCATAGTCACACCATAGCAGATGTTTCTCGAACATAAGACTTGGAGGCCCAAATTCCGCATTCCCCATCCTTGCACTAGGGTCCTGCACCCCTGCGTAAGGCAATTACCATGAGGTCCTCACAGAAAGGGGAGACCAGAGGATTTCTGCGCTGCAAGAATAGTGCCGGGGCCAGGAGGGAGTACTGTTCTCCACAGCTAGATGTGGGCTGCCTCACTCAGCAGCCAGTTGCCACATGCTTAAGTCAGATAAAACGAAGAGCCGCCACTTTAGCATCATTTCCACGGACTGACAACCCATTGGCTGTTGGGCTCACCAAAACACATTTCAAACATCGGAGAAAGTTGTACTAGTTGACGGGCTCAGGAGCCTAGCAAATTCGATCTAGAATGACACAGAACAATTCTTTAGTGAGCTCTGCAGGAGGGGGTGAATCGAAACAAAGGACTTCATTCCATTAGACAAAGGCAAAGTCTCATGTTTTTAGGTGCAGTTTTATTTCCAACCATTAAGGCTAAAGAAGAAACCTTAAAAAGATGACGTTAGGCAAAAGTTACCTGACGGAAGAAAGTGTGTGTCAGTCATTTTCTGGAGTAGGAGGTCTGGGCCGCTGTATTCTCACAGACACTTCCCTCCACAGGTCCCTTCCTTGGAGGCCTTCAGGGACATTATCATGGGTGGAATCTCCACTGCCCAGGTGTCTCTGAAGGCTTTCTAGGACAAAGTCACATAGTCATTGCATTTTCGTTCTGAGGTCTACTCTGCCCCAAGGGTGCTGGCTCTTGGAGAAAAGCCTCTGGGTCAGGAGAGTAACCTACCGTCTCCAGTCAGTGTGCTTGTTAGCCTAGACTCATCTGGGGAAAGTCTCAGTGAGGGATCGTCCACATTGTGTTGACTCGTGGGCATGGCTAGGAGGAAGTGTCTTAACTAAGTTCACTGATGTGTTGTAGGACAACCCAGGTTACTATGGCAAGCCTCATTCCCTAGGCAGAACGTCCTAGACTATATAAAGGTGGGGAAATGGAGCCGAGCATAAACAAACAAGCAAGCAACATGTGTGTGTGTTCACTTCTCTCTGCTCTTGATTGTAGAAGTTATGACCGGCTGTCCCAGGTTCCTGCCTCTGAGACTTCCCCACAGCGATGGGCTGTTATCAAGAACAAAGAGCTAAGATGAACTCCTTTTTTCCCTATGTTGCTTGTTATCAGAATCAGGATATACTTTAGCACGGCAGCAGAGCAGCTAGGGTGGTCACGCTGCACCCTAGAGGCTTAGCAAATGTTGGCTTGGAATGGCTGCCTGTGATCTACACAGCTCATTGCAAAACCCTTGTCTTCTCAAGGAACTACCAACTTTGGACACAATCCTCCTCCACGATTTCCAGATTGCTTACTGAACAGGGCCAGACGCCGGGAACAGAGCAATTCAGGGCTGAGCAGAACTACACAGCTGGCTTTGTAGTTAGAAATCAGAGAGCTGCGTGCTCAGTGACCAGAAAGGAGGAAAAGAGGGTTTAGGTGAGAAGCTGATACCCCATACAGAACAAGGAAAACCTGTGTAGGAATTTGAAATGGATAGATCCTTCTGTCCTAAGGGTTTTCTCATCAGTGACTGGAAATCATGTGGAGATGAACGTGCACTAATCCATATGAGCTTTTTTTTTTTTTCAAAATCAGAATATTGAGGCTCCTTAACAGACAAGTTCAGGGAAAGTCCTTTGGAAAGCAATCCTACAGGCCAGTGTGAAGAGGAGCACTGCTCAGAACCCAGGCCCTTAAGTAAGCCAGACACTGAAAAGTGGACGGACTCTGAAAGGTCAGAGGTCCACCAGTCTGGAGGTCGCTCTCTGGGTGACCACCTAGTCTTGGGTACTACTCGGCCTCAGTCTGATGTGGTTCCAACTTTAGAGACATCACATCTGCCTCTCAGGCTGTAGGCTCTGTCTGCCCTGGCAGCTCAGCTCCACCAGTAGCTGCCAGCTCCCTGGGCAGGGCCAGTACCCTGCACTGGCTTGCCCATGTGCTCCCTCACGTTCCCCTCGTCTGCCTCGTTCCCCACACAGTCTGCACAGCCTCCTGACTTGCACATAACCTCTGGCCTGAAGCCAGGTGTGTCTGGTTTGACTGCCGGCTGGGCGGGTGACTGTGAGCATCCCTGCCCCCACTCTCAAAAGAAACCCATCATTTCCACACGCAAGCCCTCACTTACAGTTTAGCTCTGGTTTCAGACACTGGTAGTTCCCTGGCCTGGGTAGATCATTCTGTCAGTGAAGTACTTGTAGGAACGTGGTTGCCCATGCTTGTAATCCCAGCGCTGAGATGGTGGAGACAGGCATATCCCTGGGACTCACTGACCACCTGCCCTAGCTTACGTGATAAGCCCCAGAACAGTGAAAGAGAGACTTTGCCTCAACAAACAAGGTACATGGTATCTGAGGAACAACACCTGATGTTGCCTACTGGCTTTCACATGCACACACACACACACACACTCACTCATACACACACAGGCAAGTATACCCCAGCACACATGTGTCTCCACACGTATGTGAATACACATATACACACACAGCTCACTAGCTATGCAGGGACTTTAGTCGTCTCTCCCTCCCCCCCCCCCATCTCTTCCATTGAACACTGAAGCAGCATTCATTGGCTCGTTACTCATTCAGTCAGGCAATTGTCCAATGGGATCCCTACAATGATTGAAGTTGTCTATCCTCCTGAACAGCAGAGAAAGGGAATAGAGGATGAGTCTTGACTAAGTCAGGAGGCCAAGTTGGGAGGTATCAATTGGCATAATTATAATGTGTGCCCGCAGAGGCCAGACCCTACACCAAGAGCCTTGCCTACCTGAAGTCACAGAACATTCTGAGGAAGGTGATGTTGTGACTCTAATTATAAATAGGGAAAGTGTGCTGCTTGTCGGCTCCTAGGGCAGGGGTGACTAAGTATCTGCAGTGGCGGTGTAATCCTGGGAATAGATTTCCTCAGTTCTTAAGGCTGGAGTCTAAGGCCAAGGTGTCAGCAGTGCCGGCAACTCCTGGAGCTTAAAGGTGGTCCTTGCTTCATGACTCTTCAGTCTTTGCTCTGCATCTGATGGTGTTCAAATGTCATTCTTTAGAGACCCCACCCCCACCTACTGAGTTAGCTTACACCATTAACCTCATTTTAACTGGGTTTACTTTTGAAAGACCATACAGCAGTCACGTTCTGAGGACCTGGGAGTTAGACTTTATCATGAATTTAAGGGACACACAGTTCAGCTCATATCACAGTTAGCAGGTGGGAGAACCCAGATTTGACCCCAGGATGGAACCCCCGAAGTCCGTGTACTGCCTGTCGCAGAGAGGTCTCCATAGGCTGAAAGTGACACTGAGGTCTGAGACCCTGGACCTGAAGAAGGGTGCCTGGTGTGGCTAGTTTTTATGTCAACTTGACACAAGCTAGAGTAATTTTGGAAAGAACTTCAACTGAGAAAAATGTTCCCATCAAATTGCCATATGGGAAAGCCTACAGTGCATTTTTGTGATTGGTGTGTGAGGTCCCAGCCCACTGTGGATGGTACCACACCTGAACTGGTGGTCCTGGGTGATAAAAGGTGATAAAAGTAAGCCATGGAGAGCAAGCCAGGAAGCAGCATCCTCCATGGTCTCTGCCTTGAGTTCCTTCCCTGACATCCCTAGATTATGGACTATTAGCTGTAAGAGGCAATAAACCCTTTCCTCCCAAGTTGATTTTGGTCCTAATGTTTCATTACAGCAATAGAAACCCTAAGACAGTACCCAAAGCAAAGGCTTTCAGAAGGTGTAGACTTTCGTGACTATAGGTGGCCCTCAGATTCCCCCAACAGTCCACATGTCTGAGTATCCCAAACTCCCCACATGTTCTGGTGCCCAAATCTGTATCTTCTTCCATGATCAAAAAGGTCAGGGATCTTCCCCTTTGCTCATCTGTAGCAGGAAGGCAGACAGGGTGCTTAAAAAGACAAGGGTCCCTTTTCACCCATGCTTGGTAGCTACTTCACCTGGAACTCACCCAGTGAGAAGAACACATGTGACCAGTGGCAGTTATCTCTAAGAAGAAAGACTGACTGTACACGGTCCTTCCCAAAGACCTCAGAGACATCTGGTTATAGTCCAGCTGAGAGTCCTCCTGGTAAACAAATCTGGGACAAAGTCCCAAAGCTGTGATGGTCAGCTCTAGGCTTCCACAAGGCTTGTAGGCCACCAAAGCCACAAAGCCGAAGCTCATTCAGAACAGAATCACAGTCACCCTGGATTCCAGGATGGTGACTCAGAGGACTGCAGGTAAGCCCTCTGTCTAAATTTGTTTTAGGACGAATGAATCTCTTAGTAGGAAATGAATGAATGAATTCCAAGCACAAACGCTTGGTTTTCGACCCGTATCACTTAGGAAAATATCACCAACCCTCATTCATTCTCCTGCCCCTGTAAACGCTTGATCTTTAAACTCATTCCCATCTAGAATGAATATGCTTCTGAGAGCCCTGACATGTGAATATATTTTGACTAATAATTAATTAGAAAGGGTTAAAGGCTAGGAAATATACTTAAAAGAAAGGAATGCAACTATCAATCTATTTCCTGATTAATTCTGTCAAAGATAGGATGTCATGGTTGGAGCTCTCATAGCCATGATGCAGCATGAAATGACTTTAGGTAACAAACTAAAGGACCAGAAACAACAGAGACAGAATCTAGTTCCTCGATACTATAAGGTACCATGGCTACCATGGGCAGCTCCTCTTTACATTTGGAACACAGGGAAGAAGTATTTCTCATACATTTTATAAACTACTGTTATTTTGGAGTTGTTTCTTTTTAAAGTGTTCACAACTGATAATCTGAAATCCTCTGGGGAAATTAGCATGGCTCTCAAGTGGCAGGGGAGCCACATAGTCATGGGCTCAGGCTAGATGCCTGCAAGCTGTTGATAGGGTGTGTCCTTTTTTTTTCCTCTGCCTTCACTGAGCTAGCCAGGCAGTCTCCCTGGATTGACAGGGTTTGGGCTTTCACCACAGATAGGTGGGTGGCTCCTGCTAGGGTTAGAGAACCTGTGATTTGCAGCAGACAGGCCATCCCAGGCCAGCAGCACGTTCATCACGGCCTCACCTTTGCAAGGTGTTTCTGCATGCAGGGGCAGGGCTGCTGCTGACTCAGACTTCCTGGCCTCTGGGTTGCTGACTGCAGTCGAGCGGCACTGTTAGGACCTGCATCTGTCCACTAGCCCCAGACAAGGACGTGGAAAGTCTGAGGGCCTGGGCAGGCTCATGTCAGAGCAGAGGACCCAGCTTTCCCTCTGGCTTGCGCTGGTCTCTTCCCACTGCCCATGTACTGAAGCTGCCAACGTTCCCACATTCATTTGGGTAGGGGAAATTTTAATAGCTTGCCAAACAGACAATGTGAAACAGAATACAGGAAGGCAAGGTCAAGGTGCAAACCCTGTCATCCCTGCTCATGGAAGACTGAGACAGGAGAACCAGAGTTCTAGGCCAGTCTAGACTGTATAATAGGTTCTAGGGCATTCTGAGGGAGATCTTGTTCCAAAGTCATATTAGTAATAATAACATAATACTGATAATAAAGATACATACATAAAGAAAAAAGTCTTATTGTTATAATCTTATTGTTCTTATTATTCGAGTTCCTCCAGTCTTTGAGTTCCCTGCCCCCATCATCATTAGTTTTGCACATTCCTTTCCTGAGTGTCCCACAGAAAACAAACTCATGAATACACATTGGCCACTTCTATTAGGTAGAATTCAGCATATGGTTGCTCAGACCTTCCATCACATAACCAACATCTCAGAGCTCTCCCAGTTCATGCTATGAAAGGCTTCAGTCTTTGGGGTATTTGAATATATTCCCCTGAATGAATGTGCTAGAATCATTTCATCTCTCAACAGACATCCTGTGTGTCCCCAGCTAGCACACAATGCTGTAACTAAGCAAGATGAATAAGTATCTCTGTGGGTTCAAAGGGTATGCACACACTTGCAACTTGCTGGTGCAGATGGTCCTAACTGACAACAGTCTAATTTGTTTGATTTTCAGGATATGTGGTCTTTTTCTGGGTTAGCAATGTGTGGTGAGATCTTCTCTTGGGCAGCCCAGAGCCAGCTGTCGGGTATCTTCCTCTATCTCAGTCTAATTGCCTTGAGATGCGGTCTCCCAGTGAGCTGGAAACACATCTTCTGACTAGGGTAGCTGGTCAGGGTGCTCTCAGGATCTGCTCGTCTTGTCTGTCAATGCCGGGGTTCTAGGTAAGCACAGCCATGCCTGGCTTCTTAACTTGAGTGTCCGGAATTTGAATTCATACCATCATGCCTTTACCAAATTAGCTATTCTTGTAGCCTCTTTCTTAGTTTTTAATGAATTTATTGGACCATTATACCCTCACAGGTTAGGAAGTATCTGTCTGGACCAGTGCTTTCCAAAGGACTTATCCTGATTTCTACTTTCACCAGCACTTGACTGATACCTACCCAACTTTAACATGAAAATGCACCACAAATATATTTTAATTAATCGTCTGGGTTTTGTTATTTTATGTCTTGTATCAAGCTATAGATACTCTTTACATTTTAAAAAATTGTTTGATTTTTGCATCTTTCTTCTTTTGCTATGTAGCCCAGGCTAGCCTTGAGCCTCTGAACCTCTTGTAATGGTTTTCCAAGTGCTAGGATTATCAGTATGTGCTACCATGCCTAGCTTTGTTTGCAAACTTTTGTTCCTTCAACCGCTCTTCTTTTGGGTTACTAGTCCTTTTCTTGTTTATTGTCAAAAGTTCTTTGCAAATTAGGGATACTAAAATGTTAGTGTGCAATAAGAATTGTGAATATGTTTCCCATTTGTTTATCTATGATTTGCTAATGGCTTTTGGTTTGCGATTAGATTTTGTTTAGCTGTGTAAAATATTAAGGGATTTTTTTGTATACTAAAATTTATCAAGAAAATGTTTTATGAGCGTTGGATTGGCAGCTACTATGTTTTGTAAATGATTTACATGTTTCCTGTTAAAAGCTCACTTTGTAGCAATGTAAATGGAGCCTTATGGGAGATCCTTAGGTCTCTCCGGGCATGCTATGGGAAGGGCATACTCTCCTGTTTCAAAAATTGATCTTTCACTCTTGTAGATGCTTTTCCATCCACCACATGACCTCATCACGTCATCTCTACACTGTTTATACTTGAAACTTCCCAAACTATGAGCTACGCAAGCTGCTTGACTGTATAACGTCATCTCTAAACTGTTTATACTTCTTGAAACTTTCCAAACTATGAGCTAAGCAAGCTGCTTGACTGTAAAGTTAGCCTGTTTCAGGTTTCTCACTATAGCCACGGGAAATGGACCAATCCATCTTCAGCAGGACCTCGTGCCCATGTTTCCTTTGTGTAGCACAATTTCTAATTGGTCTTAATAGTAAAATCCTGGAGTTAGATATTGGGGTAAATGATGAAAGAGAAGAGAAGTATAGGAGCCAGCCACTAGGGAGACATTTTACCTCGACCGAATCCTCAGATCGAAGACGATAAGATTCTGTCTCCACGAATCCTCAGATTGAATGGCGTATTCTGTCTCTACAAATCCTCAGACTCAAAGCCTTGAGCTCCTCCTGTCTCCTCTCACCTGACCAGCTATATCCCTTCCTGTCTCCACTCCCCCAGTGTTGGGATTAAAGGCGTGTGACTCCCAAGTGCTGGGATTAAAGGTGTGAGCCATCACCACCTGGCTCTGTTTCTCTTTGAGACTGGATCTCTAGTGTAGCCCAGGGTGGTGTTGAGCACAGAGACTGATCTGCTTCTGCCTCCTGAGTGCTGGGATTAAAGGTGTGTGCCACCACTGCCTGGCCTCTCTGGCTAACTGGTGGCTCGCTCAAAATTCTAATTCTCCAGGCAAACTTGATTTGTTTTTAGCACAAACAAAACATCACCACAGCTTTGAAATACTTATGGTTCTGATGTTAAAATGTTTTATCTGCTTGTACACAGTTAACCTGTTACCACTTTCCCCGTTATCTTTTTTCTAGGATTCACTTATTTTATTTTGTGTTTATGAGTGTTTGCCCGCATGTGCATTTGTGCACCACCTGTTTGCCTGGTTCCTACGGAAACCAGAAGAGGGTGTGACACCTTTTGAAACTAGAATGACAGAAGGTTGTGAGATGCCGTGTGGGTGCTAGGAATCGAACCCAGGCCCTCTGCAAGAGCAACCAGTGCTCTTAACCACAGCTCCCCAGCTCTAAGCTCGCCCCTATTATATTCTTTCAGTTCCTTTCTCTTCTCCCTGATGTCCCCATAGACTACTTTTATTTTTACACCAAGGATTGTGCTTAGTTCTATTTGCTTTCTATTCTATTACGTTGGATGATTCCTGGATCCATGTCATGACAATTTAGTTAACAGTTAACTGATGATCAGACTTCATGATATACTTAAACACCTGCTGTCATTCCTTCTTTAGATTTTAGAAGCCTTGAGCTCACTATGTAAATGAGGATGAGCTGAGCTTCAAATCCTCCTGTCTCCACCTCTAATGCGCTAGCATTGCATGACATGGGCAGCTATGCCTGCCTTTATGAAGCGGAAGGGATTTCACTCCAGCTTTCCAGCATGCTAGGTAAGCGCTCCTCAGGTCTCCCTGCAGTGAGTGTAATGTGAAAATCACCAAGTCTGCCTCTAAAACAAAAACAAAAGCTTGGATTTTCTTGTTGAGGGTGACACTATGTTTAGAATACAACCTCTATAAAATCTGCCACTGTTGTGAGAACGAGTCTTCCTAGCCAAGGGCAGGTTTTGTGTTGTCTTTGGTTCATGTCCACCGTTGTGTCTTTGACAATGCCTTAGTTTCCTCCACAACAAAACTTATTTCCATTAAAGTTTATTCCTAGACACATAAACATTTTATAGCTGCTGTTCTGTGTGTTCACCCACTATATCTGTTTGATCAGTCAGTCAGTAAAAAGAAATCCTGTTAGGGCTTTCATTCTGAGGAAACGGAATATGGGCTTTGGCTTCAAAGTTGCTGGAAGTGCTGGGGAACAAAAGAAAAGTGGGGTGTCCTTGGACCAGAGAGGTGTTTGCGTACCCATTAAGGACCATTAAGGTACTGCCAGTGCAGTGGGGTCCCTGGGGTTTTCGGTTGCCACACCAAGCTGATGCCACTGTCTGAAGCATCTGCCAGAAGAGTTTGAAGCCCCTCTCCACCCCCACTGCATCTCTAATCCTCCTGCCCTCTCTCTCTGGATCAAACCCGAGGCCATACATATGCCAGGTCAGTGTTCTACCATTGAGCTAGACCACAACCCAATTAACTTTATTCTTAATTTGTTTGCAATCATCTTTCCAAAACCTTGATTACTGGGAAACAAACCTTATTTTTCTATTATCTTGTCCATAGACATTTCAGTATTAATCATTAAAATAAATAGGTATTCTGGGTTGAGGAGACAGCTCAGTCAGTCAAATGCTTGCCTTGCAAACATGAGGACCTGAGCTTCTTCATCAGAACCCATAGAGAAGACCAGGGAGGCAGGGACAGGTGACTCTCTGAGGCTTGCTGACTCACCAGGCTACCCCCACTTAACCAGTTCTGGGACAGGGAGAGAACTTGTCTCCAAAAGAAGGTGACTCATATTGGAGGCATGACATCCAATTTTGTTGTCCAGCCTTTACACACAAATGAATACATAGCTACACATGTACACACACACACACACACACACACACACACACACACACACACACAGTCTGTCTTATTGCTGTGAAGAGACACCATGACCCAGGCAAACTCTTATACAGGAAAATGTTTAATTGGCAGTGGCTTACAGTTTCACAGGTTTAGTCCATTATCATCATGGTGAGACTCGTGGTGACATGCAGGCAGTCATCATGGTGGGGAAGGAGCTGGGAGTTCTACATCTTGACCTGCAGGCAACAGGAAGTGAGCTGAGTGTCACAGTGACACTGCCTGTAGCTGAGGCATAGTGCTCTGGCGGAAGACTCAAGGATGCTGTTTTAGCAGCAGAAAATAGACTAAGGAACCAAGGGAAGGGGCCTCTTGTTTTCAATGTTTCATTTATTAATTAATTATTATTGTTAATAATTAATTAACATTAATATTTTGAGACAGATTCTCAGATATCTCAAGCTGACTTGTACTTACTATGTAGCTGAGAGTGACCTTGAACTTCTGATCCTCCGGTCTCTACTTCCCCAGTGCTAGGATTACAGGTTCCTTCAGTGCTGGAGAAGCAACCCATGGTGTTTTGCTAGGCTGCTCCTCTACCAAGAGCCACATTCCCAGTTCTCGGTTCATATTATTAATTTCTTGTTCTAATGAATTGTGGTCAGAAAATGGTGCATATTATTTTCATTAAGGTTTTGTTTTGTGGCACAGTATATTTCATTTCAGCAGATAACACCAAACACAAAATAAAAAAAATCTGTTTTTCAGATTCAACACTTAAAATCTATGTTAAAAATAGGTTTTAGAGTTAAACTTTTAATCCGATTTTATCAAAATTTTTCTACCAGATAGTAGGTAAATTAAAATAAATTAAAATATGCCAGTAAGAAGCATAGTTTTGTCTATTTCTCCTTTTAGGTAATAAATTTCACTTTAAGAACAGCACTAACTAAACTGTTCAGTTTAGACAACATTCATGGAGGCTTTACTTCACTTGTGAACTAGTCTTTGGTATTACGTGTTTCCAACTTTGTCCCATTTAATACTCTTTCACCAGATTTCTACTTTGCCCCATAGCAAAATTTCAGTCATTGCTTTCTCTCTCTCTTTGTCTTTATGTTGTCAGCTTTAATATTTTCAATGTGCTTTGTCCTGGTTATTTCTAATGCAGCACACTGAAGAGCTGAGGCATTTTATTTGTTGAAACTTAATCTGAGGATTTTTCTCTTTAACAGATAAGATTGGCAAGTAGCATGTAGTGCTAATGTTGTCATATGATTGCATGCAATGATGTGTTTTAATGGTTAACATTTTACTATATTATCTATTTTAATATGTTCTATGTAGTTCTTATAAGAGTAGAAAATGATTTATTACTGTTGTTGTTTTGCTTTTAGAAAAAGATTCCATGTAGTCCCTTATGGCCTCAAAATTCACCACATAATTCTGTGTGACCCTGAACTCCTGGTCCCTCTTACCTTGACTCTTAAGTGTTGGTGTTACAGTTAGTATATTTATCCTAATAATCACCTTCATGTTTATACCTCAGTCTTCTATGTTCATGCCCAGATATCATAATGCATCTCATGTGTGCCTCCTCTTCTCCCTACATATTTTAGCTGAGATTGGTATCTATCTCAAGCCATTACTTTTGTTAAATGTTCTGAAACAGCTATTTGGTTGGTCAGCTCTAAACAGTAACTCTTAGTAACTCTTTATTCCATTAAAGAAGCTACCAGCACAATTACCATACTTACCGCCCCAATTTTTGCATATTTTTATACAGCTCAGTCAGCTCAACTCCACCTCTGTTTTAGTCTCCTTTTACCAGTTTAGTCTAGTCAATGTCCATAACTAATCATGTGCCCACAGTCCTCAGTGGTATTCTGACTGTCTGAAATGAAGTTTTATGCCAGTATTTCCCAGAATAAAAACCATTTTTTTTGTGCCTATTTTAACCTGTCTATGGGTAAGGTTCATTTAGCTGGGTATAAATGCTTGATTCACACTTTGTTTTCCTGGGCATGGTATACCATAGTTTCACAGTCTTCTGGTGTAGAGAGCTGCTTTGTTCTATGCCTTGAAAATGGCGCTGGCTTCCGCTCTTCACCCCTGACTGGTGGACATTCTCTGACCCTAAACATCTTTATTTATGGCCAAATATGTGACCTGGCTGGCTTCTGCATACTTAGCCCTATCCACATTTCCCACGTGGCTTGCTAGGGTTGGCTACCCAGGGGGTATTCAAGCAGCGAGCGGGCTTTTCCCACCCCATTGTTCTACTCAGAAATTGTTCAAGGTCCTGAATAAAGCTTAGGAAAGAGAGCCACATGTGGCATTTTTCTTGCTAGTCAAGTCGAACGCCGCAGCTGGTGCCGAAACCCGGGAGAACTTCACCAGGCGATGCCTCAGAAATTCCTAATGCTCAGGGAAGTGCACTAAAGTCCCCAAGGTAAGAAGGAAGGTCCTGCAACAAAGCAGGGGTAAACTGCCCATCCCTGGATAGAAAGGGCAGCCACGGCAAAGCGGAGGATAATCACTCTTATCTACATAATAAAGAGAGAGTGACCGCATCAAAGCGGGGATTTTTTACTGCACTGCCTCTTAGATAAGGGGAAGGCAGAGAAACCGGTTCTGCGAGTTAGTGAGCTGAAGGTGAAGAAAGGGGTTGAATAGTTATGGGTGGAAATCACTCTCGCCCAATTTTTAGAGCTCTGAACGAGTTGCTACGTTCAAAAAATTTGAAAATAAAACGAACTACTCTAGAAAGATTCCTAAATGAATGTGAGACAATAGCTCCGTGGTTTGCTGACAGTGGGAGTCTATCAATGTCTTCATGGGATAAACTGGGCAAAGACCTGGATTTTGCGCATGAACAAGGGAACCTTAGGGGCGGAGTTAGGCCGGTCTGGAAACTAGTTAGGGGCTGTCTGGAAGATCAGCGCTGCAGTGAGGCGATAGAAAAGGGACAAGCAGCCCTAGAAATCATGCAGGAAGATCGATCGGATAAGTCTGAGAAGGCAGGCAGTGAAAGAAGCTTTCATAAGCAGCAAAAACTGTACCCAGACCTTTCTGAGTTCGAAGAGTCGGAAGAAAGGGACTCAGAATCAAGCGGATCTGATAGGGAACTCTTAGAACTTGCAGAAAGATTGCGGAAAGTGAGGCTGAGGAAAAGGAAGAAAAGCAGAGAGAAAGGAAGTTCGAGAGCTACAACGCCTTGCCTCGTGGCACCCTCTGCCCCCCCACCTTACGTGGAGGGAAGTCAGGGCAGCACTGGACACACCTTTTGTCCAGGAGTTTGGAAGGAAGTGAGAACAGAACTACGATTAGCTTGTCCAGTGTTTCAGGATCCACAAGAAAATAGATACCAGGAGCCCCTGGATTTTAAGGTGATAAAATCCTTAGCTGAGTCTGTGAGGACTTACGGGTCAAGCGCCTCCTTCACGGTGACGCAAGTGGAGGCCCTGAACCGATATTGCATGACGCCCAGTGATTGGAGCGGGCTAGCTCGTGCATGTTTAAGCCCAGGGCAGTATCTTGACTGGAGAGCCTTTTTGATAGAGTTTGCAAATGAGGAAGCGGCTATCAATCAAGCAGCAGGGAACCATGCTTGGGATAGGGACATGCTACTTGACCAGGGTCGCTTTGCCAATCAACAGACTGGCTACCCAGCCCAAGTCTTTGAGCAAGTTAATAAAATAGGCATCAGGGCTTGGAAGGCATTGCCCAACCAGGGAGAAGTATACGGCAATCTTACTAAGATCCTGCAAGGCCCTGCTGAGTCATTTTCAGATTTTGTAGCTCGCATGGTTGAAGCTGCAGGCAGACTCTTTGGAGATCCAGAACAGGCCATGCCAATAATAAAACAACTAATATATGAACAGTGCACAAAGGAATGTAGGAATGCTATAAACCCTTACAAAAGCCGAGGACTTGAAGTGGGGATGAAAATTTGCAGGGAGTTAGGAGGACCTCTTACAAATGCAGGCCTAGCAGCAGCAGTGGTTCAACTGACGCAAGGGAAAAGAGCAGCTTCAGGTGCCTGCTTTAAGTGTGGCAAAGTGGGACATTTAAAACGACAGTGTCCAGAGAGGAAAGGTACCTCTCAAGGGCATGATGGCCAACATCTGACTCAGCCAGACCTCTGTCCAAGATGTAAAAAGGGAAAACACTGGGCAAACGAATGCAGATCTGTAAAAGATATAAATGGCCAGCCCTTGTCTCAGACGCCTGCAAGCTCCCGTTCAAAAAATGGACGACGAGCCCACCCCCAGGGCCTGCAAATATATGGGGCAGTCGAGAGTCAGAGCGAGGACACGTGTCAGGGGACGTGGCCTTCTCTCCGACATCCGAGAGACCACGGAGAGCCACTGCGGGCTCGGCAGGACTGGACATCCGTGCCACCACCAGACTCGTATTAACTCCCAGAATGGGAATCCAGCTTGTAGAAACAGATTTTAGAGGACCTCTTGATCCAGGAACAGTAGGATTACTTATAGGGAGATCTTCCGTGACGTTAAGAGGTCTAAGAGTTCATCCTGGAATTATAGATCCAGATTACACTGGGACGGTCAAGGTTATGGTGGAGTCACCTAAAGGCATTTCTGCAATTTCCCCTGGAGATTGGATTGCTCAACTCGTACTCCTTCCCAGTCTCCATGGGCAGTTTAAGGCCTGTCCTACAGAAAGAGGAGGTAAAGGCTTTGGCTCCTCAGGCACGGACTTAACCTTTTTATCCCTTGATTTAGACCAACGACCAGTTTTGACACTTAAAGTAGATGGAAAAGACATTCTGGGCCTGCTGGATACAGGTGCTGATAAAAGCATCATAGCCAAAAGGGATTGGCCATCAGGGTGGCCAATCCAAGTCTCCTCTCAAACCTTACAAGGCCTAGGTTATGCAAAAACCCCAGATATGAGTGCTAGGCAATTACAATGGAGCGATGATGAAGGTCCCTCAGGGAGTATTCAACCTTATGTTCTAGAACTCCCCGTTTCCCTATGGGGGAGAGATCTGCTGAAAGACATGGGATTTAAACTCAGTAATGAATATTCCCCAGCTTCACAGCGGATGATGACTAAAATGGGCTACCATCCAAGCTTCAGGTTGGGAAAGAAGCTGCAAGGGCAGAAAGACCCAATATCTATGCAACCACGCCCTTCTAAGCAGGGGCTGGGTTTTTCCTAGGGGCCACTGGGGAGGGAATTCCCATCACATGGAAGACAGAGGAGCCAGTGTGGGTTCCTCAGTGACCTCTCTCCTCTGAAAAGTTAGCAGCTGCAAATGAGTTGGTAGCAGAACAGTTAGCTGTAGGCCACATTAAGCCATCCATCTCTCCCTGGAAAACTCCTATTTTTGTGATTAAAAAGAAATCAGGAAAGTGGCGCCTACTGCATGATTTACGAGCAATAAATAATCAGATGCAGCTTATGGGGCCAGTACAACGCGGGCTGCCTCTGCTGTCTTCCTTGCCTGCTTCCTGGCCTGTAATTGTAGTTGATTTAAAAGATTGTTTTTTCTCCATTCCCTTGTTTTACAAGGATAGTAAAAAAAATTTGCCTTTATTATTCCATCCTGTAATCATGAAGAGCCAGATAAAAGATATGAGTGGGCCGTCTTACCACAAGGAATGTCTAATAGTGGCACTATGTGTCAATTATATGTAGGAGAGGCTATTGCACCGTTGAGGGAGAAATTCCCTGTTCTAAGATGTGTTCACTACATGGATGACATCCTGTTGGCAGCCAAAAGTGAACAAATGCTAGACCAGGCCTATGTGGAGTTAGTTAAATTACTTGAGAAGAAGGGACTGTCTATAGCCCCTGAAAAGGTGCAAAAGGATAGGATTGTTAATTATCTAGGTGCACGAATTGGTGAGAAGCAAATTATTCCACAAAAGGTAGAATTGAGAAGATATAATTTAAAAACCCTAAATGATTTTCAAAAATTGTTAGGTGATATAAATTGGCTCAGATGCTATTTGAAGTTGCCGAATTATGAATTAAAACCCTTATACAATATTTTAAATGGAGATTTGCCTTAAATTCTCCAAGGCAGTTGACTAATGAAGCACGAGAGGCATTGTGTAAGGTAGAAAGTAGATTACAAAATGCCTTTTTACAAAGGATTCAAGAGGGTCAAGATATCATTTTGTGAATCCTTCCTTCGTATTATCAGCCTACAGGGTTGCTATGGCAAGATGGGCCATTACTTTGGATTTATCCCAAAATATCTCCAGCCAAATCTCTTGAACATTATCCTACTGCTGTGGCAACTTTAGCCCTGAACGGGATTCAACAGTGTTTACAATATTTTGGGGCTGCCCCCACCACTGTTATAGTGCCTTATTCCAGCCATCAAATAAAGATTTTGTCTGCTACGGTAGATGATTGGGCTATTTTGCACTGTAGTTTTAATGACAACATAGACAATCATTATCCCAGACATCCGTTGTTGAGATTTTTTTAAGGAGCATCCTGTGATATTTCCTAAAATAACATCATCTCAGCCTATTTCCATAGCCCCAAATATATTTACAGATGGATCTAAGACAGGCTGTGGAGTGTATATGATAGATAAACAAGAACCTGTGAGGCATCAATTTCAGCCCGGTTCTCCTCAGATTGTAGAGTTACAGATTGTAGTTGAAGTCTTTAAAGTTTGCCCTTTTGCATTTAATTTAATATCAGATTCCGCATATGTTGTTAATGCCCTCAAAATTCTAGAAGTAACTGGACCTATTAAGAATTTCAGTCCAGTGTGCCTTTTATTTCAACAATTGCAACATTTAATTTGGAAGAGAAAAAATTTCTTTTATATCCAGCATATGAGAGCTCATACAGGTCTGCCAGGACCCTTGAGTGAAGGAAATGATATAGTAGATCAGTGGACCAGGATGGAATGTATATTCATAAGTTTTACCTTGGAAAAGGTGAGAGTTTTTCATAAAGCCTTTCATGTTAATGCTAAAGCATTACAACAAAAATTTCATCTCTCTCGAGCAGATGCTCAACAAGTAATTCTAGATTGCTCTCAACATCCAACCAGTATTGGAGTAAATCCACGGGGTATACGCCCTCTAAAAATTTGGCAAATGGATGTAACACATATATCTGAATTTGGAAATATGAAGTATGTACATGTGTCTGTGGACACCTGCTCAGGTGTAATACATGCCACGCCTATGACAGGAGAAAAGGCCCTCAATGTCATAGCTCATTGCCTAGAAGCTTGGGCTGCCTGGGGCAAACCTCAACAATTAAAGACTGACAATGGACCAGCTTACACAGGTCAAATGTTTGCCTCTTTCTGTCTGCAAATGGAAGTGCAGCTTGTTCATGGATTGCCATACAATCCTCAGGCACAAGGCATTGTGGAGCGTGCTCATCGCACACTAAAAGAATGTCTACAAAAACAAAAAGGGGGAATAGGCCATGGCCGGACCCCAAAAGAGAGACTTTCCCTCGCTTTATTTACTATAAATTTTTAAAATTTGGACGCTCAAGGTCGTTCTGCAGCTGATAGACATCAGGACCCCCATGGCCCTACTAAAGGGATGGTCAAGTGGAAAGATATTTTGACAGGGCTCTGGTACGAGCCCGATCCCGTGCTGGCATGGGCACGAGGTTCTGTTTGCGTTTTTCCCCAGGATCGACAAGATCCAGTGTGGGTCCCTGAGCGACTGATAAGACGGATCCAGGACCATGAAGACCATGAAGTTGGTGCTGACAATACTATGGCCCATTCTGTTGATGATTCCGAACGGACAGATGGAACCAAGATGGGGGATCCTCTCCGTGTTCCCACGAACAATGACGATTCATCATGATGCTAGGTTGTTTCCGCGACTGTTTACCAGTAATAGAAGTCTTGATATTCCTTATTTAGCACCCATAGGAGAAAATAGATCTTTTGGCCTGAAAGGAACCTTATGTTTTTATATAGTTCGCAACATTTCCGAAACATCCTCCTGCATTCCCTTATACAATCAAATGGCCGGTTGGTTTGATTTGCCCTTGAGTTCTAGTGGCCCCTGTCATTCAGCGAATGCCACTTGGGCATCAGGATGGTGGCCTGCAAAGATGGATGATGGTATTCCTCCACACCAGCCGAAATGGGCTCCCTATTGTTGGGGGATAAATTGGGGAGAGTTTTGGCCCTGGACTGGCTGTCAGTCTCATACAGTAACTTGGGCTGATAAAGCACAGCGTTTTACCTTTTCCCCAGGAATTAGCACAAGTTTTAATAAAAGTTTTGCAGGCTTTAATTTTAGTGATCAGAATCCTTTTCGAAGCTATGTGTCTAACCCCTTTGATAATTGGCTGTTGTGTGGTATTAATGGTAGTTGCATGAATTTAGAACCCATGATTATGATTGGCGGAGGAGTCCATGGAACTAGCCAATTTACCTGGGGTACATCTCACTCGTGGGGATGTTGGGGCTCTGAACCGTCCTATGTTACTGTCACTTCCCCTGATGGCACCACTGGTATTCATTCAACCTATGCTGGCTGCTCTGGTGAAGGGAGTAAAACATTTTATAATATTACCTATAAGCCAACCCCAGTGTGTGTTTATCCTCCATTTATGTTTGTGGTAAGTAATACAGAGCCAAGCAATTGTGATAATGTAACTTGCTTTTATGCCCAATGCTGGAATGCCAGCTTGTTTAAATATGCGATTGTTACCCGCATGCCACGGTGGATACCCGTCCCTGTGGATGCTCCTCACGCTATGAGCTTATTTAGACTAAAAAGGGATTTTGGAATTACCGCTGCCGTCATTGCTGCCACTTCCCTAGCAGCGGTTGAAGCTGCCACTGCGACAGTTGCCATGAGCCATACTGTACAGACTGCACAAACCCTAAACAACCTTTCAGCCAACGTTGCATTGACTTTAGATGTTCAGAAAGGGATCAATGCACAACTGAAAGGAGGGCTAATGGTAGTTAATCAAAGAATTGATTTGGTGCAGGAACAAATCGATGTCCTCTGGCAGTTGGCTCAGCTAGGATGCCAATGGAAGTATGCTGGACTCTGTGTGACAAGCATACAATATGAGAATTTTACCCATGCTGCGAACTTGTCTAAACAACTGTCTAGTTATCTCCTAGGTAATTGGACTGGAGAATTTGAAACCATGATGAAGCAGCTGAGGGTGGCCATCGTTACCGTGAATTCCACCCGAGTGGATGCTGGAGTGGCTGAAGGGCTTTCATCCTGGATCTCTGCAGCTATGAATCATCTGAAGGAGTGGGCGGGCTTGGGAGTGTTAGCTGGCCTTCTGGTGTTGGTCTCCCTAGCATGTCTGTGGTGTATCTGTCGGATTAGGGACTCTCAACGACGCAGTGCAGCCATGATAATACAAGCCTTTACAGCCATAGAGGCTGGCCAATCCCCCCAAGCTTGGTTAGCTACCATGAAAGGTTGATCTGACGCATTCAGGGTGCGAGGCAAGGCACGGCACTCAAGGACGGCTATTTGCTGGCCTTGAGAAGAGCACGCCTGACTGCATGTGGGTTGGTGCCCAAGATCCCACCTCTGGAAAATGGCATCGAGCCAATCTGGCACTCTTTGAGTGGGAGACACCTAAAGAGGATCAGTATAAGGCTCTTGTTTCACAGAGAGCAGGCTTCTACTCTTACCTGTGACGTCTAAAACAAAAAAGGGGGAGATGTAGAGAGCTGCTTTGTTCTGTGCCTTGAAAATGGCGCTGGCTTCCGCTCTTCACCCCTGACTGGTGGACATTCTCTGACCCTAAACATCTTTATTTATGGCCAAATATGTGACCTGGCTTGTTTCTGCGTACTTAGCCCTATCCACATTTCCCACGTGGCTTGCTAGGGTTGGCTACCCAGGGGGTATTCAAGCAGCGAGCGGGCTTTTCCCACCTCATTGTTCTACTCAGAAATTGTTCAAGGTCCTGAATAAAGCTTAGGAAAGAGAGCCACGTGTGGCGTTTTTCTTGCTGGTCAAGTCGAACGCCGCATTCTGGCATTGATATGCCTCTGGCCAATATAAATCTACCTTACCTTCTTTATATGTGACTTGAACTCCTTGTCCAGCTGTCCAAATAATTGTCTTATCTTTGCCTCATTAGATTCATTTTCATATGTGCTAATGTTGACATTGACTTCTGTATGTTTTCCCTAAGGCAGAATACTTACTTTGGATATATAGCTTTGGATTTTTAGGAGAAAAAAAAAAAAGGCTCTCTCATTGTCCACGACATGGATTTACGAATCCTACCATAGGAAGTGGCTGTGAAGCTTCACGTGCCTTCAAAAGGCAATGCCCTACTGTCACTCATGTCATTTAACAGTTTAGGTCAGTCAGGCTGCAATTACTATTATCATGGGTACCATTTAAAAGCTAGTGGATGAGGTCCTTGTCTGCGCTGAGCACAGAGCAATGCTAGATGTGGGCAAGACATGTGCTTTATCCTCAAATATCTCCATGCAGGAAGCTCAGATACCCACCTCCTCCAGCAGGCACAGATGGCCAAGGTGGCAACAGTGGTGGCAGCAATTACCTCTGGTATCAACACGTAGCAGAGCCGCTTCTGTTGAAAAACACCTCTCCCTCCCCCTTCCTAGCATGAGTCTGGTGTTCACTCACCATGGCCCACCGAATTTATGAATTTTCATGCTTCTGTCCTTGCTGGTTTATATGTGGCTTGATTCCCCTGCGAGATTATACGTCCAGGAGGGCAGGCCATGAAGTGGGGGCACTCACCACAGCCTACAGCCCTCAAAGTCCCTCCTTTCTACAGAACTCACAAAGGTCCCTCAGGCAGAACATATATCTGAATTCATGGGGACTTGAACTGATGGAGCCTGGAGCTCAAAGAATCAAACATAGGTTTACAAAGGCTTTGAGAAGACGAAAAGAAGGTGCCCTTCATTCTGAGTACCAAACACAGTCCTGCAGACAGTGGCCACTCCCAGGGTCCAGAGCTAAGCACACCCCTGCAGACAGTAGACACTGAAACATCTGGTATGGTGAAGTGAGCATCTTTTGTCTGCATGCCCTCAACAACATCATGTAACCTTGCTATGCCTCAGTTTCCTCCTCTGCGAAATGAGGCTAATAATATACCCCCAGAATCCTTGTGAGGAGTCAGTGAGCTATAGCGTACGAGAAATACTGGGACTGCCCAATACATAGTAAATATCCAGGTGTTAGGAGTTACCTTTATTCTCGTCATTTACCTCCTGCCTTCCTGTATATGCCACGCTCTGCTGTGTGTTACATGGGACATGTTGCCCAGATGTGCACCCTATCCCTGCCCACATCCTTCTCTTGCTTACTATGCAAAACTCTACCTGTAACCTGCTGAAAATGTGCCACCTTTGTCCATGTGAGAAAACCGTTTCTATGGTTTTCTAGCCAAGGACCTAATTTGGAGACACTCAGTGGGGCTTTTGCATGTGGTTCTGTGCTTCAAAAAGCAGAATACCCAAGGCTGGCTAAATTATAAAGAAAAGAAATACATGTCTCACCATTCTGGAGACCACAGTCAGGAAGCTGGTGAGAGCCTTTTCAGAGCATCAGAACACGTTGGAGGACACCACGTGATCAAGGCAATGAGTCACTCTCTCGTGATAATGACGTCAACAGTGAGGTCAGAGCTTCCATGATCTGATCTCTAAACTTCCCACTGACCAACCCTGATGCACTGACCACAGGCCTCCAACACATAAACTTTGGGGAGCCCACAAACCATACCAGTATGGAATTAGGATTGCCTGCGTTTTCTAAGAAGTAAACATGGGGTAAGTGGAGAGAAGCTTGTGCTCCACTGTCTTGCGAGGTCACATGACTCAGGGGAATGCTGATCAAGAGCTGAGTCATGCCAAGCACACCATGTGTTTATAAACAATTCAGGGCAGTTCTGATTTTAGGTGTTTTAACCCGACTGCTAATTGCATCTCCCAACATGGCCATACTGGAGCACTCCAAATCATTTGGCCTCTGTTTCTCTTTACATGTGAAAGCTTGAACATACTATATGTTATCTTAATACTACATGGATAGGAAGATCACCTTCTATAATCTTGCTTTCAAGGACTTATTAGGAGACGTGGAATAACCAGTGTTGAGTTTTCTGTAGGAAAAAGACCAGACAGAAGATGGAAGTTTGTCTTTTAGAAGGGTCGGGTAGAGTTTAAGGCACGTGAATACCCCTTAGAGAAGTTACTCCACCCAGTTGCCTCCCTGACTTTTATGCTGTATTTTAATCTGTCCCCCATAAAAAAGACAGTACCTACACTTCTTTGGTTTGTTTAGTGCATATTCCTTGTACAAAAGGGCAGGCTTTGTGCTATGTGTATATGTGTATATCATGTACTTCGGTCACTCTTCCTTCACTTCCTTCTCTCCTCCAGCTGGTCCCCCTCAGTTCCCAAAGACCTATGCATCTGCTCTCATGGCTTATTGTTTCTGGACTCCACACATGAAACGAGTCACGGGATTTTCATTTGTCTTTCTTAATGCGGTGTTTTCTAGTTCCCCTCAGTTTTCTGCAAATGTCAAGAGTTCATCATTCTTTTTGGCAGTATAAAACTCCAGCGGAATACATTCAGGATTATCTTCATCCACTCATTTGTTGATGGGCATCCAGGCTGTTTCTCTTTCTAGACTGTAGCAATTAATGCAGCAAAAAGCACAGGTGAGGTGAGGGGGCCTGTATCATTTGGTGGGTTGACTTAGAGTCCTCTGGGTATTTAAGAGTACCAGAGCTGAGTCATTCGGCATTTTTCTGATTTCCATAGTGACTGCACTAATTTATATTCATGACAGCAGTGTGTTAGGACCAACCCCATCCTCGCCAGCATTTACTGTTTAATTTCTTGATGATAATACATCTCAGCCTCTTTCTCTCTAAGCCAGTGGTTCTCAACCCCCCTAATGCCACCACCCTTTAGTTACACATGCTGTGTTGACTCCCAACCATAGATTATCTTTATTGCTATTCCATAATTGTAATCTTGCTACTGCTATGAATCATAATATAAATATCTGTGCTTTCTGATGGTTTGAGGTGACCCCTGTAAACGGGTTCTTTGTGCCTTCCAAGGGATCGTGACCCACAGGTTGAAACCATTGTTCTAAAGGGTCTAATGCTAAAACAGTTTCTATGTCCTTCCATCCTGGTTGAGTTTTATCTTTCAGAGTGAAAGACATGGGAGACACATTTGAATCTTCTTTTCATTGACACTGTGCTTCTCTGGACCTTTGTCTCTTCATCTGTCAAAGTGAGAGGAGGGTGTTTGGAGATCCTTCCCGGCTACAGGAACACACGGCAGCAGACCAGGGAGTACCAAGACCACATTCTCTGGGAGAATAACTCAGACTAGGCCCAGAAATTCAAGCAAATTAGGAAGAGCTCAGGACCAGCTCTGCCCACCAGCCTACCCCATTCCCACTGCCTGTCTTTCCTTCCCCAAGGACAAAGCAGATGTGGGCAGAGCTTACTAATGAGAGGTAGACTGAGGCCCAACTACCCTCAGAACCCTTAAGAAACCTGTTAAAGGTTGGGTCTACTGAGAAAGGGAAAACGCCTCCATGTGGAAGAGACTTTCTATAAAGACTGATTATTATGAGTTGACTTGTATTGATGAAAAGTTCAGGGATCGAACACCCTGTGAAGTCTTCCACTGTAAATCTAGATGAGAGTCACACTCCACATAGCTGATACCCTCCCCGGGGAGGCTGGACACCCTCCAGTTATTTGAGCAAAGGTGGAAGGAGGAGGGATGTGCTCCCTTTTATGCACCTCACTGCCAGGGAGGCAGCACTTTGCTTCCTCTCCTCTTGCCCCTGAACTGAGCCTTGCCTTGTGCTATTCATCCCTTGGCACGTTAACTTCTGTGTGCAGTCTACAACCACACCCTTGGTTCCTCAGACCCACTACCTTGATCTAACAAGGATGGATGACTGCACTTCTCAAATTCCAGGACTGCAGGAGCCAAGCCTTGTAACAAATCTTATGGAGTTAGCTGTCTAAGGAAGTTGGTTATTGTGAGAAAGAAACTAGATTACACAAGGACTCATCTGCAGGAATCTAGAAGCACTCACAGATGCCTTATTGGCTGGGACCCTGAATAACAGAAATTCCAGAAGCTCTTGTTAAAACCTCAGTGTCCTGTGCTGGGTTGTTGAAATTCATCTCAGCATCAGCATCAGTTATTTGCCCTGTTGCTATGATAGCATCAGTTCACTTGCCCTGTTGCTATGGCAGCATCAGTTCACTTGTCCTGTTGCTATGACAACATCAGTTACTTGCCCTGTTGCTATGACAGCATCACTTCACTTGCCCTGTTGCTATGACAAAAATACCTGGCAAAAATGTCTCAAAAAAGGAAGGCTTAATTTTGCTCACACAGGTCTCGATACTGTCCATTATGGTAGTAAGGGATGGTAAAATGGCTTGAGGCAGCTGCTCACACAGTCTTAGTCAGTGCTGTGAAGAGACACCATGGCCATGACAATTCTTATAGAAAAAGGTATTTAACGGGGGCTTGCTTACAGTTTTAGAGATTTAGTCCATCATTATCATGCCAGGGAACATTGGCAGTACACTGGCAGACATAGAGCTGCAGAAGCCGCTGAGGGTTCTACATATAAATCCTCTGGCAGCAGGAAGGAAAAGACATTGGGTCTGGCCTGGGCCCTTGAAACCTCAAAGCTGACCTGCAGAGACACACTTCCTACAACAAGGCCACACCTCCTAATCCTTTCAAATAGTGCCACTTCCTGGAGACTAAGCAGTCAAACCTACAAGCCTGGGTGGAGGTGGGGGAGCATTCTTATTCAAAGCACCGCCCATAGCCACATCAGAAACAAACTAAGATGAACACTCATACCCAACTTTATTTCCTGTTTCTGTCTAGTCTGGGGATCGCAGCCCACATTTAGACTGTCTGCCCATCTCAACCTAATCTAGGAACTCCCTCATGGACCTACCTAGATGTTGTTGTTGTTTGTTTTTTTGTTTGTTTGCTTGAACACGGTAATTCTAAGTCAGATGAAGTTGACAGTCAAGATTAACCATCAAGGAATCTAAGAAAGGAAGTGAATGGTCCCCATGGCACCTCAAGATCAGATATCATAGTAACCTAAAAACCCTGAAAGAAGGTAGGCCCATCCAAGTCCATCATTCTTAGAGTCTTTGGTTACCACAGTGTCTAGAAATGGAGAAAGAAGTTTCCAGTTCTCTCTGTGCCAAACGAGGCATTGTTTCTTCTGTGATGAGCTTTCATCTACCTCACAGGTCACCCCCACCCTGTTACCCCAGGAGCCTCTGATCCCTGCATTCTTCTCTTGGCCTTTGTGGGTGTCTCATTCCTGCTGAACCGGTTATGGCGGGTAAGAAATGCTCCCCCGTGAGCATTGAGAGAAACCAAAGTTCCCACTTGGCCTCTCTCAGTGAACCCACATTTTCTTGTTATCCTCAGCTCAGTTGAACATTCCAACATCTCTGCTCCCCATTCCATGGCACCCGAAACATACCAGAGCTGTTGGTTTTGAACCCATCCTCAGCTCTGAAGAACTCTCTGGGTCTTCCTCCTGCAGCCTTCCCAGTTAGACAGTGAGTGATCCTCCTGAAGAGGCGGCCTCCTATCTCCGCATCCCCTCATCTGTCACTTCCGTCCTGGAGTGTGACTGCCACCCTGTTGTTGCCGAATCCTGGTGAATGGAGGAAACCGTGAGTGATTTTACAAGATACTGGTAAGATAATGGGTGGTTAAAATGGGCCTTTGGCGACTTAAAATGTTTGAATAAGTTATTTTTATACCGCACACTCCTGGGCCCAATATATCCTTAGAACTTAAGGTCTTAAAGCGAGTCTCCTTTTCACCTCCCAACTCCACTCTTCAGAGGTTGATGCCCATGGACGGTTCCTTCTGTTCTGAGACATTTACCTTTTTAAGTGTTTTCCACAATTGGAGAAATGCCGTATACATTGCTCATAAAAAATGTAAAATGAAAGATCAAAAGACTTCTGCACTCTAAAAGGAAACCAGAACATAAAACAAGTGATTGCTTAGTTTTGCTTCTTTCAACAATGCAATGAGTATAGGGAAGAGTTTCATAGCATCACGCACACACACACACACACACATACACACACACACACACACAGAGTTTTAATTAGAATGTGTCAGGCTGCTCCACAACAATTCACTTTGAACCCTCAGAGTCTTGACACAATAAAGGTTTGCTTCTTGCACAAGGAAACCCTGGTTGAGGTCAGACAAACATTCATGATGACTCTCTTCTGGGAAGTCATGTCGACTTCCCCCGATCTCGGCAAATTTTATGTTATCTTCTCATCATGTGGCCACCAAGGTCCTGAAAAGAGGAGAGGGAGAGAGAGACTTTTCCAGGGCCTTTTATGCTCAGGCTGAGAAATGGCACGTAGAACTCCCAGCCACATGTGCTGGCCAGTGCCCCTGTGACCTCAGCGTGACTGTGCTGGAGTGGGCAGCACTATTCTGCTGTGGGTCCGGAAGAGGAAGCGGCCTGCTGAGCACAGAGTATTGTGTTGGCTCTACAAAACTGGACCGTAAATCTATAAACACAGAAAATGAAAACACCATTAGAAAGTAACTCTGTGTATGAATGCATTATGAGTAATTTCTTGTTGTTGTGTACCTTGCAAATAATTCACTGGTGTATCAGCCAAACAATGGAAAACATTTTTAAAACAAGAAAAGTATCTTGATATTTTCTGTGCCTTTGACATTTCAGACAAAGCACACCCTTTTCAGTCTGAGGATGTGGCTCAGTTGGTGGAGCGCTTGCCTAGCACTCCTGAGGTCCTGAGTTCCATCTCTAGCACCATAAGAAGGAGCATGGAGACACAGACCTGAAGTCCTGCCCTGCACTTGGGAGTTCAAGGCAAGGCAGAGAGCTCCATACAACCCTGTCTCAAAAAAGAAAAAGACAAAGGAAGAAAGAGGGGAGAGAGGGAAAGAAGCAGACAGGCAAGAACAAGAACACATTCATTTTGAAGTTCATAAGACTAAGCAGGAGAGGATCAAATGAAGGCCCAGTGCCTTCCAAATCCGAGTTTTCTCTGATTCCAACATTCAGCTGCCCCTGGCTTCCTAACCAACGTATTTCAGTTTGTTTATAAGAAGAAACATGACTGATAGCTTTGGATTCTCCGCCCTTTTCCTTATTTGCTTAGAAAACATTCCCAATGATCAGAGTTTTTCAACAGAACTATGGAAAGTGACAAACCCACACTAATGGCCCTGTCTGCAGCCTCTTGGATGTCACATGAAGTCCTGAGGAGATAAAAAGCCTGGAGCCCACAGGAACAAGCCCCAGCAGGAACATGCAGAGCTCACATTCCCAAGAGAGCAGATCTGATGCCAATCTTCACACAGGCCAAACTGTGAATGGAAGCTGAGCCTAAGGGCTGAGACACATGAGCTCTGCCAAGCACTGCAAAATAACCCGCCATTCCCTCGGTAGACCCATGAGATTGTCTCCCCATGCCACTGATACCTGTAGGCTTAAGAGTAAACAGGAGAAATTGATGCAGATCTTTTGGATGCTAGTCCTACCTCAGAGGTTAAAAGGAAGAGATTGGGCACTCCGATCATTGAAACACTCACGTTCTCAGAGCCTGTGGCTTCTCTTTGTCATTCAATTTGACCTTGGGATGCTGGCAGATTTTGTTCCAGATTCTCAATGAATTTGGATCATTGCTCTCAATGTGATCATTCATTCCTTTACTTGTTGGATAACAACGCAGGTCGAGTGTTGTACAAGGTAAGCTCCATGACACGGATTTGGACTCAATGAAGCTGTTGTCGTGGGTAATTTGCCTCCTCCATCCAAATCCATATGGTGAAGCTCTAAACCCTGACATCTCCACTGAGAGACATGAGAGACAGGTCTTCATCATGGTGATCCCTTAAGTGTTATCATCTGACCCATGCCAGTTTCACAGTGAGTGGTGCCCAGAGAAGAAACGGAGGTTAAGGCAGAGATGCATAGGCAGAGGGGTGCAAGGAAATACCAAGAGAGGATCCTGCCTGCAAGCCAGGGAGGGAGGACTCAGCCCTGAGGCCCTTGATCTTGGACTTTCAGCCTCCAAACTTATGAAAGAATACTTTGTTGCTACAGAAGTCAGTGATACTTGCTTATTATAGTCCTCATATAGCAATGTATTAGATCCCCACCACTGGGACAAAGTACCAGGTGTCCACAGCTCTGTGAGTGTGTGTGTGTGTGAGCATGTATGGGGGTCAGAGGCTGATGCTGGTTGTCTGCCTCAGTCATTTTCCACCTTGTCTTTTGAGACAGGGTCTCTCACAAGCCTGGAGCTGATTTAGTTAAACTCCACCTACCCACTGTAGCACTAGGGTAACAATGACACATTGTTTCACTTGACTTTTAGACAGGTCTGAGATCAGAACTGAGGACCTCATTCTTGTAAGGCAAGCACTTTACCAACTGAGCCATCTTGCTGAGTCTGGTAAAACAAACGGTTATTTGTGTGGGCCGCCCCATGCACTGTGTGAGGTGTCCTGCATGCCAAGACCCAACTTGCACAACCTCTCTGACCTCCCCGCTGCCCTGCCAGGTCATCTGGTCCATTGACCATGCTCACACATTGAAAGACCTGGTCGATATCTAGGACGTGGCTTAGAAACTGGGGCATAGACCACTATCGACTAGTGGAGATGAGGCAGGCAAGGTCATGGGGAGTTCATTTATCCATTCAACCAGTTACTCATCCAGTCAAGAAACTGGTTCAGAGCCAGTGATTACTGACCCGGAGGTGGGAAGATAAATGGGAGTTGGTCTCTATGCTCGGATCCTCACCATCACACACCTAAAGATGTGGTGCTGGCTCCCCACCAATATGTGTGCTTTCCAGAGTGGGTTATGACTGGAGGGAAAAAAAGCCAGTACCTTACTAGTCCAGGCTGGGAGAGAGGAGAACAGGCAGAGAGACACACTGGGGCATATAAAGAAATGCTGATGGGTTTTTTTTTCTTGTATTCTCTCCCCCACCAGAATCTCAAGACACAGCACAAGTTAATCTGAAATTTACAGTTCTCCTGCCCCGGCCTTCTGAGTGCTCAGGTTACAGACAAGTGTCCCTACACTGGGCTAGGAATGCTGATCTTTCCTGGGGCTCTTGTTTGGGACAAAGAGATTCAGGTAACACCAGCTTTATCTTCCCAAGGTTCCTAGAGCCTCAGCTGAGTCTGCTTTTATAAATGGGGAGTCGTGCAGAACAGGATGAGGCAACACTCTGTGACAAGGAATTGGTGCAGTGCTGGAAATGAGGCTCAGCACACTTTACTGGCATGTGTAAAGCCCTGAGTTTAAAACCCAGCACCTTGGGGTTAGGTGTGAGGTCCAAAACCCAACACCGGACAGAAACCACAGCTCCAGGCTTTCTGACGCTGCTAGAGATGGCCCAGGCTGTCCAGGTAGAGAACGCTGCCGCAGGAAAATGTGGTTGAGGGAGGGAAACCTGGAAAAGACTGAGACCCAGAGCCATGCCAAATGGCTTCACTGAGCTGTTCTTAATTCCCAAAGAGGTTAAGGAACTTGTAACGGTGCTGGGAAACTGGGGAACAAACTGCAGAAGCTGCCATTCTTCTTTGCAAGTCTAGCCTGCTGGGCCCTGGGAAACTTTGCAAGCCAAGGTCATTTGGCCTTTGAGGGTAGAGGTGGGGAGATGGGAGAGAGGTTTCGTGTGCCTCTCTTCTACTTTTCCTCTTCTAGTTAAATACAAACCAAATAATGAATGTGCTGCCGAGGTTCTCAGGACATGTGGTAGCAGCAGCTGGGTGTGTGTGCTGAGCTCTGGGGGAACTCCTCAGTAGATGGGGCCACAGCGGGGGAATGTTTAACCAGGGAGGGTGCAGGGAGTCCGCATTCCCCAGAGCTCAAGCCGCAGCAGTGACCTTGGGCCTTCCAGAAAATGCTGAGCGGGGTTTCTGCTGCTCAGAGCCCCCTCCACTGTCCAACCAAGGCCTGGGCTTTGCTCAGATCCCTTTACCTTCCCTGCCACAGCAAGGGTCCACCAGAGATGATAAAGGGACCTTACAAACCAGGACAGAAGTACTCTGAGGTCGGGTCACTTTTTTAGAGAAAAATACTGAGCACAGAAATGGGGGTCCATGCTAAGCAAGGCTCTGGGTCACCCTAGTCAAGGATGTGTAGAAAGGAGGAACCTAGTGACCAGTCACAGCCTCCTTGCTGTCCCACCAATAGGGGTGGCTTTCACAGAGGACCCTTGAGGCCCCATTTGCAACATGGAGCTGGCTCAGGACTAGATTCCCAGTAGTTCACACTGGCTCAGGACTATACTCACACAAGTTCACACTTAGTTTAGGACAAGATTCACAGTAGTTCACACTTGGCTCAGGACTAAACTCACACTAGCTCAGACTGTGTCTTCATTTGAAGGCAAGAAGGATCCCATACTGTCTCTTGTGTCTTTGCACTTGAGGTGATTCCATCATGAAGCCCCACCCCCCACGACTTCATGTCAGGAGTTTCTGTATGTTTCTCTGCAATCCCCCAATCCCACAGCTGGCTCAGTCCAGGCACAAGCCGGGTGCTGGACTGACTTCCTCTCTTGAGGCGCCACCCACCCTGCCTCCAGATTTATCTTTCTGTGATCATTTGAGGGGGAGTGCAGGAGAAAGCTGTGCTGTGCAAAGGCCCTGAGGCAGGAGTGTTCACCGTCATTACTAGGAACCTAGTTGGGACCATTTGGAGTCCTGGCCTCCAGCTGCTCTTCCCTGCTAGAGATCTTTACTTTCCTTCTGATTTGAGTTACTGAAAGCTGTGTTAAAGTTGTTTACCAGCTCTGCTTCACGAGCACGTGTTGCCTTGGCCTTGAGGATCAGAGGATAAGGTTTTCACCTATTGGCCCACGTGACTGTTGGGTATATAAGCCTCCATGGTGCTATTGAATAAAGGACTTCTTACCAGTGACTAGAGGTCCGTGTCTCTGTCTGGATGTCTCTGTCTCTGTCTGTCTGTCATTGTGTGTTTCAACCTCCAGCCCCTTGGCCGAAGCTCACAAATTGTATGATGGCACATAGAGCACAGACAGGCCTTGTGCTCTGCAGAACCTGAAGGAGGCCACAGTGACTTCAGGACAGACTGCAAGGCGTGATGGAGCAGAGCGATGGTTGGTATAGCTGCTGTGACTAAATCTGGCAATCTATTCACAGAGATGCCTGCTAAGATTCCCAGTGGATACTCAGACCTCATTTACACTGTTTTCTCCTATACACATGACTTAGTCAGTATTCTGTTGCTGTGAAGAGACACCATGACCGTGGCAACTCCTATAAAGGAGAGTATTTGATTGGGGCTTGCTTACATTTTCAGAGGTTTAGTTCATTATCTGCATGGTGGAAAGCATGATAATACACAGGCAGACATGGTACTGAAGGAGCCAAGACTTCTGGACATCTGGATCTACAGGCGGCAGCAAGAGAAAGGCAGTGGGCTTGGCTTGAGCATTTGAAACCCCAAAGCCCATCCCCAGTGACACACTTCCTCCAACCAGGCCACACCTACTCCAACAAGGTCACATCTACTAATCCTTTTCAAGTAATGCCATTCCTTAATGACCAAGCATTCAAATATATGAGCCTATAGGGGCCATTCCTAGTCAAACCACCACACCATACATACCCATGATAAAATTCAATCAATAAATTGGACACAGTAGAAGACTGACAACAAGTTGTAAAATGGAACAATTGAGGCAGTATACCAGATAATAAAATGTGAATAATTTTCACATAATTTCTATTCTTGCACACGGAAGCCATTGGTAACTACAATGAAGGCAGCTGGAACACACTCACCGTGAAGACTCGACAGTCTATTTGATAACAGAGATGACCACTAAGTAGTGGGGGCTACGGTATGCAGTGACTAATGCCTGTTGGCATAGGCAGTAGGCAACAGATGGGGATTAGAGCGTTCAGTAAATGATTAATGGCATTTGTGTATGGAATGTAGATATGCTAGACAGAGATGGTTCTACCCCAGGTAGGACAGGCATGTGAGAGGGTACAAGGTTTCATAATGCTATTCCGAGGAGAGCAGCACTGAAAACTTACCAATTGTTTACTTCCAGAAGTGTCCATTTACCATCTTTAGAACACAGTGACTGTGAGTAACCGAAGTCACAGGAAGGAAAACTGTTGGAAGGGACCACTATGTCTTAGGCATGGGCCTTAAGCAGCAGAATAACACCTCCTCTGAACGTGCAGTTTTCTGAAATGTGCCGAGCTGGTTTCTACTGAGACCTCCAGCCTGAGTTCACTGGTGGCTCTTGTGTCCCTGTGTCTCACTTTGTCCTCCTCTGTACCCACAGTGCCTTGGTCTTCTCTTGTTAAGACAACATTCAGATGCTTTCGGGCCACCCTCATTACCCTCTAACTGACTTTTAGAGATCCTCCCTCCAAATGCAGTCACATTCTGAGGTTGGGGTTAGGGTTTCAGCATGTAAATCCTGGGGATGCAGCTCTGCCCATACAGACAAGACCTAGCAGAGTCACAGAGTGACCTGATAGATTATTCTACGTTGACCCGAGGCCAGCAGAGAAGGGGATCAGAGGAACAACATACTTTTCCAAAAGACTCTCTGGGCTGATATGGTGGCTAGAGTCCAAGAAAGTCTTGTCTCAACTAAAGGAGAGGTCTCAGGAGTGGACAGCAGGGAGAGCCTGGTGAGGGAGTATAGTGGGGCATTTTGGGTAGGAAAATGGCTGGTATTTGGAACTTGAAAACTGAAATGGCAGTCCAGGCTGATGGGTGACTAGAGACAGAATGTGAGGGGGAAAAGTGGCTAAGGTCACATAACCTCAGCACACTCCCCTACTAAGTGGCTTTGGGGAGGGACTTCATGTCCCTTCATGAGGAGATTGGTTGCCTACTAATGATGGACCAGGAGGTAATAGATCCTTAGGGTATTCACGGTATTGGCACAACAAGTGAATCTCTTCTGGACTGGGGATGATTCGTTCAGCCCCATGAGATGCCTCCTGGGCATTGGAATCTATCCAATACCCCAGAGCTCATCAGAACACACACCGTAGCTGCCCCTCAAACTGTATCGTCTTGCACACTTCAATCTCAACTCTTTGTGTTGAGTCATTCCACATGATCCTTCAGGTAGGGAGGATATCCCAGACCCTGTGACAAAATAGCATACAGTTGAGACTGAAATCCAGGCTCTGGCTGTGTGATCCTGGCCCATCCCTTTACCTCTGTATGAGGAGGGTCATAACTGTCCATGGGCCGCCGCGAGCAAGAGATAAGCCTCTACAATGGTTAACTAGGGAGAGAACATTTTATCAGCCATTAGCCTTTATCTAAATTCTACATGTGACCATAGTGAAAGATGCTAACCCTTTCCTCACACCACATCCCCAAGGCTTCTCAGAGGCCGGAAGACAGTGCAGGCTGCAGATCACACAGCTTTGTTTGCTGGAGACCAGAGATCTCAGCTGAAGCCTTCAGCAACAGCTTGGCTAACTTGGGTACTCTCACCACTACAGACCACAGTGGTCTTCTATGGAACACACCCTGGCACATGATGGTATCCAAAGCGTCCCATCCTTTCTTGCAACTGTAGGCCAAGTCACAGGATGACATCAGCCTTGCTTTCCAGACCTCATCAACCCAGCCACTTCCTGCCTCCTCTATTCTGGTATCATGGCCACCCAAGGTGGTAGGCTCAGGTTAATGTAGGCTCAGAGTGTTGAATACGATCAAATCTCAGAGGTATAAATCATCTTGAGTTATCTGTTACATCGCAGTGACATCTGGCACCAGTGTTTCTTCCAAACAGTTTCCTCCCCGCCCCCATCCAGAACAGCTGCTCTGCGTTGAGCAGCAGTGTGCAGTCAAAGGGCAGGGGAGAAAGAGCAGACACAGGTTCTTTCCTACTGCTTCCTGCCACTGTGGGAGATGCTGCTCTGGCTGGCACTCCCCACTGCCATGAAACCTGAGCCCTCTGAAACTGAGCCAAATTAATATTCCCCTTCGAAGCTGCCTGCTGCAGACAGTTCACTAGTGTCAAGAAAGTAACAATTACACAGCTTCATATGGCCCACAAACATACATGTGTTCCTTTCTCTATTTTGTATGCGCGCACACACACATATCTGTATGTTCCAGTAAAAGTCCTTACCTGACAGGTTGAAGTTAGCATCTCTGTCTACACTAACTTCATGTAGAGGGGATTGGGGCAGAATTACTGCTGCCTCTGTGCTTGGAATGTCAACTCTACAGCTCTCCCTGTCTCCTGGCCTCCACATGCTGGGAATCTGAATTCAGGTCCTCATGTTTGCCCTGCAGCACTTAAGGATCCCAGCCATCTTCCAAGTCCCTCCATCTTTTTGTTTGCTTGGTGTTGGTCAGAGTGTTGGGGTGGAGTGGGGAGGGGCTTACTGTACATACATGAAGATGGAAACACCTTTTAGCGACAATGCAAAGTGGTCTGTGATGATGCCTGCACCCCTCCCGTCCACGATGGCTGCACCTCTCCAGCCCACGGTGGCTGCACCCCTCCAGTCCACGATGCCTGCACCCCTACAGTCCACGGTGTCTGCACCCCTCCAGCCCACGGTGTCTGCACCCCTCCAGTCCACAGTGGCTGCACCCCTCCAGTCCATAGTGGCTGCACCCCTCCAGTCCATACTGGCTGCACCCCTCCAGTCCATAGTGGCTGCACCCCTCCAGACCACAGTACCTGCACCCCCTCCAGCCCACAGTGGCTGCCTGTCTCTGGAGATATGGTCTGTCAGTTGGGCTAGGGTCTCTTTCCCGACTAGCTTTGGGGCAGCTGCCAACACAACAATCCCCCCCCACACACACACACACAGAGAACCCAGGCAGTCAGCTGCCCCGGGTCAAATCTGGAATGCGTTGTTTCGTTGTGTAATTAACAGTATTCACTTTTAGGGCCTGCCTTGGGGCTGGCTGCCAAGAGCATTCCTGAGGGGTCAGAGGGAGCCTGTTTACTGGGGCAGGAAGCTCCTGCCAGGAGCTCAGCAAGCCTCTCTGGGCCCTGCTGTGTGCCAGGCCTAGAGAACCACAGAGATGGGGGTGAATTGTAAGAGAACCGCTGTGGGAAGGTCAGTGCTAATCAATGAGGATGACAACAGAGGACCCAGAGGGTGGCTCCATGGACCGTGAGCACCAATGTCCCCTCTATCCTGAAGAGTGGGCCATTTGTAAAGATACTTTTCAGATCCATTGAGCATTTAAAAAAAATAGCTTACTCTTTCTTCCTTTCAAAACTACAAAGGGCTGCGGAATGTGCCTGTTAAACAGCATAGGGTCCTCACAAAGCACCCACGTGGGCTGTGAACATTTGCCTCCCTCCCCCAGCATTTTCTCCCAGGTTTCAGAGTGATAGCACCCATGAGAGCTCACAGCACTGAAGCTGTACCCAGGCCTCACACAGAAGCCTGTGGGTTCAATCCTCACAGTGTGCATGGTCCCAAGTGTGCATTTTACACAAGGGACTCGTCACCCCAGACAGGAAGGATGAGATGAGTCGGGATTCATAATAGGATACCTGGCTCCCTTTCTGAGCACTTGCTTGACCCAATGGCAGGAAGTTCAGTAACTCATCACCTTCATTAGAAGCCAGAATTTGCTCAGATGGAGTCCATTCTTTGCTGCCATCAATGAGACAGGTAGTATTGCATGTGGTATTCTTGCCTGGAATTCCAAACCTAGGGAGGTGGAGGCAGGAGGATTTGGAGGTCAAGGCCAGCCTTCCATTTTTGAGATCTTGTTTCAACAAAACCCATCAACCAACCAAGCAAACATAAGAAAGAAGAAACTGCGGTGGTGTTTGCCAAGTTTCTGAAATCTAGAACCATCTGAAAAGAGAGCCTCATTAGAGGAATTATCTAGATTAGTAGTTCTCAACCTATAGGTCACAACCCCCTTAACAACCCCTTGTCTCCAAAAATATTTATATTTCTATTCATAGCAGTAGCAAAATTACAATTATGAAGTGCAACAAAAATAATTTTATGGTTGGGGTCATCACAACATGAAGATGTTTTAAAAGGTCGCAGCACCAGGAAGGTTGTGAACCTCTGATCTAGATCAAGTCCGAGGGGATTTTCTTGGTTGTTGGTTGAGGGCGGATGACCCACTCTCAGGGTGGGTGACACCATTTCATGGGCTGGGCCCTGAACAGTATAAGAGTGATGAAAGCCAGCTCAACACAAGAGAGCAAGCAAGATGCTTTTTATCCTCTCTCTGTTCCTGACAGTGGATGTGATGTGACTTGCGTTCCTGCCTTGCCCTGCCTGACGTGGATTATGACCTGTGACTGTAAGTCAAACAAATCCATTCCTTCTCGATGCTGCTTCATAAAAGCCACAGAATGCAACTAGGACAGAAACCAAAGAAAATGATTAAATATGCACAGTGGGGAACAATAGAGGGGAGCAGAGTGGAGGAAGATAAAATATGGCCTATCTTCTCTTGAGCAGAATCTGAAGATGTGTGTGAATATATATCTATATACACAGCGCATATATGTTCTGTGAAAGCGGAAGGGGAATGTTTGGGGAAGAAAGCGAACCAACAAGAGTGGGGGAGAGTGAGGGTGAGCAAGACCAATGATATGTATATATAAAAATATCTTGTTTCCTATTCTAAAAAAATCATTGAAAAAAAAAAAGAACTGGCGTCTGCTCACCACACATCTCCATGAAAACGCTACTCTGTGAGCTGCACACACTGCTCTCCAAGCTGGTCTGGTGCCATTTTCATGGTTGTCACAACAGGTCACCTTGCTTTCAGGAGGATGCTGTGCTCTGAGTTTCAGCATCCCCTAGGTAATTTGCCTGGTCTTCTCCAAGGGCACTTTGCAGTGTCTTCCTTTCTGCTCCATATGCAGTATCTAAAGGAGGTCTGACACAGGCTGTGGAGCTCCAACCAGGCTGCTTTCTACAAGAGGGATACTGAGTGAATGGTTTGCACATGTGTACCTACTACCTAAGTCTTCCCTGACTTCTGGAGGGACTGGAGAAGCCAGCGGAGCTTCACTACTTCCTTCCCCACTCCCAGTGTAACTGGGAAGAACCGTACTTCACAGCTTCAGTGTGCTTGGCCTTTTCCATTGCCCTGTGGATGACTTGGAGAAGCTTTTGATTTGAAAATAAAGCGTCATGCTCAGGAACAGCAAAAACTGCATGTGGTCAGCACCATCCTCTGGGGATACTGGGTTGGGCCTGGAAGTTCTGGTATGTAAGCTACACATAGCTGCCATACACAGATAGCCGAGATACTAGCTGGATGCAGTCTCTGTACCCCACAGTCAGGCCCTTGTACAGTGCACAGCTTAGCCCGCCTTACACGTCGTTCTGGTCAGTGCACTAAAGGTCTTCCTGAGCAGCCGGCACTCAAATCCTGGTGTGGGAAGTCCTTCTGTCTATGTGTTGCTTTTATCGGTTAATGAATAAAGAAACTGACTTGTCCTATAGCAAGGTAGATTTTAGATAGGTGGGGAAAGCTAGGCTGAATGCTGGAAGAAAGAGGGTGGAGGCAGAGAGAAACCATGGGGTCACCGCCAAAGACAGAAGCACTGAAACTTTGCTGGTAGACGACAACTTCGTGGTGATGCACAGATTAATGGAGATGGGTTAAATTAAGATGCAGAAGCTAGCCAATAAGAAGTTAGAGCTAATAGGCCAAGCAGTGATTTAATTAATACAGTTTCTGTGTGATTATTTCAGGAGTCTGGGCAGCCGGAAAACAAACAAGCGTCCTTCCTACAACAAAACCCATCTTTAATTTCTTATTATTCTATGTCCGTGGACAAGGTCTTTAAAGTCTTTGTTTCAGTTTCTTGGTGTGAAGTAGATTCTTGATGGAAATCACAGCGTCTTCCTTATATAATGCAGCCAGAGAATAAAGTTAAAATATTGGAACCTTCTGAGAATATCTGGAGTATAAGGACCCCTTGGCATCCTCTATCAGGCTGCCAACAACACCCCTGCTTCTGTGTACACATCCCTACCACTTTACCCGCCACCACCCCCACCTTTCCTCTCACACCACAAAAAAACCTTCTTTGCAGATGTTCTTGGGAAGATTGCCATGTGGGAATCAGAAGGGGATGGATCTGGTGTCCTGGCTCCTTCCCTCCATCCTGGTGACTCCCAGCACTCTTTGGCCCACCTGTCCCCCATAGTGTGGAGCTTTGTTCGTGTCTGCCATCTGTGGGGGTGCCTTGCAGGAGGTTCACAGAGGATGTTTTTCTACAGCTGCCGTGATTCTGGGGACCAGAAGCAGAATCAGGAGCATGTGAGGCTTGGAGGGAGGATGGCTATAAAGAAGTACCCATAGAGAGCTGGCACAAAGCTGCATGGCTTTGCTGCCCCTGCTGAGTTGCAAGACATGGCTTCATGTGTTGAGGTGTGTAGGGTCTCTGCATCCAGTTCTGCTCACTGTCCAAGATCCAGCCCCATCTTCTGGTAGTCTGGCCCCTACATCTTCCAGTGCTTAGCTCAGTCCTTCCTACAGGTGCCAACCTGGGTTTTAACACCCTTAGTTGCTTTATTATTGTTGGGAGATTGAACGATTTCTACGGGCAGAGGTTGGGGTAATGCAAGGCACGGAGGGTGGAGGCACAGGCAGTGAAAATATACAGTGAAAAGGTTGTGAGGTTCAGTTTCCAGGTCCCATTGAAAGGGACATGCCACCTCTATGAGTTTATCCTCCTTGGCAGTATCACCATTTATGCATGCCTACTCTTAACACTTAACACTGGGCAGCCACATGGCCACCCCTTGGTCCTTAGGACAGTATTTTAGTTACTTTTCCTTTTGATGGGATAAAATACCCTGATCAAAGCAACGTAAGGGACAAATCAAAGCTCACAGTTCAAGGGTACAGCCCTTCCAGGGGAAAGTCAAAGCAGAGGGCATTCCAAACAACTGCTCAAATTGTCTCCCAGCCAGGAGGCAGGGGTACTGGCCTCACTTTCTCCTTGTCTATACAGTCAGGACCCTGGCCTGCAGAGCACTGGCCCAACACTTAGAGTGGATCTTTCTACCTAAGCCTCATCTAGATAGAGAGTCCCTCACAAGCTTCCAAAGGGGGAGGGGGGTAGTGGACTAAACAGCAGCTCACAAGTGTGTTTGGAGGCTTGTCTCCTAGGTGATCCCAGATCCTGGGGAGATGACAATCAACAGTAACCAAGAAAACCAGGAAGACCTGGGAAGACACAATAGAGACCCACAGGCAATCTGGCCCACATTCCTTGTCTTTCCCTAGGGGCAGGAGACTCATTGCACAAGGTGGCTCTGAGTCACAAGCTTGGGCCCCATAGTCCCCTTAACCTCCAGGCCCTGGTATGCATTGCACAGACTCAGCAAACTTTGAATATCTCAGCCTGGGAGGAGCAAGCAGTCCAGCATTGCTGTAGCTGTCTCCTCTAGGCCTGAAAGATCCATTGCTTATTGCCATCAGAGCTATGGGCTGCGGTGATGGACAGAAGCCATGCCCTGTAGTCATGGCAACGAAGTTTGCAACAGACAGACTCATTGCATCACCTCCTGCTGCTCCCGGGTGCACATGGTTTTGGGGTGCTCAAATGAGTGTATAAGAGGTAGAAATTGATTAAGGATGGGACTCCAGGGGCATAGCTTTTCAAAATTGCCAGTCATGCTGGAATTAACTTTTTAGGGGTGCAATTACCTCAGTTACCCATGTTCCTGTGAGTCACCCCTTATCCATGCTTCTGTAAGTAACCTGGGGCTCTTGTATGTAGCCCACCATTCATGCTCCTGAACTCACCCTTACCATGGCTCCCGTGGATAACGTTCACCCAGATTCCTGTGGATAACGCTCACCCAGGCTCCTGGTGGTAACCCTTATCCAGTCTCCTGTGGGTAGCCCTGATATTCACCGATTCACCGAGCTGGACTTGGGTAGACTCATTTTTTCAGTCTGTCAGCGTCCTATCTTGAATATCCCAAGTTTTCCCAGGGAAAGTTATACAAGTACCCGGTCCTCCTAGACCCTGAAACTAGGCCTACATGGACAGGTCAAGGGTCAGGCTTGAAACTGTGTTTATTCTATTCAGGCTGTAGCTCTGGTACTATCCCCCCTCCCCCTCACCACCCTCCCAGCCCCACCCCCTCACCCCTAGGTCTCAGTGGTGTCATTTTATTGTGTTTGCCTGGAGGATTTAGAAACCAGGTGAAGAGCACCTGGCTCAGATCCCCCACCAGATAGTGGTAGGAAACTCCCACTGAGTTTGTTCTAGGGAGATTGTGGGACAGTGACACACCACACACGGACCTCCCAGTCCCGTGATGGCCATCCCATGAGCCACTCTGATCCCAGGCTCCTGAAAAGGCAAGACCTAACCACTTCCATCCATCTGACTGTTTGGCCTACAGGCTGTGTTTATATGATTATTCCAAAGAAGGGCTGGTCCCTACACATAAAAGTAGTGTCTGAATCCCCATTCCCCTATGGCCACTGCCTGCAGTTATTGTGATATGTCTGTAGGTTGTTTCTGCTGATTCTTGAGGATTCTGTCTCTCTGTCTGTCTCTGTGTGTGTGCACACGTGCACATGTGCATGTATGAGTGTGTGTGTGTGTGTGTGTGTGTGTGTGTGAGAGAGAGAGAGAGAGAGAGAGAGAGAGAGAGAGAGAGAGCGCAAGAGAGAGAGACAGTTGAGTTAAGGTCTCCCTAGCAACAGCCCAAAAGGTGTCAAATGCTTCTGTGAGTCTCTGTAGCCACTACACACAATGCTCCCATCTCTTGATCTGCTCCCCAAAGAGATTTTAGTTTGGGGATGGTGCAAAACAAGGTATAAAACATTAGTTCCTATAAAACTGTTGTTCTTCACCCCAGTGGGTCCTTTCCTCCATCATGGACTGTTTTGGGGGCCATTGTAACTATAGGACCCTGGTTCTGGTCTGAGTGATCCTGGGAAAGTAACCTAATCACTCTGAACGTTACTGTCTTCACTTGATAACGAAAAATATTCATCTTGATGCCGAGGATGAATAAACAGCCATGCTGCAATAAACAATATTTGATTTGAACTCCTTTTTTCCTCATTGTCTTGTTAGAAATAATCATATCTTCTCTCTCTCTTTCTCTCTCCCTCTCTCTCCCTCTCTCTCTCTTTCTCTCTGTCTTTCTCTCTCTTTCTTTCTTTCTTTTAGTTGATGTACTAACAGATCCAAACAAGTGGCTGCTTGCTACCATCTGACCCTGCCACACCTCTTACTGGTTAGTGAATCTGTGTCTAGGAGCTGGATAGGAAGGAAACCCAAGACAATATCCCAATTTTTGGCATTTATTGGGCACCACTGCAAGACTAGCCTAGAGAGCTGTGTGTAGACAGCGAAATGCCAGTGCCATACAGTACTTCTCAGGATTCTAGTTAGTGTCACAGGGACCAAGAGGGCGTGACAGGACTAGGATAACTCATAGCCATAGGGAGGAAGAGAAGTTGAATCTCCCCTCCATTTCTAATAAGTTCCCAGGTGCTGCTGGTGGACAGCAGGAGAGGAGAGAAATGTGGGGGTGAGATGGGGGACCCAAATTCTCACCGGAGTGTCATCGCTTGGCTGCCTCCTGGGTGACAGCCACACTGACTGTGGACAACAATGCAGCTGTACTGTCTCTCACTGAGAGCGCTCAGATGGCTCTGCCAGGTGCTAGCTCTGGATGGACGCTGGACAGAAGTCACCTCTCTGAGCCTGGCCACACCCCTGCCCACCTGGGCTCATGGTCCAGGGGAGGGAGGGTGAATATTGTCCTACGATGTCACAGCGCCCACTTTTCCCTGGACACTGGGATGCAGTTGATTCTGAAGGGAGACTTGCCACCAGAATCACCCTGGAACCCTAGAGAGTTGAGGCTGGGAGGCTTTCTGTCAATTTCCTTGTAAATGGAGGGTTGTGCTGTCTGTGGGTTGAAATACAGGGTCAGCTGTATCAACGGGAAACCAAATTAACAGTGCAGAAGGAGACGGGAGTTCCTGTCTCCTACCACAGTCTGGCTCAGTCGGTCCTGCTCCAAAGGTTACACAGCCTTTTCTAGTATGCCAACAGTCCCAGCTAAGGGTGTGACAGTGGTGACTCACCCAGGCCACGTGATCCCCGCGCGGCTGGCAGAGAACATAGTGATTGATCTTGTGGTCTCTGGAGTCACGGACACAAATGGCACTTCTCACTTCTGTTCACGAACCACAGATCACAGGTGAGCTAGGCCCCATGGGCTGGCCTGACTGCAGTGAGGTCTGGACAGGAAGCCTGAGTCTTTGTGTCCCCATATTCAGGGACCTCAGGGACCACAAAATAGTACCTTCCATCACACCGTTGTAGAAAGCGGTTCCTCCTAAAATGTCACTCTCTGTCACCTTGCTTTCTCCTTTGTAAGTGGGAGAAACATATAGACATAGCCATTTCCTTGTGGGCGGCTGTTGTCGTTTTTAGTTTTCTAATGGATTCTTTGTGGATTTCACATCATGCGTCTTGTTCCCACTCATCTTCCCGTCCCTGTGAATCCACTCTCTGCCCTTGCAATCTCACCCCCCCCCCAACACACACACAAGATAAAATAAAATATAGCTTAAAAGAAAGTAAAAATCTTATTGTGGAGGCTGTAGTTCATACATTTTACTTCCAAGTGTTCATTGTAATAAGTTATTGGTCTGGTTCAAGGCCTCTGGTTTCTGCTATACTATCGATTCTGGGCCCTCACTTGAGCTCCTCTGGGATATCCTATGTTATGGAAATTCTGGAACTTTGGGTCTGCAGGACCTGCCCCTTCACGCGCTCCAAAGATCATAGCTCAAGTGGAAGCTGGGCACGGTGGTATACTGCAACCCTAGCAAATAGGGAGGCTGGGGCAGGATCTGTGCTTGAGAGTTCAGGCCCAGCCTTCCGAGTAGCTGTTTTGTCCCATTGAACTTCTTTTGGACTTTTCTAGAATTCAGGTTAGTTATGTGAGAGCCAAAAGTTGTGTTTTAAGTTTTAATTACTGTACCCAAGAGACCCGTGACATAAAATGTCACTTACCCAAAGATAAAGGGTTGCGGCCTTGCCCCTCTTGTGTCCGTTAACTATTGCATATGATCATGCAGTGACCTCAGACCAGGAGACTATCTGAAGCTGCTGATGGGGTTCACAGCAGATGACCGTCTCAGACAGTGCTCCTGGCAAAGGAGACTGTGCTGTATCCTGAAGGTGAATCAGGCAGACAGCGTGTGATAGAGTGCACTACACGGGTTAATTGGGACTCGGCTATCTTGGTTTGCTGTGTGTGGAAATTTGGGTCAAGTGCATTCTGTGTTTTAGTGAGGTCTGATGTTATGTTCCTGGCTCCAAAGCTTATATATGCCTGGCTCGTCTTGGTGCCTCCATTGTATATGAAAGATAAAAGATGCAGCCAAGGTTGCTGCTGACAGCGCTTTTATGATCAGAGAAGAACAAGTCACAGGATGAAGCCAACACAAGAAAAGATAGGACAGAGATGGGAGACAGTAAATCTTGTTGACAGCCATAGACGTTCTGGATCAAGTCTCTTTGAAGTCCTTCCCAATTGCTGAGTTTTTTTTTCTTTCCTTTTAACTAACAAATTTCCTTTGTTGTTTGGTTCAGATATATGGTAGGTGCTGTCTCTTGCAACTAAACCATTGTAACTGCTTTGAGAAGTCAGAGCAGTATCCAGAAAGTAGCAAGTAGCAGATCAAATTAGCAGCCTTGAACTCAGACCCCCATGTCACCAACACATCTATCCCTCAACCTTGAAACTAGATGAAATGCAGGTGGGATGGGGACCGGCGATGGTCTTTAGTGGACACAGCCATCCATAGGAGTGAGTCCCTGTGTAGTGTGGATGAATGGAGGTCTCATAAGTCGTACACTTGGAGCTTTAATGACACTGATGTCTGTCGGTTTTCTGACGCTGACAAAATGACCAGGACAATGAGCATTAAAAAAAAAAAATAAAAGATTTGACTAAGTTCTTTGTTTCGGGGATGCTAGTCTGTGGTCACCTGACTCTGTGGTCACCTGACCTTTGTCAATTTGGGCCTGTTGAGATGGCATAGGACACATAGTGACAGTCACCTCATGGTGACTAGGAAAATATACACAACACACACACACCAGAGAGAGAGAGAGAGAGAGAGAGAGAGAGAGAGAGAGAGAGAGAGAGAGAGAGCGCAGAAGTAAAGGGCTTGCTGCAAAGCCGGAGCACCTGAGTTCCACACTCGGGACCCACATTGTGGAAGGAGAGAACTGCTTCCCATTGCTTGTTCTCTGAGCCTCACAGGCCACCATGACATGTGCATAGCCTCATGCACAAATATGTCTTAGACAAAAACAGTCTGACGCTATAAATTTTGTTACACACCAGTGGAAGTTGATGGGGTTTTTTGTTTGATTGTTTTGTTTTGTTTTTTATTTTTTTATTTTTTTTAAGTGGTTCCAAACTGGGTTCCTGAAAGGCTGTGTGGTTTGGGGAAGCTCCCTCAACCTCTCTGGGCCATTGCTATTGCTGAGAAATTGAGTAAACAATCATATTAGGCCAACTAATAGCCCACCAGTGATATCCAAGTAGAGTTCCCTGATGATGTGTGAGGGGTTCTGTGTTCGTATGATCAAGCTTTGGACCTTGTAGAGGGAAAGTACCCTAATGCGGGATGCTCAGTGGGCAAAAGTACATGCTGGGCAAACCTGATAACTTTGGTTTAAGCAAAAATAAAAATCTACATAGGAAGTCAGACAAAGATGGGTATGATGCATGGTGGTGCATGTCTTTAATCCCAACACTCGGGAGGAAGAAGTGGGTAGAGCTCTGAGATTGAGGCTAGCCTGGTTTACAGAGTGTGTTCCAGGATGGCCAGGGCTACACAGAGAAATCGTACCTTGCAACACCAAAACCAAGAGAGAGAGACAGACAGACAGACACACACACACACACACACACACACACACACAGAGAGAGAGAGAGAGAGAGAGAGAGAGGAAAAAGAAAAGCAGATGAGGTACTGTGCATCTGTAATCCCAGCATTCCACAGGAAATGGGAGGCTAAGATAGGAGAGCCAGGTGGAAGCCAAAGGCCAACTGTGTGCAGCAGTACAAACAAGAGATACCCTGCTTCAAAAACAAGATGGAAAGGTGAGGACCAGCTCCAGAAAGCTGTCCTCTGGTCTCCAAATGCACAACATGGCACGTGCGTTTGTCTACACTTTCTCTCTCTCTCTCTCACACACACACACACACACACACACACATCATATACATAGACACATATACCACATGTCATACTCACAAAGAAAAAAGAGAAAAGAAGGGGGCAGAGGTAGAGGGAAGGTAGTGTGACCATAGAGGAAGACACAGACTGATGTGACATGTCACAGCAAATGCCACCATAGCCCCAAGAAGTGGGGGGGGGGGGGCACGAATGTTGCCTTGCAGACAACGTGATCTTAGCTTGATGAGATTAATTTTCAGAATTCTAGATTCTAGACCATGAGAGAATGAACTTCTAGTGTGGACAAGCTGCTTCCAGGTTACTGTGATGCTCCATGGCCCCTGGGATCTAATTGATAACCACGAGCACATTTAGGGAGCCCTCCCCAGAGTCTCCTCCTCCAAAGTAACTTCTAGAATGATTGATAGCAATTTGGGCTCTGGGGTCCCAGCCCAGATCCCCACAGTCAGAATCCCCACAGCAGAGGCCCTAGGGAACTGTGTCACCAACATACATGTGATCTGGATCTCTAGCTGCAGCACCTTGGCTACAGCATCAAGGTCACCTCCCCTTTGGGCCTGGGCACAGAGCAGGAGGCTGGATGAGCCTGGAAATTAATCTGCCTAATGAGGTCAGCTATGTGGGTCTAATGCCCGGGCACGCACAGCCTCTCTCGTCCTTACCTTTTTCTGGGTGTGCCAACACAGCATGCACACATGTAAACCCCAAAATGGCCACCCTCTCAAAGGCAAAGGGGGATGGCCTGCCCATTTGGCTTAGCAGATCATCTGCTTGCTCCCACCGTCTGTGAGTGTGTGCCCAGAGGAGAATGGTATGCAGACAAGAGCGGGCTCCCTTGGTCCCCAAGTATTCATGTGGCACAGGAACATTTCACCGATCTAATGCCACCACAAGGACTGCTGACATGCAGGTTGCTCGTAATACCGAAGGGACAGATTTCCTCCTATGCGGTGTGTAATGCTGCAACGTTACTGGCTACTGCTATAATACAGATGTGTCGAGCACCAGCTATGAGCCAGGCTTTAGTTTAGATACTGAAAGCCACAATGAAGTAGAAAAAAGCATCATCCCTATGGGGTCCACCACATTCTAAGTAGCAACCAGGCAATATGGCAAGTGAACAATGAGGTAAACAACTTGCTCACCGGACACCAGCGAAATGGAGAAAGAAAACAGAGCAGGAAAGGAGACTCTCTCTCTCTCTCTCTCTCTCTCTCTCTCTCTCTCTCTCTCTCTCTCTGTGTGTGTGTGTGTGTGTGTGTGTGTGTGTGTGTGTGTGTGTGTGATTGAAGGGATGCTTCAGTTACTCCCCACCACCCCCAGGACAATCTTTCAGAACAGTATGGATTTGTCACTTCCCAGCCTTATAGCCTAGAGTGAGCTCAGTTGGATGGGTTTCTTGCTCTCTGTGAACCGGCTGGGACTAGATGAACCAAGATGGCATCTTCTGCTCATGTATCCCTTCTTTTTGAGGGACACTCCAGCAGTGTAGCTTCCTCATGGCACAGGCCTCCCATGAACACCAGACCTTGCACATGGATATTTCCACAGGTGGGAAGCAAACTCCCAAAGGCCCAGACTGGACCTGCTCAGGGTTACACCCACCTTCCCAGGCAAAAGGAGTCTGAAGGCAGCTATGATGGGAACGGCAGTGCTTACGACATTACGGCCAAAAACAGCTTGTAAAAGGGCTAGAAAAGAACTCTAGCAAAGAGAGAACTGCAGGTGCAAAGGCCCTGAGTCTGAACGTGTTTGGCATATTGGAGGACCAGCAAGAAGCTAGTATGGCTAGAGTCGAGTTCATGAGGCCAGATGTAAGGAGATGAAGCTACAGAGGGTGTAGGTATTGGTAACCGCATTGACGAGCTGATGACATGGGTGTCCACAGGCATCAGGAGACCACCAAAAGGACTAGGATTTAACCCTGAGAACATCTAATGGTTACCAGTTGCCTGGATCTGTCCAAGATGAGTGGGTTCCTGGAATATGACCTTTTTTCCCCACACTAAAACTAGGAAATGTGTTAGGTGAGACTGGGGCAGCATGGGTACTGTGGCAGGCCCCCAGTGTGGGGTGATGCAGGTTGAACAAGTGAAGTAGCCAGAGATGGAAGGATACAGTCTTCAACCAGACCTGTAGAATGTGTGTGTGTGGTTTGTTTCAACTCTATCCTCAGCAACTCAGAAGACGTCCAGAGATAATTGCGATTCCAGGAGACTGCAGAAATAAGGTAAATGCATAGTTTGACTTCTAGAAGGGAAGACTCCCCTGATGTCACAAGCTCTGTTTATTTCCCTAAGGTGCCATTCTGTTTCCAGGGTCCCACACAGAAAGAAAGGGCTGAGAGCAAGGGGCTGAGTCATTGCACTGGTATCCGATTTATAATTCCCTTGGCCAGAGTCCTGGTTTCACTTCTGCTCAGTTGCTTCTGGGGCCTTACGTTCAGGTCCTGAAATAACAGCGTGGTACCAGCCAATACATCCCAGATCCTAGTAGGCCCTTATCGCTATTGGTTTCCTTATCTTCCCGAATGGTAATGTACATTTGAGGAGGTCCCACTGGCCTAGAGAAAGACATTGCAGTTCCAGGGTATTGGTATAGCTTAGTGCTGTTCTCTATGTCTGCAAAAGAGCTGGCCAGGCATTTACAAAGTGCCCATTTGAAGGCTGGACCTTAAGAGAGATCAAGAGCCTAGCCCTGAAGTGTGGGAGGAGAAATATCACGTCCTACACATCACATACAATGCAGGGCACTTATTTAGCATCTAATTTCCCACAGAACAGGGTGCAAAGTGATGACGGTAGGATCAGAGCAGGTCCCTACCCGAGGGAGGAGGAGAATGGTGATGAGGACCTTCCAGGGGCAGGAAAAGGAAGCTGGATTATAATATAAAGCATATTCTGATGAGGGAGAACATTCTGGTTTGGCCAGAGAACAAGCATGGAGATGAAGAGGCAGAGGTAGGGGAGGTGACTCAAGGAAACTGGGGTTCTTCCAACTGAAAGAAACTTCTGGAAATTTCCATGAGTGAGACACCCAACAAGGAGCCTTTCAAGCCAAAAGAAGGGACCTCCTTCATTCCATCTCCATACTTAGCATGCATCCCACCTAGCCCATCCAACCTAGACCCAACCCCAAACATAACAAACGTGCTTTTTCTGTCAGTCAAGGTGTCTCCTAACTTTGTCACCTTGAACAAGAAATCCAGCTGCAGCCCCAGGCTTGTTCCCATTAGCTAGATTCCAGCAGGGCAGGGCTTAATAATGGGTGACCTACAATCATATTCCTCAGATGGGAAATGGGACCCCGAGAAGGACATACAGCCCCAGAAGTCAGGGTTCCTAATAGTGTCCGATGATGTCAACCTTCAAATGCCTTCTGAACACCTAGCAACAACAGAAGCCAGGGCTGACTTTGCAGCAGCTCATCTTTCATCTGTAACCAGGGACCCTAGGTTTGTCTCTGTGTCTCCCTCTCTACATCTCTGAATGAGTTTCACAGATAAAGCACATGTGATGTGTGGGTGCTCTGGAATCCTGTGGAATAATACTTCTGTTCACTGTGAATGCACACTACTCTCATTGGTTAATAAAGAGCTGACTGACTGATGGCAGGATTTGGGGGGCAGAGAGAATTCTGGGAAGAAGGACAGAGTCTGAGGAGTCTCAAGGAGAGACAGAGAAAAGCAAGATGAATGTGCCATGCTGTAAGAAAGGACTAACATGTGGCAGAGTATAGATAAGAAATATGGGTTATATTTAGATGTAAAAGCTAGTTAATAATAAGCCTAAGCTATCGACCAAGCATTTATAAATAATAATAAGCCTCTGTGTTGTTATTTGGGAGAGAATGGTGGAACAGAGCTGACTGATATTCCTGATGAAAAACTCTGCCTACAAATAGCACACCACATCGGTCCCAGATATTGTGTTTATCTTATTATTCTTTATCAATAAAAATCAGGAGTTAGATATTGGAGTAAAAACCTGAATGATCAGAGAAGCAGCAGGAAAGCAACCCATGACCTCCTATCTTTTCTGTTCCTCCATCCTAAACACCTGAGATTTTCTCTAAGCCCCCATCCTACTGCTTCCTGTCTCTCTATCTGTCCTCAGTCCTCCAAAATCCCTGTGGTTGATTTTAGCCAGCTAGTAGTCAGCTCCGCCCTCTGATTCAAAGCAAGATTTATGTCAGAATGCGACCAAACTATATCACACAACATTGGAACTTGTTGAGTGGCTTCTATCACCATTCTTTAGGGCACAGAGAGGTGTCGGTGCTCTGGGCAATTCTGAATTCCCTCTGGTGTCTCGGCTCATGCACCTGAAGCCTTGGCAATTAGGGATCATCTCACCTGTAGGGGAACAGTGGGTCCCACTAGAAAGCTGACACCCTACATCAGAGGACTCCCAGCACAACCTCCCTGCGGGTATGCAGGCCACACAGACCATCCTGCAAACTTGTCCTGGCCTCAGCTAAAGTCAGCTACTCCGCTATTGAGTCTGACTGACAGCACATCGGGGCCATTCTCAAAAGAGCAGAAGAGCAGTGAAGCCATCCTCCCTAATCCCTAGTCATTCCTAGACCACCGCCTCTCTGATCTCTGACCTCTCCTGGGCTGCTCTTCCCAGCAGCTCAGATCCAGACCCTCAGGGACTTCCTGGAAGCTTCCCCCAGACTCCAGTGGCTCCTGGCTTCTTCTAAGCTTCACTGACCTTCCACAATGAGGACTTAAGTCTTACGACCTAACGCCATCATTACTCATGGAGCAGAAGCCAGTCTTATCGCTGCACGGACACCAGAATTATAGTCATTTAGGTTCCTGCTGCTTGCCTTGCCTGGAGTCTGCGCTCTGTTTTTAAAAGAGCTCTGATAGGCACCACTTTCCCCAGAGCCGGCTAAGTGGAGACTTTAAGGTGGTTTCAAATCACAGGTTGTGAACCCAGAGCAGGGCTGCTGGGGAGAGGGGTAGAGAATTGAAGGAGGAAGAGCCACAGAAAGTAGGGAAGGAAAAAGGGCTGGAGGGAGAGGGAGGTAGGGGAGGAGTGAAGAGAGACTGAAGGGGGGAGGGTAGAGGAATAGAGAGAAGAAAGAACTGGGGAGGGAAGAAGGGAGGAGGATTAAAATGCACAGCAGCAACAAGGCCTACTGTGGCTGAATGTGGACACAGTCAGCCTGGCAATCTAGTTTTAGGGGAATATTCTAGACTCTGTCAAGTGGCCCCAATGGGAGGTCTTCTTAGGAATGGTACTGGGAGCCTTCAGAGCTGTCTCTGGGAGGTCAGTGCCCCTGCAGGGCATAGTTAGTCACACTGGGAGCAGCTCCAGGCTAGGGGCCAAATTCAGTTCTAGGAAAGGCTTTGACAGGAACTAGGGGGTGACAGTGGGCACACACTTGGGAGTCTCGCATTCTTGAATTACAAAACAGTACATCCTCAGAGACAGGGAAGGCTCGTGAGGAAGCCTAGTGTAAGCAGCAGATGGGGCCAGAGATGTGGGCAGAACTCTGAAGGGAGGAATGAGTAAAACCAGGAGCTAGGTCCCATACTTGCATGATGGATGAGGTCAATTAGGAGATCCCAAGACTGCAAAGCAGAACGGCACAATGGAGCAGAGGGGGGCATGTGCAGCACAGGCAAGACCAGGGCTCTAGCATGACTGTGGAGGAGTCTTCAGGCGGGAAGGTGGGTTGATGCTACATCCTCAGCTCTGCTTCTGAGCCCAGCATCTTTCCATGAATGGAACGACAAGCACACAGTCTGAGACCTCTTCCCTCCCATCTCAGCCCATCTCTAGCCCTAAGAAAAGCTAGCAGCATCTCATGTGACCAAAATACGGAAGGACTAGAAGATGCAGGGATGGCCGGATTCAGGCACCGTGATGCTATTCACTGTCTTCAGAATACCCCACATTTGCGTGTGTGTGTGTGTGTGTGTGTGTATTTGCATGTCTATACCTGCATGGGGACACACATGTTTTATGTATGTGTACAAAGTATATGCATGAATGCATGCCTATGGGCACATGCATGTATGCTGTGCTGTGTGCAGGGTGCATGCGCCACATGCCATGCTCTGCTCCCTCTTTGCCGTCTTCAGGGTCGGGCACACTGCCCTCAGGCAGTCACAGGAGAGGTTCTTCAGCAGCCTTGGCTTGTACTCTGTGGGGCGGCAGATCCCAGGAGAGCAGAATGCCACTTTCTGTAAAGTCAGCAAAGCCTTGGGGACCCTCACTGCACTGATGGCGACATAGCTGA